>NW_020884875.1:23872035-23934058 GCF_003945725.1 Corapipo altera | reverse complement strand
CCCTCCCAAACCTTCCCTTCCCTTCCCTTCCCAAACCTTCCCTTCCCTTCCCTTCCCAAACCTTCCCTTCCCTTCCCAAACCTTCCCAAACTTTCCCTTCCCAAACCTTCCCTTCCCAAACCCTCCCTTCCCAAACCTTCCCAAACCTTCCCTTCTCTTTTAATTTTTTTTTCCCCATGTCCTTTTTTGGGCGAAAACCTGTGCTCTGTTCTTTTTGCCTGTTTGCTGGAAGGTCCCACTTTCCTGCTCAATTTTTATTGATTCTGTTTGTTCTTCAAAGAAAACCAACTTCTGCAATAATTATTTGTTTGAGATGCTTTTGGCTGTCAGCATTTTCTACTCAAAGAATTGCCTTATTCTTCGAAGCTGACAAAGCAATACAATATTGGGAAAACCTGCTTCAAAAGAAATAGCTGGAAATCATACCTTTCTGGTTTTATGTGGTACTTTTGGTATGCATCTACCACTGGAGAAGAGCAGGCACAGACAAGTGAAATGTTCTGTTCATGACCTCCTGCCAGGCTGATGGCAGAGCATCAAAAGTCAAAGAGCTTTTTGAGTAACAGACCAGCCCTGTTCATGCTGCTTCAACGAACTTTATAACTGACCTCTTATCTAAGAACCTCTAAAGTCAGAGCATTAGTGAATTGAGACTGGGTTTAATTCTAAAACTCATTAAATTTCATGAAACAGTGACCTTTACCAGAAGATGTCTGAGAATAGCACACCAGTGTATATATTACTGAAAGAAGTACTGTGTGCTGGACTACGGAGCCTAAGTACATCTTTCCCTGTTGTCCAAGCACATAACTTCTTCATATGTGCTGCCTAGATATTTCCTAAAGTCTTGCAAGGTCATGTCTCTGTGCTTAAAAATCTGGTCCCCATTAACTGGTTGTCACTCAGATCTGAGACCACCTTGCTTAAAGGGCTGTTACCTTGTCTTGTAACTAGTCATCCCTAAGGAATACAACCAAAAAGTTATTGATGTTGAATTGCTCTTGCTGCTCTCACATTAATGACAGTGCTTTTATTTAGATGTATTTTACACAGTATAATTACTTTGACTTGTAATTATCTTTCTGTTGTCATGAATTATTGTTTATTAGTTATCAAGGGGACAAATGCCAGTATTCATTAGAAGGAGCCATGACTGACCTGGTGGGAAGGCCCAGGGCTGACAAACCCATAATCATCTGTAACTTCACTTTAGTAACAGGCTTTGTGTCATCAGATGGACCACATAAATGTGTACAAAGCATTTCCCTTTCTAAGAGTGTCATGGTTTGAGATAGCCCCAAAATCCTAATTCCTTAGCTCCATCCCCCCTCCCACATCTCAACCCAATGTGAGATGAGTTTTTCCAGACAAAACACACCAGACTCAGAGTGGGGGAAAGGGAATATATTACAACGACTGTACAAATAAATACTATAACACATTATACACATGATCACAACTATCTCTACCATGACATATGTATTTACAATGGATCAGATCTCTTCTCCCCTCCAAATAAAAGTCCAGGAGGGAAAGAAGGACAGATCCCTTCCAGTCCCAAAGCAGGAGTCTCTTCTAAGGCAGCAGGTTTCTCCTCATCTCATGCATGCAGCGGTAACTGGATTGTTGTAGCTGGATCTCTGTTCAATACACACAAGGGGGTCTCCAGGCCCCTCGGCCCGTCATCTCCAAAACGAGGGTCTTTCTCTTCCGTGGACTGCGTAGCAGGGACAAGCTCGCGTCACCACATCATACCACAAAGCTCAGGGGTCTTCGTGGCAGTCCCTTTCCTCAGGGGATTCAAATTCCCCTTTGCAGAGGTCCATGCTCTGCCTCAAGGCAGCCGGGGGGGGGGGGGGGGGGCGAAGCCCTCCTCCACATTCCTTTGCGTCCCGGTCCAGCTTCCCAGGACGCTCTGAGCTTCTCAGCTACTCTCTCTCTCTCTCTCTGGTGCTGCGTGTCCAAAACTGCTCTCCAAAATAGGAGTCCATCTCCCTCTTTTTCTCAGAGGGATCAAAGGAGTTTGGGGGGGTCTGGTATCAGTTCTTACCCCCAGAACTCTGTAACTCTGCTGCTAGCTTCTCTTTTCCTCGGCTCTCCTTCCAGGAGTTCTTTCTCTGGTGCTGCATGTCTCTGTTGCTCCGTCTTATCTCTTCTGGCTCTCTGCCACCGTTTCTCTGGTCAGTGCCAGCTGCTGCTTTCTCCGGCCGCTGCCCACGATGGAGAAAACATCTCCTGGCATAACTACAGACACTTAGCCCAGTCTAAGACTGTTCCAAGTCTCTGCAGTCCCCAACTGGGGCTGGGAGGCCCCAGAGGCCCCGAGGGGCTCCGGGCCCCTTTCCTCGTGGCTCTACAACATGGCCACCTCACCTACCAACCCAAAACTACAACTCTTCTCTTCCGGTCAGCTTGTGGTATGTTTACATTTCTGCAGGAGCGCCCATTGGACAAAATTTCAAAACTTCCAGGCGTTTCCACCCCTTGGGGGTTACCACTTTTCTTAGCCTCTGGGGGAAAACAAGATCCAAACCACTACAAAGAGAATGAATGAGCTGTTACATTTATAATGCAACTTCTAATCCAGGTATTTTTAATAAAAAAGCAGAGCATTTTACTGAGCAGCTTTATGCAGGTCGTGTGCAACAGACAGCCTTGGGCATCAGGCTGGGTCACCAGGTGATGGTGCATTTTAGGGGCATGCATGAAGCTGGTGTACTGGGGCTGTAGTGCTGTGGCCAACTGAAAGGAGGAACACTCAGGAAAGGATGATTGCTGAGGTGAAAGACACAGGTATTCTCATGGCCTCTGGAGAGAGAGGGCAACAGTGGCATTTCCAAGCGTATCATGTGGCATCCGCCCAGGTCTCAAAAGGCGTGGTGGGCCTCAGGAGGCATAATGGGCTGCAGTAATGAATCCGAACTTCAGGAGAGGGCAGGCTGAGGTGACCAAAAGTGGTTGTGAGGAGTACTTGGGAACCACAGTGATGGTGAAACAAGCAATCTGTCTTTGGAAAGAAGGCAAAATGACTTCTACTGAGGTCTTAACTTCTGAAGAGAGACCACCAAGGGGCAAGTCAGTTAGTGATATGAATGTTTTATTGTGTGATCCCTCACAATTTCAGATAAATAGTGCTTATGTGGATTGGAATCTAGCAAATGGATTATTTATGTCGTTCTCATGCCGGCTGAAATTTGGAGCAACTCTGTCTTCCCAGAAACTCTTTCTTCCTCACCCCTTTCTCTGAGTGTTGGCTAATGAGGTGTCAATCAAGAGTCGCAATCTATTTATTTTTTTGTAGTTTCTTGAAATGCTTTGCCTAAAGAAACAGGTATACCAGTTCCACATGGCATCATGTACCTATTAGACAACTCTGGCCCAGAAGTCTCTCCTCCACATCTGCTGGATTTGTCTTCTCTTAGAATGAAATTTACCCTTGCTACCTTTTGGCCTTAGGTATCTGGCAGTAGAAAGGAGTTTTCTTCTTAGTAGTTTCTGACTCTGGAAAATATTAGGCACTGTTCAGGATACTCACCTCCATAACAAACTCATTTGTTTCTAGAAAGGAATAGGAATATTGGGTTGCTTGTCTAGTGTATACAGTTCTAGTGTATACTGGCTTTGGACTAATAACCCCCTTCCAAATCTCTTGAACAATTTTTCAGATAATCCATCAGCTACTACTGTGAGCTTGGGTATATCCCAAGCTACACTGGTCAGCATGGGCTTGCAAACAGAGGAGCCAGTGTGCAAATCAGTTGAGCCATGCTACATCTCTGCTGGTGAACCTTGTGAAGAAACTGCAGACAAATTTAGGAATATCCCTTCAGTCTTCCATGAACTCATCTTGTCAGGGCATGTGCTGCTGCAGGAATCATTGTCCTGGCCTGGTGCATGAGGTCTGAGGCTGGACTCACTACCAAGACTGTCCGTTCTGCTGAATTCAGCCACGTAACACACTCTGAATGTGATATCAAGAGCTGTTTTGTTTTCTTTGTAATGTATGTTGTATGGCCACATGGCCTGCAAGTCCAGACTGAAAAAAGATCTTTAAATATATGAAACAAACCACTTGCAAGCAGGCTGCAATTTAAAGCTCTGTATAAATAAGTGTAACTTATTGAAACAACTTCACATACCCATTACAATGGGAAAACTGTTGTCTTATAGATAGAAGTTCAAAACAGGGAGAGATTGAATGAATATTGTTACGGGTTAGTCACTTTGTCTTATTGCAGACACATTTAGTAACCAGAAATAGAAGAGGCTTTGACATGTCACACACAGAGGCAGTATCTTGAAATAACTCTCAAAATAATACTTTAGCTTTAATGCTGCCAGTATGAAACAACTCCAACTCATTTCCTAAAATATTGGACACTGCATGACCTTGTTTAGAAATACCACCTGAAGTGCAGTGCAAGCAAACACTTTCCTGCCCTCTCCTGCTGAGTCAGTGCACAGCATTTGTTTGCATATTTGGAGTGTGTCATGGTTTAACAGCAACTAAGCATCATAAAGCCACCTGCTCAGTCCTCCCTAGTGGAATGGGTAAAGTGAAAAAACTCCTGAATTAAGAACAGTTTAATAGGTAGAGCAGAGTCTGCCCATAAAGCAAAGCAAACCAAGGAATTCAGTCATCACTTCCCGTGGACAGGCAGGTGTTCAGCCATCCCCAGAAAGCAGTGCACCATCATGTGTAGCTGTGACTTGGAAGACAAATACCCTCATTTCAAATGCACCCTTTACTCCTTCTTCCCTTCTCTTTATATACTGAGCACAGCATCATATGGTCTGGGATATCCTTTGGGCCAGTTGGGGTCAGCTGTTCTGGCTGTGTCCCCTCCCAACTCCTTGTGCACCCTCTGCCCATTCTCTGTTGGGGTGATGTGAGTAGCAGTAAAGACCCTCACACTGCTCAGCAATAATAAGAACATCCCTGAGTTATCAACACACTTTCCAGCATGAGTCTAAAACATTAACTCTATCTCAGCCAAAACCAGCACAGGAGAAGAACCTGACCTAAACACGAAGCACTAATCTTAAGAGTTTTATGTTCTCACTGCAAATGGGGCTGTGGTGAGAAGTCTCTGCAGTGGCTGAATCTTAAACATTCTTACTTGGCAGCATCTTTGGGAGAGATTGTCACAAATATTGTCCAAGATGCCACTTTTTTAAAAAGTATATTTGGGTAGATAGAGGAGGCCCTTGAATTCTGGAGAAGAATTATGGCTTTGAAGATGCTTCTTGAGATGTAGGAGAGATATAATGAGAAATTTTTAACATGCAGCATGGCCCAAAGTGCCTACTGGTCTGGGCAACAAATCCTGTTTTAAAATAATTCTTCTCCTGACTGAGGTCTGAGAAGCTCTATCAACAGTAGCAACAATGGGACCTCATTAGTGCTATCTATTATTATTCTTTCAATATTTGACAAATAAAAGGGTTCAACAAGAAATTTTGTTGTGTGTGTCTTGTAATTCCTACAATAGAAACAAATTAATAATAAATGAATAATAATAAATGAAGCAGAAAAAAAATTTGTTCTCACTTGAGCCCTTAATGCTTTGCATAATGCTTGAATAAGGAAAAATATTTTAAAAAATTGTAGCTCTAAGTGAAGCAAATATGTTCATTAACAGAAATACTCGGTAGTTAAGGGCTGAATCAGAACTTCTGAATCACTATCAAGGGCTTGAATAACACTTGTGACAATTTAGGGGCTACTCCTTCCCAATTTAAACAAATTAAAAGCCAAATCTTTTCTTTGAGTGAGGAAAGTCTGGCCTGTAAAGCAAGCCATTACTTTTAGATAAAGTGTGAAATGAGAAATTCAGATCTTTAATGAAAAAAATGTGACTTTTATTTGTTCTTGTATGGTTTAAGTTTGAGACTGCTTACACATTGGTTCTTGCACTTCATTTTAAGCAAAGAGGCTGAAGTTTATATACTAGCCTACATAACAGTAGCAGGTCAGTCAGATGGTTTGCTGAGAATCATTAAGCAAACATTCATGAGTAATAAATAAATTGTTTCTTCCAGTAATAGCATTAAAATTCACAGTGTGAAGCTAGAAGGAAGCACCATATTCTCAGCAAAGCATGACATGTGTCATGCTTTTTAAGAGTTCTGGCTTCATGGTTTAGTGAAATCATTTAATGAAGGGAGAATGGAGAAGTCTTCTGGCCTCTGGGCAGCTGTACAACTACAGACTTGGCAGTGCAAGGTTAATGGTTGTACTTGATCATCTTAAAGGTCTTTTCCAATGTGAATGATTCTTATTGCATGATACTCTGCATCATCTGTTTGAAGAACAGATACACATAACCATTGCAAACACCATCTTCATCTGCCATTTTCACAACTTGACTTGAAGTCTCTCTGCCACAGTTGATTTTCTATAAAGCCAAACCTGTGCCAAAACTGTGTCTGAAGCTAGAGCTTAAACAGAGGATACTTGAGGCCACTGCCCCTAGCTTGAGTCTGTGAATCACAAAGGCATGGCTGACCCCTCAGCCAGAGGAAGCTGATCCTCCTAAGCCATGCCTCTGCCTGGAGCCCAAGAGCTTCAGAAAGGTCTCCAATTTCTGAGAGAATTTCTGGGGAGAGATGCCCAGGAGGAGGCCATATCCTTGGATAGCATTGCTTCCACGGTCAGGGTCTGGTTTTGGCTGGGAAAAGGCTATCCCAGGCTCAGGTGCGATGAAGCTGCCCTACAGTTTGTACCTTCTCAGCTGTGTTGTCCAGATGTGAGCAACAGGTGCAATGGATGGATCCTGAGAGCTCAGTGACGTGTATGGAAGTTTCCGTAGGGTTGGACATGAGCTGTCTATGGAGCACAGGCAGGATGGGTGGTGCAAGCTTAGGAGGGCCTGCTCGTCAATTGGGCTGTTCCCAGGCAGGTCTGTGAGGGTTGAACTTGAAGTGCTGGGGTAAGGTGAGAGCTGTAGGGAAGGTCTCTGCATGGTTGTACTGCAGAGCAGAAGCCTTACCACCATTTAAACCCTTAGGGAGATTTTGCACCTACTTATGGGAAAATGCAGCAACTAACTCTGAAATTACCTAACATCTCTATTGTCAGGGATGAACTGCAAAGTCCAACAAAAAGGGGTGATGTGTTCTGAAGGGCAGTCTTGAGAAAGATGCTTCTCACTCAGAGGAACTGTAAGGAGGCCATGTGTGGTGGGGGAAAACAGTTTTCCCCCTGAAGTTCTAAAATGGTAAACCCCTAGAGGGAGTGGTGACCCTTGAGGTTTGAGCCAATGAGCGCTTCTGCAAAATATAGACATATCACAAGCAGACCAGAAGAGAAGGTGATGTTGTAGTAGTTAGTTGGAGAGCTGGCCATGTAGTTAGTTGGAGAGCTGGCCCTGCAGGGGGGCTCTGGCCCCCCCAGCCCCTGGCTGGGGGGCTGCAGGGACTTGGAACAGCATAAGACTGGGCTAAGTGCCTGTAGCTATGAGCTGGAGGAAGTTTTCTCCACTGTGAGCAGCAGAAGCGGCAGCGAGAACAGCAATGACTGAGGGAAGGTGGCAGAGAGCCAACAGACAAGAACTGAAGAAGCAGCAGAAACAGTACGTAGCCAAGGAAGAGAGACACAGAGTTGTCTGAAGGAAAGAGAGCCAGCAGCAGAGAGAGCAGAACTAAGCTCTACAGAGAGAGAGTTTTGGGGTAAGAACTGAACCAAAACCACCCAAACTCCTTAGAGACCCCTCCTAGAGGGAGGAGGATGATGGGCTCTTACTTGAAAGAGTCTTGGAGTGGTACAGCTCCAAAAGGAGCTGAAAAGCTCAGAAAAGGAATGCGGAGGGGGTGACCTTGCCCCCCCCCCCGCTACTGCCAAGCTGGCAGTTTTGAGTCAGAGCACGAGAGCTCTGCAAAGGGGGCTTGAATCCCCTGGAGATACGGACTATCACGAAGGCTTCTGTACTTTGTTAATATGACCGTGATGAAGTGACCTTTGTCCGGGTGAACACAGCCCACGAGACAGAAGACCCTCGCTTGGAGATGAAGGGCCGAGAGGGGCTTGGATACCCCCCTCATGTGTACTGGCAGAGATCCAGCTGCAACTGCTGCATGAAGTGAGATAGGCTGCTGCCCAAGACACTGCTGCTCTGAGAGTGGAAAAGATCTATTCCTTCTTCCCTCCTGGACTTTTATTTGGAAGGGAGAAGAGATTTGATCCATTGTAAATACTGTTTTGTCATGGTAGAGATAGTTAAGATTGTGTGTGTAATGTATTGTAATATTTATTTTGTACAGTCATTGTAATATATATATATTCCCTTCCCCCCATTTTGAGTCTTGTGTGGTGTCTGGAAAACCCATCTCACACTGAGCTGAGATGTGGGAGGGGGGCTAGGACTAGAGAATTGGATTTTGGGGCTCTCAGACCATGACACCATGTGAATCCTGAGCACTGGGCCAGCTGAATGCAGAAGCTTTCATGGCAGTGCTATGTGAGAAATGATGAGATCTGCAGAGTGCTGCGCTTTCCCACCAGCATCAGTTCAATCTCATGATGATTCAGCTTAGTCAGGGCTCTCTGTGTTTGGGAACAGTGCTGCTGCTAAACAAAATAAACCTAATAAAACACAGGCATTGTGTGAACAGATCAAACTTCAGGTCCATCTATTCCAGACTCTTCTCTCTCACATCAATGAGACCATTCAAAGACAGTGGTGGAAAATAACAGCAAGCAGATGTGAAATAAGCTGCCCTGTTTCTTCCTTGCCACTGTATTAGGTCTCATTTTGGCCCATAGTAAATATTGGCTTGAGCATAAAGTATGAGTTTTAATATTCCTTTCAAAATATTTTTCACAGATTATAGCTCCAGCTGTTGTTAGAATTTCTTTATAAAAGTCCACTCTTCTATTTAAGGCTTAATTTGATTCTTCTAGGTGATTTCAAAACAAATTTCACAGTGATCTTACTATAATTTATTTTTATATTTTTGTAACATTTTGACAAAATGCTATATGTGGCCTTGACATAGGAACAGTAGCTAATATACACAAAAATCTTTCTACTGTCCCCACAAAATTAGTTTCGAATCCAAATTATGAACAGTAAGTAATAGAAAAAAGTGACAGCAAAGCAGAGGGAATACAAGTCTCACTAACTCTGTCATACAGACAGCATTCTAGGTCACTTTTTTTTTCTGCTTCTAAGACATAGCTAACTTTTTGCTGGTTTGCTTTTCTGAGTCCCTTAGTGTTTTAGGGGGTTGCAGGAGTTTTTAGTTTCCTGTTGGTGGATACTATAGCGTGAAAAGTACAGAACAGTTTGAAAAATACAAGAACATTTACAGAAAGCATGATTTTTACTTGTTCTTTGTGGTTTTACTGCTCCCTTTTTTCTGCCACCATGTTAGAGGTATGCTATTGTCAGGCTTTCCCCAAAAAATTTCAGTTTTCCCACATTTGTTATTTGTCTATGCAATAACCTAGCAAAGCTGACTTCTTGTCTTGCTTGCTTGCTTGCTTTCTTGCTTGCTTGCTTGCCTTTCTGTATTCCTTCTTCTCTCCCCAACTTTCCAACCACAAATCTCTCCCTACACCTACATTACATTCATTCCCCCTGACGGTAAATTCACGTACAGAATTCTGCGTGGCAGGTTCTGACCAGGGCTGCATACAAATTAGCTTGTAGAATATTGCATCAAGTTAGGTAAAGAACAAAAGCAAACTGACTTAAAGGGAATGCACCAAGTGGAATCTACAGTTACTATACACCAGCGGTTTAACAGACCCTAAGTTAACAAAAACAGAAACCACCTACAAAACAAGCAGTAATCAGACTCTCCTTTCTTTCTGTGATACATAGAAATTGCTTTTAGAACAAATCATAATAAAAAAGTAGCTCTTTATTTTGTGTTTGGGTTGCAACCATTGCTAACAGTACTTTCTTCATCCTGGTATTCCACAGTAATTCACTGTGACTCCCTGACTCACCATGTCTGGACCAGTTTACAGACACAGAGAGAGAGAGAGTCTCAGCTGGCAAATCTGAATTGGCTGGCTATAAATAAAATTTGGCTAGCATCCCAAGGATTAGGTGCCTGGACAGTCTTCCTCTTGCTGGTTTTGGGGTTTTGTGCTTTTTTTTCCCCCTTTCCTCTTTTCTAGTCAGTCACTGATGTGTGTATATCTAGAAAAGACACAGTGAACTCACAAACTGCCTAGCATGTTCTCATGCTTGTTCTCTCTGTTTCTTTTTCTTCCTTTCTTTTGAGAGGATGCAAAGGAGTTTCAAAACAGAGAAAGGGTTAACAAGACTTTTAAAGTAATTTCCCCCCTCTTTTGCTCATCAGCTTAGTTGATTACAATAAGAAAGATCTTATTAAAAACCATGTCTGCTCTTCTTTATGAGATGGTGTGTATTAAAATGCTATTGCCACTTCAGTGAGGTCTGTCCACTTGTGAGTTTTATTATAATTTATAAGATTCTTCCCTTTTGAAGGCAAAACAGCTTTACAGACTGGAATTCAGAGGCAGCCGTTACTTGTAGGTGGGTCTTGCTGGCTCATTTAACCAGAGGGGTCATGCACAGCAAGTCAAACCTGTATCAGACAACGGGAAAGCAACTACTCTTGCATACTGAAAGTTCTAGGAGAGAAGTAAGAGGAGATGGAGGAAACAGAAGGAAACAAAGGACAATTTATATCCTAAATATGGAAAGGAGTGTTCACAATGTATGCCCTAGATCTGAAAAAGGCAACCATTGAGCAAGTTTGGACTTGAGTGCCTGAGCTATATCACCGTCACTTCATCTTATTTTACTTTTACACACAGGCATTCTCCTGTGTGCAGGGTATGAAGCCAAATTGCTAATATGTTAGTCACAGCTTTTATAATAACATTTTAGGGGAACTCTTTTCTCTCTCTCTCCCTCTTTACTCCGTCCACAAAACCCATTAAAATAGTTGATTGTCCCAGACTTGTCAGGTGCAAAAGAAACGAGTTGCATTGCTCTGGGAGATGAAAGGCACTCAGTTGTTTGATGTGGGACTCTGCGAGGGGTACCTCACTGTCTGCATGAGGTGCAAACACAGAACACTGTTCCCAAGACAGGTTGAATATCCATTCTCTGCCCTATGTGCAGCAAATGACAGTTTTTTAGACTCCTGCTTGTAGCATGGAGATGTAAGAGAACATATGTCCATTGCAGAAACCCTCTCATGTAAGTATGTAGCCACAGGAATATCAAATAATTCCATCTTTGTCCACTGTCTGCCTTTTTCAGCTTTCCCAGATGAGTCTGCCAAACCTTGCTTTGGATACTTGTTAATGAGTACAGAGTAAGCAGGGAGAAAAGATTAAAGGAAGAATACAATCTGTGTGAAACAGTGGCCCTGACTCTAAAGAAGCAGATGATCTCAGGGAAGGAAGAGTTTCCCTTTAAACAAGAGACTCACATGCAATGCAAATGATCCCATATGCAGCTGCCACTGGCAGGCAGCCACCCGTCCACAGAAGAATAAAGTCAAAGCAACAATTCCCCTGAACCCTGAAGCTCAGTGACTTCAAACAAGAGAAAAAGTGACATGTTTTTTTCCAGTGAACTCTTTCCATCTCTAAACTGTATTGATGACCTCATCAACTACAGCTGTCAGCTTGGAGCTCAGCTTCTTTCTATCCATTGGCCAACATCTGATACCATCTATATATTTGTAGCTAGGATGGGAAACATGTGGACCATTCTGCCTCAAAAATATGTAATAGGATCTTAAAAACAAACCTTAGCTTTTGGTCACAGCAGCAAGCACATGCAAATCCGTTGACTTAGTTGGAACTACATACAGAGGGGTACATTGACACAGATAACTGAGGAACTATTGGCTCATTAGGCAAATTTTACTGACAACTAGCTGTGATCATCTCAGGTTTATGTACTTGTGTAATACCTACACAAAGTCATAATGATAAGGAGTCTCTCAGTAAATGAGGTAAGCTTACCATCCCTACTGGACCCATCTATCCTCAAGAAGACTGAGGGGTCTTGGTAGTGCATCTAGATATTTTCATACCATGCCATGTCTACCTTGAAAATGTGAACCTTGCCTTCCTTTGGAGGCAGTTTTTCAAATCCAACAGTGTACTCAAGTTTGTAATGTCTCTTGCTCCCCAGACATGAAGATGCTTGGAATAAGCTGGGACTATAATACCCCTGGTGCTGGGAGCACGATAGGCTGCAGGGGACCTTCTCTGTACTGTATACCAATGTATATTTAAATGTATATTTAAATGTTTCATATTAGACTTCATGACTCCACAGCAAATCTCTTCAATGTATAAAGACATCGTTGGATGCCCCCTTAGTTGCATGTGGCTGCCAAAATATGAAGGTTGGTAGCTCCTGTCACTTTGATTGCCATTTGCTGAGGAGCACCTTCAAGTGTCCACACAGGCTTATGTCTTTGTGCCAAGTACTTTGCAAATTCATGGAAAGAGTGGTGCCTCCCCAGAAAACTTACAGTGCAACATCCCAGTTCGGCAAAAGACATTTTGCTGTGCACTCATGCACATGTGCGTTCTTGATGGGGAGGAGGCCACTTGAGTGAGGATTAAAACCACATATTAAAGTCAATGGCAAGTTTCAGTGCTTTGCTGAATCAAAATTTACTGGGATACAAGGAAAAGGAATAAGAGAGAGAAAGTGAGAAGCCATGTGGCAAATTTAAAAGCTTCTTGTGTGTTGTGTCTTGCTAGTGTGCAGCTAGAAAGCACAATTTGTGATATCTGTCTGCTAGGTGCTTGGTTTTTATAGTACATGAAAATGCATTTAATGGTTGGATTTGAGTTCTGGAAAAATACACCCTGTGGAAGCAGCTGATAAGCTCACAGCTGAGACTGATACTACAAAGTGGAGTAGTAGAAATTGACTTCTGAAAATACAGGTGGATAAAAGGCACACAAAGCTGTGGAAGCAGCTTAGGAATGAAAAACAGTACTGGATTTTTCTCTCCATCTGTTGTGGGACATGTGATGCCATCTTCCAGAGGAGTTAAGCCTTTGGAAGTATCTTTGCAAATTAATTTAAATGTTATCACATTAGTCAGTGTACCTAGCTGTGAATGCCACCCTTCTTCCTCACTCTTTTTGTAGTGGGTTGACCCTGGCTGGATACCAGATGCCTACTAAAGGCACTTTATCACTTCCCTCTGCAACTGGAAAGAGGAGAGAAAATGTAACAAAGGATTCATGAATTGAGATAAGGATCGGGGGAGATCACTCACCAACCACTGTCACAGGCAAAACACTCAAAGTGGGGATATTAATTAAATTAATTACTGACAGAATTAGAGCAGGTGAATGTGAAGTAAAATAAATCTTAAAAACACCTTCCTCCCACCCCTCCTTCCCTTCAAATTCTACCTCCTCCCCCTGCAGCAGCTCAGGAAGATGGGAATTGGGGTTACGGTCACTTCACTGTGGATTGTCTTCTGCTGCTGCTCAGGGAGAGGTGTCCCTCACCTACTCTCTATGGGCTCCTTCCTATGGGAGAGAGTCCTGCATGAACTTCTCCAGCGTGAGTTCACCACACTGAAAACAGTTCTTCACAAACTGCCGCAATGTTTGTCATTTTTCCACAGGGTGCAGTCCTTCAGGCACAGCCTGCTCCAGTGTGGGTCCCCCACAGGGCCACAAGTTCTACCAGGAAAACCTGCTCCAATGTTGGCTCATCTCTCTATGGGTCAGCAGGTCCCTGCCAGGACCCTGCTCAGGCTCCTTCAGGCATCCACCCACTCCGGTGTGAGTCTCCTCCACTCACTGCTTGTGGACCTGTGCATCCCTGTGGTCCTATATGGGCTGCAGGGGCACAGCTGCTTCACCATGGGCTGCAGGGGAACCTCAGCTCTGGCACCCAGACCACCTCCTCCCCTTCCTTCTCCAGTGACCTTGGTGTCTGCGGAATTCACATGTTCTCCTTCTGCTCTTCTCAGCCTGCAGCTTTCATCTGACCAACAACTTCCCCCCCCTGCCCCCCAAGTCTTAAATAGGTGATCACAGGCATTACTGTAATTCCTGATTGGCTTGACCTTGGCCAGCAGCAGGTCTGTCCTGGAGCCAACTGGCATTGGCTCTACCAGACATGAGGGAAGCTTCTGGCAGCTTCTCACAGAAGCCACCCCTTTAGCTCGCTTGCTACCAAAACCTGGCCATGCAAACCCACTACATTTGTCTTTTCAAAGATCTGGATTTCAAGCATTTCGGATGAATGAAAAATCAGCACTAAAAATAAGTGAGATAAGCAATAGAGCAAAGTGAAGGAAGGACACCTGATAACTTTGTGCCCCCTTAATATTCCCAATCTATAAAATCTATAAGTGGAGCAAGGAGCCTTCCATTTGTGAGGATGGAATTTGTTTGAAATGGTGGATGAAGAATGACTGAAAATTATTATATCAAGATTTACTCATGGAAGAAGCTCTTCTCTACCGTTTGTCTTATATGATGGACCCTCTGTTATACTGCTGAAAAAAAAATAGCAGAAACAGGAATAGGCACAAACACAACCCCAGAATCTCTAATTGCTATCCTTGCTCACAAAAAATGAAACCAAATGTGAGCACAGATAATCTCAGACTTTCTGACCTGCTTTGTTGTTCACAGGCCTTCATTTGGACATCAACAGACTTCAGTGGACTTTCTGTTGTCTATGAGACTATTTCACTGCTCTCCACACGTGGATCCAATGCATTAAGTCTGGGAGGTGAAGGGAATTCATGAATGCAGCTGAAGACAGAATTTGGTCCAAAAGCCAAAAATATAAGTCTGGAATCAATTACTCTTAATTTTTCCCATTTTTAGTTCCTACAATTACAAGGAAAAAAGTAGTGTCTCATACAAAGAAAATTCAATGCCAAGAGCACCATTATCAGTTTATCAACTGTTTAGAAATTGTGTATCTCATCTAATTTGTGAGATGTTGGTCAAGATGACAAACAGCTAGTTGAATTCAGCAGAACAGAACTGACACTAGAAGTGTCTAAATTATAATAATTTCTGTAGAAATTTTTTCTATTTTGTCTTAGATTTCTAGGATTTTCTAGACATATTAGAAATAGGAGTAAGGTCACAGTTGCTACTCATGTTAATAAGCAACATGCTAAGTATGTCTTCTGTGACACAGATGAAATACTCCACTGAATGTTTTCCTCAGCAATGTTAATAACTACTTAGCTTTGAAGTTGTTCAGTACATGTATGTGTTCTTGCTGTTCTGTGTAAATCCTGCCTAACTAAATTCAATCATTAACCTGCCTGTATATATTTTCAGTTCACAAACTGAATTCGTTTCAGCTCATACACAAACACATATAATCTATAAATATGATCTGGTTTTTATAGATGACTGCAAGTTCCGTACTTTTACTGTATACCCTGGGAAAGTGTGCAATGATATTCGGAAATTTAGAGTAGTGACTTGACATTTGTTTTCACAACTTTGCCAAAAAACTCTCATATCTTTGTCCGAGAGGAACGTCTAGGGTCAAGAGCTCGGTTTAAGCCTTTTTCAGGTGAAAATGTCTAGCTTCCAATGGAATTGTGGGGTCATCATACAGACTTGTGCTTAAAACGTGCAATCAATCAGACATGCTAATATGTTTATCAAGAATGATGGGAATTACTTCTGTGCTAATATTCTTATTTGCCTACAGTGCCTCATTTGAAATGTTATTCTGCTCCTGCTACCTCTTTCTACTCATAGCATTGCCACAAAGGAACCTGCTTTCCAGTGTGTCTGTAGATTTCCAGCTACAATTTTATGCTCAGTATTAGAAACATATATCAAAGGAGCTATATTTTCTAGGAGGAGCAGATGAGATTCAAAGACTGTCTGCAGATGTGTGCCTCATCACAAACTGAGACAGCTGTGAGCAAGTTATCTGTGATCTGAGGTAGAGCGGAAATGCAAAACCCAAGTCTTGGGGGTTTTTTCCATAGATGGAAAGGATGTAGAGGTCTTTTTATCTTCTAAAGATGAATAAAAAGTTCAGATGGGAACAACAGTATTTGTTCCTTAGTGAATTTTTTACTGGAGTCTCTGGGAAATTTGCTACATGTTATACTGGTCTGATAGAGAAAATACAGTGTTAATCAACTGTGTGGGAAATAGCCCTCAATACCAACCCTGGTAAGAAGAAACAGTTGAGGAGATAGAAATATGTATACATAACACAGTCTGGTTTCAAGAACCGGGCTTTTGAATTTCAAGAATGCTTTAGGAAGAAATATGAATATAATGTTAATTATACTGATTTGGTCAAAAGACTGAAGTACTGATCTTTCCACAAGATGTGTCATGCTGTCTTGTTATGGACAATATCTTGACACACAGATTTTATTATTATTTTCTGTCATGTGAGTTTATGAGCCAAGTCCACAGTTTTAGAGCTAACTTGTGCCCTAGACTGTGCTGTAGACTTCATTGACGTGTATTTTTGTTTCACAGTAAAACAAAGTCTAGTAATGGAGTGTAATTTCACACAAATTCCCTAAATTACAAGAGAACAAATAGCATTTTCTTTCTGAAAATGTCTTTGAGTTCCTATTTGAATGTTATTTGTTGCCCTATTTGCTTGGGCTTTTAAAATTTATTCTTCTGTTTACCAGGAAACACCAGTTTAGGTTCTTCTTTATCCTTCTGCAAGATTACTGGTTGTTTTGTGCTACCAGTAAATTGTATTTCTTCCTTCAGTGGAGATGGTCAGCAGATTAGGGAGACAGAGGGTGGTAGCACACTGCATTTGGACACTGCAGTCTACACTGCCCCTCTGGACCAGCAATGTCTAGTACATGCACTGCTGGAAGGCTGTTCGTATGATCATTCTTCTAGAGCAGTAAAAGCATGTTCCAACCCTCTCTAGCTGTATAGCCTGGTAATAATAGTTGTAGAACTCACAAGGCCCACAGTTCAGTCTCAGAAAATATATTTGAGTGCTGTAAGGCAAGGACAAGGTAAACTATTTATGAGCACCATGTAGTGCTTCTCTGTGTGTGATGTCTGAATGGTGTCATTAGGCTGATGAAAGGTTTTGACCAGTGTCACGCATTAAAGTCAAAAGGATTGGATTTTCTGTAAGTCTTTCTAGACCAAATGCCCACTATCGCACACTGTGGCTGTCTGTGATGAGGTTGCAAGAGAAGTTGCTCTAGGAGTTCCTCTTGGTCTTGCTTCTCCTACATGTTATCATAGAAATATAGAATCATGGAAAGATGTGGATTGGAAGGGGCCTTAAAAATTGGCTGTTCCAAGCTCTCTGCCATGGGCAGGGATGCCTCCCACTAGACCATGTTGCTCAGGGCCCCATCCAATGTGGTATTGACCACTTCCACTTGACTTCACCGGACAACCTGTTCCCGAGCCTCGCCACCCTCACAGTGAAGAATTTCTCCCTAATATCTAATTTAAACCCACTGTCTTTTAGTTTTAAGGTATTCCCCCTTGTCCTATCACTACACGCACTCGTAAATAATCTGTCTCCATCTTTATTGTAGGCTCCCCTTAGGTACTCTAAGGCCTCAATCAGGTCACTAGAAAGCTTTCTCTTTTCCAGGCTGTACAATCCCAAGTCTCTCAGCCTTTCCTCATAGAAGAGGTGTTCCATCCCTCATCATTGTCATGTATATGGGTGAGAGTGATTCTGAGAAAGGTGAGATATGATTCTGAACTCCTTTAGTGTTAAGTGGGGTAATCATGCTAAAAAATTGGAATTAAAGCAGTGTGAGATGATTTGCCTTACAGTTATGATGAGTGACAGACACATAAGTTGATTTCATTCCCTGCATGAGACCTAGTGCTGGATATACTGTGTTTTAGTGCAGCTGTGAGCCATCTGAAGATCTCATAGGAAGTTGCATTGCTGTGAGATTTGTTAACTTGTATCACTGCTGCAGAGCAGGGGCTGTGATTAAGTGTAATTCTTCCAAAACAATTTCATACTTCTCCTTTTGCAACCATCACTAATTCTAAAGCATGGCTTTTCTGACCTTAACCCTCTCTAGACCCACAGAGACTCCACTGGGTAGGACTTTAGTATTTTAAAAAATCTAAGACTTCTTTTCCTAGTCAATCAGTCCTTCTCGAGGCACAATTTTAGGGTAAACTGAGCACAGTACTTGCACTGGAAAATGAAGAGGAGTTTTTAAGGGTATGTCACTTGTATGAAAAGTTGAATTATGAAACAGCTTTACTTGGGGAGATAAAAGAGGTTTTAACTTTGGATGCAAAGGAGAATATGTCATATTCAAACACTTTAGGACTCTGGTCAAGCTCATTGTTAGCTATTCAAAGGAGTATCATACTACGTTAAATGTAAAGCCTTTAAAAGCTTTTCTTTTGATGAGATCTTTCAAAATGGGTAAGTCAAACAATCTGTAAGATTCATAATGTCAAATGAATTTCATGGTAGAGATAGATCTAACATCACTTGTTAAAGCTTCCCCATAAATCAAGACTACTGAAAAGTTCTGAATTTCTCACGGGAGGGGACTGACTTTTGTATTTTTATATTTTTTTTTAGTGCTTTAGTGCTTTGAAGATAGCAGTATGTTTACTGAAGTGGTGGA
The DNA here is from genome assembly GCF_003945725.1 of Corapipo altera. Classification (NCBI taxonomy): domain Eukaryota; kingdom Metazoa; phylum Chordata; class Aves; order Passeriformes; family Pipridae; genus Corapipo; species Corapipo altera. Next base: position 23,915,482 of record NW_020884875.1, on the reverse strand, counting down.
TTACCAGTATTTCGACAGCCTGGCTCATTGGAGAAGATGCTTAAATTCAGATAACTGCTGCTAACAAACAGCAATAGTCCAGACTACAGGACTAAATCCAGACTTGGTGACAGGTTGTTTTTCACATAATTTCCCAAAGAGAATAGTTGGCTTGGTATGGTAAGCATACCTATTTTCATTGGCATGAATACAGAGATTTGTATGTTCTTGAAATATTTCCTGATTTTACTTTCAAGTATCACTTAGAAAATTAACTGTTTTTCATGCACAAATAGATGGTTTATTGCTCTGCTAGTAGTGAGAGGTCTTCCTTCAATGTCGTGAGTCTTCAGGACTCTGGAATAGGTCCACAGAGGGACTGTTAGCTGTTTAACTAACTCTCAGGAAGAAAGACTATTCTCCCCAGGGTGAGCCACACAGATAAGTTTGTGCTGTCAAATATGTGAGACTTGGTACTAAAAAGTTTCATCTAGGTTATGACTTGTGACTGTTTGTCTCTCTAAACTCTTTCCGGGTGCTGGGAGCCTTGTGATGAGCTCACTGGAAAGAGAACATGGTTAACCGTAATCTCTCCCAATCACCTAGATAATCGTGCTCAAAGTAAGGTGAAGCCTTGTGCATCTTCTCTATATTACTGGATCTTAAGGACACACAGAAATGGACAAATAGGGAAAGAGGAAAATTTATGTTGTTCAAACTATGATTCCCTAGGCTAAACAGAGAAGTTTATTCAATAAATATTGTTCATGTCTCAGTTCTGTGTTCACTGGTTACCAAGATGTTGTCAATAATTTGCTGAAATTTTTGCCTAGGTGTTTGCAAGAAAAGTTTTTTCAGTGATACGAACATACAATAAATTACTTAAGAGTATTTGACATATTTCCAAGGTTTTAGTAAGTGGAAATTTCAGCTAGGTATAAAAAATGTTTTGACCATTTTAGAGTACAAATGAAACATTCAGTGAGCGCGTAGAAGAGAAGAAAGGCATTCTTATGCCTTTCTGACAATAAGAAGCATAAGCATACAGATGTCTCAGTGCACTGGGGAGACTGGAGAGGAAAACAAAAAGGGCTTTGGTAGTCAGGAACTGCAGGAAAAAAATTAATTACTTTTATAGAAATTACTGAAAGTGTACTGTGGTACCTATGTTTTCACAACACTACCCTGAAGTTTTACCCTGTAGTCCTATTCCAGGTACCATGCTGGAGAGAAAGGCAGTAGGATTCTTCCCTCAACTAAAAATAATCAGGAAAAAAACTACTTGCCTTTCCACGAGATGGAGGATTATAAAAAGACAAAGATTTCCAGCTAAGTCAGTTTTATCCCATGTATGAATTTCCTGCAAAGAGAATAGTGTCAGCACACAGGGTCTACCACATGTAAATCCAGCAAGAACCATATCTTGGGGATCTCTTTGTGGGCATTTAATATGCTATTGGTCACTGGGAAGGACCTCAAGTTCAAAATAAATTTTCAGCAGAGTGCTTTGAGTTGTTCCAGAACCTGTTTTCAGAAGGCATTTGGACTAAATTCTCTGACCTCTTTCTCTCTATATATACATATATGTAGAATTAGAATGATTATATAGTCTCAGCTTTATCAAGCATTGTCAATAACACTTACCTGTTGTTTTTCTTGCTATTTGAAATGGAATAATTGAATTCTTCAAAGAATAATTTGTGTCTTCAAGACAAAATGCTTTTTAGGTATCTATACTGGGACTTCCGTAAGTACCAAAATTTGACTTCTGAGACAACAAGGCCAGTTCGCACTGAGCCTCCTCAAACATTTTTACTGTTCTAAATGAAGGATCAGATTAGTAGACAAGGAGGGAAAGGCAATGAGATCTCGAGTGAGGGAAAATTTTTTTGTTAGATTTGCCATGAAAAGAAATGAACCTGATACAGAGAATATAGGATTTAGGGAATTCTAACCCTATGCTCCATGCATTGATTGAATAGTTTGTCTGTTGAGCTCTTTCCCTTCTTTGTACACACGTGATAACCAAGCATTCTTTAAAAAAAAAACCCACAGTAAGAACTTAATAACTTCAGTTTTCTAGAAAGTAGTTCCACAGTAATCTTAATACACCTCCTATAGGAACTCTGAATAACTGAACATATTTTATGATTTGAACTGTGACAGATGTACTGCCTTTCACTGTCTTACAGAATAATGTCATGTTATAGATGGTGTCAGCAGTGTGGGGACAGACTCCTTTAACTTACTAATACTGTACATATGATCTCTTTTTTTCCAGAATTTTAATGCAAATACAGATTTTTCTCTCTACATCTTTCCTACTGTGTTATTTCAGGACCAACTAGTCCTTGTGTTAGCAAAGCGTAGCTAGTCTCACTTGGTGATGGTCCTGGAAAACCACAGATATGTAAAAGAACACTCAGATAATGACACTAATAAAGAGTGAACACGGTGGCACATTTTGTGCTTTTGTTCTTACTTTTTGACATCCACAGCAATTTGATTATCCTTTTTGTTTTCTTGACATAAACTGTCAAAGGGTGATGTAATGCAACTAATGCACCCCCTTTTAATGTGTCCATTTGTACTCAGCTAGCAGTAGAGATTATGAAGATTTTCTTTTTATGTAAATTACGAATTAATAGTCTTTTGATATTTCCCCTTTCTTTTCTCCAATTTGTGGTGTTTTCATGAAATTATTTATTGATTATAACAATAAAAATCTTATTTTTATTTCCAAAAATAGGAAGCCATGTCATCAGCCTAATCAAAAGTTCATTTTCAATATGAAAATGTCTGATAGCATCCCTTAGAATTGGGAAGTCTTTTATGTTCTGAAAGTGGAAACCAGAGAAATGTAAGGGAAATATTTTCTATTTCTTTAGATAATTTTTTTTCCTCCAGATTTCTTATTTGTTAGATTTGGTAGGCAGTTGAACACATTTGCTGAAGTTTCTAACAATCACTAAGACTTCCCTAGCCCTAGAGAGGGATGGCATGTATTCATAAGATGTGTTAAGCTAGGGAGAACAGCAGCAGATGTTGGGTTTTTTTTAATCCATGGTCATTTAAACCACCTGAGTTCTAGTTTCTGTAATAAATACGCTTCCTGAGCAAAACTGCAATTTACAGAAGTCTGAATTTTTTCTGTTTCCCATGTTCTGAAGTTAGTTATCTGGTGAAACAAATGAAATCTATTCCTCACATTCTGGAGGTCCAACAGAAATAGTCACAGAATCATAGAGTGAAAGGAAATGCTGTGTTGGAAGGGACCCACAAGGATCATCAAGTCCAAGTACTGGCCCTAAGCAAGATACCCAAAGAATCACACCATGTGCCTGAGAGCATTGTCCAAATGCTTCTTGAACTCAGGCTTGCTGCTGTGACCACTTCCCTGGGGAGCCTGTTCCAGTGCCCAACCATCCTCTGGGAGAAAAAATTTTTCCTGATATACAACCTGAACCTCCCCTGACTTCACTTCATACCATTTCCTCGAGTCCTATTTCGCGTCAAGAGAGTGAAGAGATTGGTACCTGCCCCTCTGCTTGCTCTCACAATGAAGTTGTAACTGCAATGAAGTCTCCCCTCAGTCTCCTCTTCTCCAGGCTGAACACATCAAGTGGCGTCAGCCGCTCCTCATACGGCTTCCCCTCAAGGCCCTGAACCATCTTCCTCGTCCTCCTTTGGACACTCTCTAAGAGCTTAATATCTTTCTTACATTGTGGTGCCCAAAACTGCACGCAATATTCAAGGTGAGGCCGCACCAGTGCAGAACATATCAGGACAATCCCCTCACTTGACTGGCTGGTGATGCTTTGCCTGATGCTCCCCAGGACACGGTTGGCCCTCCTGGCTGCCAGGGCACTGCTGACTTATGTTTAACTTGTTGACCAGGAACCCCAGGTCCCTTTCCATACCGCTGCTTCCCAGCATCTCATTTCCCAGTCTATATGAACATCCAGGCTTGCCCCAACCCAGGTGCAGAATCCAGCACTTGCCCTTGTTGAACTTCATCTGGTGGGTGATTGCCCATCTCCCTAATTTCTTGAGGTTTCTCTGCAGAGCTTCTCTGCCCTCGAAGGATTCGACAGCTCTTCCCAATTTAGTGTCATTGGCAAATTTGCTTAATATCCTTCGATTCCTGCATCCAAGTAATTTATGAAGATGTTGGAGAGAACTGAGGAGAGGATGGAGCCCTGTGAAACCCAAGCAGTGATTGGACACCAGCCTGATGTTATCCCATTCACTGTAACTCTGTCTTCTGTGATTTTTCTGTAATTGCTTAGTGTTTCTTTTAGAGATAGATTTTAGAAACTGGATTATTATCTTTTCTGGTGTGTGCTGGAAAGCTGCCAAAGAAAATAGGTGCAGATGCAGTGTGATTACGTCACTAGGCTCCAGATGTCTATGTACCTGATGTGAAGGTGTAGTCAGGCAATTTAATGACTGTATTACCTGAACTATGTTCAGATATCAGCCCTTACTGGGTTAGGGGAGGGAATACCTATTACGAAGAATGGTTCTGTCATGCTTTAACTCCAGCAGACAGCTGAGCCCCACACAGCCATTTGTTCCCTCCCTCGTCATGTAATGGGGGAGAGAATTGGAAAGGTAGAAGTGGGAAAACTCACAGATTGAGACGAAGACAGCCTAATAGGTAAAGCAAAAGCTGCATGTGTAAGCAAAGCTAATTAGGTAATTCATTCACTACTTTCCATAGGTAGGCAGGTGTTTGGCTGTCCTGAGGAAAGCAAAAGAGCAAAGCAAATTAAATGATTCCCTGTACAAATACAAAAGTAGATTTATTTCTTGCATGCAGCATTAGTTTCACTGGGGATTTGCAAAATACATTTCAGAGCAGCCATTATCATAACATGAATCCATAACAAATACCTAAAATTATTACATGTGGGGAATAAATGGCATTGCATTTTTCTCCCAAACACCCACTAAAAAATAGTAATTTGTTGTTCAGGGAGACATACTGAATCGCACTAGAGGCAGCTACCTTAGCTCTTTGTGTGCTGCCTGTCATTATTATGAATTGGCATTTCTTGCTAGTGTGTGATTTATTTTTTTTGGTTTTATAGGTGTGTGCATATATATTTGTATTTGCTAGAGAAGTCCATGGTAACATTCTGTTACTGGAATGGAAAATTTGAATAGTCTGTATTTGATTGACTGATTTGAATGACTCTGTACAGCCTATGTTGGATGAGCAAGACCCTTGCATGTTAGCGCTTTCAGTCTAAATAGCATAGCACCATATTCAGACTAAACACCATAGCAAGGGAAAGCTACCACATCCTTTATGAGAAACCAGCACAACTGGCTGTCTGTCAGAAGTGTCTGTCCTCCCATAGGGTGGGGTACACATAGGTGGAATTAGAAGTCTGTCTGCCTCTGCAGGTTATGGTTTTATTGGAGTCACAAAGATGTGGTGGGATATTCCACATGACAGGATCGTTGCCATGGGTGAATACAGGCCTTTTTAGAGGGACAAACCAGGAAGATTTTGTGTAAGAAGTTTGTGTAAGCCCTTTTTGTGAGATAGTGGTGGGAATGAGTGGAACTCTGCCTTTGCAGATGGGTGGTGGATGGGCAGTGAGCCAGCTGAGAGCTTGTTATTCAAGGTTATCGAGTGCACCAACACATGAACTGTGTTGTAGCTCCAGATTGCTTGATTAGGAAGTGTAAGTAAATGAGGCCTTCAGAGACACCTGCAAGAAGCCTCACATTCATAGGTCCTGGTCCTCACTGAGGACTTCAACCACCCTGGTAACTGCTGGAAAGACAGCCCAATAGAGCACAAGCAATCCAGGAAGTCTCTTTCTGACAGGTGATCAAGAAGTGGTGAAGGAACATTGTCTGCCTAGCAGCTGACCCTGGGGAACCTTTTGTGTCCTTCTACCTCAACAGCACTTTGGTTATCATTTCTATTCTGCCTGGTGTACCAACTCCTTCTAGGGACATCAGTGTCCAAGCATTGGCTTTTACCTGAGAATACATTTCATGTTGTGGTGACTCTTAAGTGCCACAGCTACAACATGCACAAAATAACTTTCTTACAGTCTTTCTTTTGCAGCCACTTATATTTCCTCCCTGTCCCACAATATCTTATCCAGAGCAGATGGTAGTTTGTCTCATCAGTGAAGGGGCCATCTTATGACATTGGCTTTTTAAGCAGCTGGAGCTTTTTAAGCAGCTGGAGCTCTCAACTGCTTGTGATGAGCTCCCTGCTGAGATGATGACTGGTATCATCTCAGGTCTGTCAGGAGCGGATTGAGATCTTCTGTTATTCCAGAATGTAGCAAGGAAAGAGAAGCAGCTGTGCAATGAGCCATTGCAATTTACCTTCACTGGGTTTCATTAAGCTTCCTCTGTAGTAATGTAGTAACAGATTCAAAAAATGTTTTCGTCAAAAGACGAGAAGAATTCCTTTTCAGTTCAAATCCATTTCTTGTAACCTTTATATATTTCCCAATTACCTGCAAGCTTAAATTTCCCAGATGCTACTAGAAATCAGCTTCTACTGGACTTACCAATGGCTTATAAGACTCTCAATAGCTTGAAAGCTCACCCACGCAATTGGAATGTCATCGTGGAAAGTAGATTTCTGTCTTACATTGCTTGTATAAACAAAGGTACAATTGATTATTCTCATTTCTTTTATAATGCTCTGCTGTGTATTGTATGAAACAGATAAACTGTATGCAGAAACACTGTTTACTTTTCCTTATTAGAAATTTGGGATTTCCAGCTAGGCAGTGTTATTTACATCAGTCTGTACTGCTTATCTGAGTTTAAAGGCTGAGTGTGTATTTTATATTGTAAACTGAATAGTCGGGTTTGCAAAATAAGGATTGTCCCTTGTGCCTCATTAAAATGAGGATACCTAATTAAAATGCTCAGTGAAGACATCACTTGGCTTTGCTAGTATGGTTCATATAACTCCTGTTGGGTCCTCTGACAGAAAGTGAAAACTACACTCTCCAAGGTCTCCAACCTGCCAACACACCTGCCTTTTGGGACATCATCCTACTATATTGTCTATATTATTCTTGGAGAAAGAATTCTGCCCATTGTATTTAAAAAGTAAAACAAAACAAAACAAACAACTAAAATTGAAACTTAGGAGGGTTTTTAAGTAGGCCAGGTAAACACTGTGAGAGGAAAGATGTGCAGAGGAACAAGGTTTCAGGCTATGCTGTTACACCCAATTTCATGGCAATCTTGGCATGAGAGGCTCTGTTCTGCCTGCTCCAGCTCAAGCAAACAGATTGCATTGTCTTGCATTGACTTTTCATTGCTTATAATTTCTGTTCTGCATAATGAAATATATAAAAATATTACCAAAAATTTTAATTCCTTCTGGAACTGGATGTGTTCATTCTCTGAAGCTGTTTGGAGAAAGGAGTTTTGGCAGTGTATCAGTTGTGTTCAATGTTTGATGAAATATGTCTTGAGAAGGCAGACAAAAGTGTCTTTCATCCCCTTTGTTTGGGCTCTGTCCTGTCGTGAGGTGGACTGATACAGGTGGCTGTACTGAAGCATTACCCAGGTTTGGAAAAGGCCCATGGAAGCACTGCATTATTCCAGCATGTTTTATGGAAAGATGGATTCAGACTACTTGTACCATAAGTCAGCACCACATACAAAGCTTTGAGAAGCTGCCTAGCTACATAGAGGGTTTTGCCCAGGGATCTCAGCTATTCAGAGGGAGTAAATCACCTCCCTCATCTCACTTCAGTACAGGCTAAAGTAGTAATAATGACACTGGAGTACAGTAATAAAGAGTATTTCTTTCCTCAGCACTTTCCAAGTGCTTGGTAAACAATGGTGTGGGACTGGCTGTGATTTCCAAGTGTGTGCACAGGCATTAATTTTATACTTACTTCTTTTTTTGAAACTATGATGACTTTTAGCAAATGCACATGAGATAACACTAAAATTAATTGATGTATTATTTCTTAATTTAAGCATGTAACAGGTCTCTTGCTTGGAAGAAAAGTGCACTGTAGACCCCGGGGTTGTCACATTTCCAGCCTCCTGAACATACAAAGGCCAGTCTGTTTTTGTCTCCCTCAGCTGCAGTTCTGCATGAGGTCCTGTAAATCATCACCTGAGATGCATGAGCCCCAGTAGTGGAGCTACCCTCAGAGATATGTGAGGCTTCACCTCAGTGGCTCCCAGTTTTCAGTGGGTAAAAAACAAAACCAGCAGCTGGCAAAATTGATTCTTCTGGGCCCACATTTTTATTGCCCTCTCTGAGGGGTAGTGGTATGCAACTTTTAGACACAGGGAGTAATGTTGTTCTTTAGAATACCTCTAGGATCCCCTTAGTCACTTGCATGACTGGAGAAAAAGTTTTCTGTCACTTGGATGGGGAGGGGTTTCACTGGTTTCAGAAACAGGAAATTTTCTATTCATACTATACTTCTATTTTTGCTTGGCTTTGCTTAATTTATTTGCTTTGGAACATTTTTCATCTGGGACAGTTAATGAACATGAAAGAGATTGTATCTGTGTTGATTCAACCAGTCCCTTTATAAAGTGATCAAGACAGCTTTAATAGCTAAAAATGCAGCTGTTTTTCTTCAACTACAAATGGTATCATAGCTGATAAGTCAAATTAAGCCTGAACAAGAAACTCTAGACTACATCTCATCTAGTTTAAAAATCAGTTTTAGAGACTTAGGATACCACAGTGGGTACTGTTCTGTATTATCTCGATGTGCCATGATTTACACATTTATTAACTATTTACCATTAATAACATAGACACAGAAAATCCCAGTGAAATACAAAGTATGCAGAGTTCTCAGTAGTGTCATGGGGCCTCCACACAGAAAGGAAAGAAACTGAAGAAACTAGTTTTGCATGTGTATAACTCTGTACATTGGCATTCCTTCTAACATTTTTTGAATACAAGAGGTTTCCATTATGAAGCCATTAGTATGACAGAGGACAAGGACAAGCATAGATAAACAGAATTTGCCACTGTTTAATATAGTCAGCTTCTCAGTTACCTCCATTCTACTGTTCACATCAGGAACAGTGTCATGTGAGCTTGCCTGTTTTTCTATGCTTAACAGATCATTTGGTTGCTTATAAGCACAAGAAAACTGCATTTGATGCACAGATAAGCTGAAATTTAGGGACTCTTAAGCTTTAATTGCACTAAGCATGCTCTGTATACAGACACATATCTGCAGGTAGCATAGTTAGGCTGCGAAACTGTATGTTGCCTCAAGAAAGGGAAGGATTCTCCCCAACAGAAATTTTTCATGAGTTCATTCAGTGTATTGGCTGCCACTGTAGCAGAAGCAGCCACTCCTGTGCACTGCTCTGCAAAGGATTGGCTTACTGCTCAGGAGGACCACTGAACACACACAACCTCTCTCCATCACGGGGGAAACCCACATGGAAATTTTGGAGCTCAGTTGTTTGAATGGCAATGTGTTTGGAGAAAGGAAGTAACTGCTATTCACCTTGTTCCCTCCTTGCCTCCCACAAATGAGCCTCAACATATATTTAAATTATTTAAAGAATTATTACTCTTGAATGAAGGGGATGGGGAAAGGCTTCATTTTCTGTTGGTCACATTATTTGCATATTTTTTTCTATAACTTGATACACTGGATAGCTAAAACTTCTAAAAATAATTTTTACAATTATTAAAAAATGTTTATGATTTTTCTAATTTTTGGTAGTACAAATGCACCCTTTCATTTTCGCATTGCTTTCTCAATACTTTCTACACTAGAAAACTTTGTCTGTATGACATAAATGTGTTCTCTATTATGCCTTTTTGCAGTAATTTACTCTAATCCTGTAAAACACAATCTATCAAAGATTTTAAGGGTTTTAAACTCAATTTCATGGGGATACAAAAAGAGAAACCCCCTTCTGCCCATTCACCACCCCAGTAGCTTCTTCACATAGGTAACACAAAGAATGTCCACAGAGGACATGTGTGTGGAGCAAAGCTCTGCAGGGTTCAAAGGGAACTGATGCAGTCATGTGCTGCAGACATGTTTGTCTGTGTCCTAACAACGTGAAAACTGAATTGATGTGGGGTTTTGCTTGGTCTCATTAAGCCACAGACACTGGACAGCGTCTGTTCAAAACTGCATGTAAGTAGTACATGGAAATTCGCTGATGAAAGCAGATACAGGCATAAGTGAAGATTTCTAATTTTGTGACTGAGAAAGGAGCCACACTGAAGAAAAATCTGGTCATTATATCAGAAGCAGACAAGATAGACTGTGCTGTTTTATGAGAGTTTTGAGCATACAGTTCCAGCAGCAGGTTGCACAAATATCTGAGAAAACAGTTGTAAGGTTTTTTTACAGGTCTGTTCAGTACCTTTTAATCTACTGATTTTTATTAGTCTTACATTGTGTCCCAGCACTATCTCTGCCAAAATGTACCATGACACTTGCTTTACAGATTCCTTTCTAACCCTAAGACAAACAGGTTTTCAGCACCTGGTGATGTCCCCTGAATATGGAAGGAGCTGTAGGACACTGTGTGTAAACCTAGCCATTAGCTAGGGCACCTTTTTTTCTCTCCAGGTGTCTGTTTGTGCTCTAGTTTTTCCCTTGGAAAATTTATGGTAATGTTACTTAACCACAGACCTAGTAACCTGGGAATGCTTAATAGGAGAAGTGGGAGCTGAATAGCAGTAATACCACTCTTGGGCATAATCAGTTGCTTCTGTTTTAATGAGGAGTACAGAGAAGCAAAATGCTTTATTAATGTGCATAAATATGCCAATTTTATGAAAAGAGTGTTCAAAAAAGGTTGAATGCTTACATAAATAACCCCAACTAGGGTCTTTTCTGCGATGAATTGACCTTGCCCTATGCATTGTCATAAAGGGCTGGCTTTTTCAGGCCTCTTCTCCCTCATATCAGTATTTTACCTGAGGACAAAACTCTAGAGAATATTCTTGTCACTATAATGAATTTCTAAACATAATACTCTTTCACTCTGCAATCAACTGTAAGAACTAACACCATGCTGCTCACAAACCAAACTTCATCAATTTAAATAAAGAAATAAGGAATAAATGATACTCCAAGGGCATGGAAATACCTTATATGATGCAAGATGGTCCACTGAGGGATTTCAACCCAGCATGGAGCAGACCTGGCAATTGTACCTAGCTTGTTCCTTTGCATTGTAATTCGTCTCTTATTTCTTCATTAATTGTAATGAGGACAATGAAATGAAAGAAGCTGGAGGCTTGATCTAGAGCAAAAGTATATTTGTCACATTAAGCTGTAACTAATTGCCTATAAAATACAAGCCATGTCTGGTCACTGTTATGAAACTTGTAGGGTTCTTTACAGCAGATTTGTGACTTAACAGCTTATGCTTACTTAACAGCCTGCGTATACCTGTAGTATTCATTCCTAAACAGTTATAAACCATTTTAAGCCATTCCTCAGTGATTTGCTAAATCTACTAAAATTCAGATTGAATTTCTTTCTGCTACTGTTTAATGCAAGTCCACAACATTGCCCTCTCATCCTGTATTTTTAAGAACACTTTAGAAAAGAACTGATCATTACCTTGATGCATATATTTTATTATATATGTTTCTTTTCAGAATAGCTTTTGAAATTGCCCATCAACAGAAATAGGCCTGCAATGTTCCTGTGTCCTAGGGTATAGCTGGGCTGTTCACTCCCACTGAACATTCACAATCTTGTTTATATGGGGTTTTTTAAACTGTCAGGAGACAGAGAAATAAACAAGTTGTGCTGTTCCTTTACAAGCTGCTGTTCAGTAGTGCATATGAGACCTTTAGAGATCCCATGCTGCAAGTTCTAATATGTGTGCTGCTCTTTGTTCTAGCTTCACATTGAAAACCTGGTTAACTTCCAATAAAAGGTACTTGAGTAAAAGAAGTGTAGTTGCTGTTAAGAAATATTAAGCAACATGTGAGTGATTACAATGGTCCTTTTATCCTTTCAATCTTATCAACTGGCCTGAACTTTCTATCAGGTGTTCCTTCCTCTGTAAGTCTATGCCCTCTTACAGTCCACATACATCCCTGATTGCCTGGACAAGAACAATGAAGAGGAAGGCCTCCTGGCATAATAACCATCAAAGTGATAAAGTGAATTTTTTTTTCATTTTATATAGCAGGGAAGATCAAACAAAGGCAGTTTCATTTCCAGCACTGGCGCCTGATTTTAAAAATAAATCCTCTTACTCAGAGTTATGTTAATTTCACATAGCTCTGCCTTAAATCTCCTGCTTTTTGTAGATCTATCAAATAATTTCCTTTTTTTTACATACTGTTGGCTGTGAAAGGTGAATATTTTGATGTGAAAAACTTCCTTTTTTTATTCTTAGTAAACAGAAAGCTACAGAAAGCCAAATTTTTACTTTTCTATAGAATTTCTGTAGAACTAAATATTGCCTATCAGTCACACAAAGCTACATTAGAACAAATGTAAGGACACATGCTCAAAATCCTTTCTAAACCTTTCTTCACTCAGTTATATTAATAAATATTGTTTTCCACTAGTCATGGTCAAGCTCTAAATAAAGCTTCTCATCACTGAAGAAGGAAGAATGCTCCTTTTTATAGCAGTAGTCAAGGAAGTGAAGGACTTGGGAAATAAGATAGGGAAGCTGTAACAGGAAGATGAAATTAGAGACTTGAGAAAAGTAGAAATTGAATAAAAACCAATCTGCTCTTAATTTGTGCCAATTGGCAAGTAACAACCATGAAAGCTATTTTGGGGATGAATATTCCTTCTATAAGTCAAGTAACTGGAATCAATCCAGCATGGTTTTCCCATATTTTAAATTCTGAAAACATGTTGTACTTGCGGACAGGAACACCAAAAAATATTATTTTTCTCCCTTTGCTTTTTCTCCTTCCTTAAGGCCAAATTTAATTAGAAGAAGGACAGATTAAAAAAGAAAGGAAATCTGCCTTGTAGATGCCTTGAAGAGCTATTTGAGAATGGGAGGAAAATGTGAGACACAAAATAACAACACCTAAATATTGAAGCAAATTCTGCTGGTGTGGCATGAATGGACGACATCAGTGTCCTGACTCTAATCATTACTGTGAATAGTATTATGGTTGGCCTTTCCTGAAGAAAACCAACATATTTCTCAAATAAAGACAAACTTAGGTATTAACCTCTATCAGTTAAAGTCTATTCCCATTTATGGAAAGAAACTGGGATAATTTTATCCTTTAAATGGAAGGGAAAATTATCTGTTGCTCTTCCAACTTAATGAACCTTTTCAATTGAAGTATCAAACAAATCCTCTGTATGAAAATGCTATTCCATATTATCAGGTAAATCAGGTATTACCAGGTAAATTTCATATTATCAGTTATTAACAAGTGTGAAATGGAAAGTAATCCTTAATGAAAGTAATTTAAAGAGAGGTGGTCATCATTTCACTGAAAAGAAAGAGTACAAACAGCACCTTACATATGTACCTGCCACAGTGTTAAAATGCAAATAACATCAAATTTGAAATAAAATATAAAATCAAAATTATAAATATAATTGGATTCCATGTCACCATTTTCTGTCTATCAAAACAAGTTATATGAATACTTCAGGGCACCCTTGGGTCCAGACAGCTTTAATAGTGTAATTAGATTTCACAATCACTACTTAACTAGCTAAAAATTGCCTTTACAAAATTTCACCTCGGTTTCTTCCTACTACACTAGTATAGTCAGCTTCTTTTCACATATTGGCAAACAGTAACAGGTTTTTTGTTAATTTCAGGTTGCTGAATGAGCATTTGTCCCTTTTTGTGTTAGTGGCTGGCAACATTAGACCTTAAAACCTTTGTGACATTAATAAAATGTCATGCTAACTGCATGTCATCCATGGCAAACTGTGCTTTGCTCAGTTGTAACAGTATCAGACAAGACTGCCTATCAGTCATAAGAGCCCAGTGGATTCGGATCCTATCTGGAGATGGGCACTTTGATACAGAGTATTGCCTGTGTTTCATGGGGTTCAATGGCTGTTACTGCAGGCAATAATGACCCCTCCAAACTAAAAATAACCCCACAGGGCCGAAGTAGCAATGTCTGAGTAAACAGCAGTTGGCATCAAAACCTGGGACTGCTTCCTTAGTCACGATATGTCAATTGCCATCCGCTACAGGTTTGGGTTTCCTGGGGCTCTTTTGATTGTGTCAAATCTAAGTGCACATTCCTGTGCATTAATACCTCTTCTAAACCCCTTATTGGAAATTCTTCAGATTGTCTGTATTGGTATAACTTCAACAGAAATAGCAGAGTCTGTCTACCAGGAAGAAGGTGTTTAAGAGGAGTAGGGTCTTGTATTAGCTGTGTATTTACATTGTCCTGTGGGACCACATTTGCCTTGCTTTTATTATATGAAATTTGTGGGGAAAAGAACCCCACTTCACTACTTGTTTAAGAAGTTTTGGGAAGGGGTACAGTCTAGTACTTGTAACATGCATTTCAGTAACTATGAAAAATTAAACTTCTCTGCAAAAAGCCTTATGTCAGGATTCATTTCATCTGATACATTAAAAAAAGTGTAATGCAATATTAAAATTGTATTACAAATCATAGACACACTGTAATATTTATTTCATGGGTAAAATGTAGGGGTTTTTTTCCAGGAAAACTAACTCAGACTTTTACAAGAGATCAGAACCCCTCCCCCTGCCAAATGCACATTTTTATCTTGTATACACATGGTGACTCTTTGTCTGACCAGCTAAGTTGAGCTCTATCAAATACTTGTTGACATCAAAGAAACTGAATCCATTACTTTTCAGCAGGCATGTGTGCCAGAGCTGTTAGGTTGTCCCTTCCCTTCCCCCAGTCTCTTCAAACAGCAGTACTGGTGGTCTGCATCAGCACAGCTGGTCATTGCTCAGAAGCAAATTAACCATAAGCTCCAGGTTTACATTAGTGTCAATGTTTGCTGTGTGTTTAGAGGTTCAGAATGATTTTAATGTCGTAGCACTGGGGAACTTATCCCAAAGCAGTGCTTTTGCAACAGCAGTTTAATCACATGAGCTTCCCTGAACTTGGAAGCAATTGTTTTAATGAGCATGGGTAAAGAAATACCTAGCCTTTTCTCCTGGGGAGCAGCCAAGTGAGAGTAAATTCTGTAGCACAGCTGACAACAGTATTATGAATTTGATTATTAGAGTTAGTGAGATGTGTTATGCATGTCTGTTTATCTTCACTAATGCACTTAGTTCTTTTGAAAGACTTTTCATTTTTTCCTGCCTATTATCTAGTGTAAGCCTCTGTAAAGGTAAACAGCATATAGTGTCACCAATCCTGCCATTCCCCACTATGCACCAAGTGTCAGGTGTACACACCCACACATAATACAGTTCTCTGGCAACTACAGTGCAGTGCTTCCTTTGCAATTTTGACAAAGTGGCTTGCAAAATCGGAGTGATTTCCATCGTGAATTTCAGAGGACAACTCATGTCACTCTGCCTTTATAGGTGGAAGCACATACAGCTTTGCTTTTTTGCTCAGTGTTGCTTTGGAGTGGAATGTGAAACAACCTGCTCCTCACAGTGACTTTAGCTTCATGGCTGAAATTAATAATAATGCTCCTAGCAACATGTTTTTTGCTATAGCAGTGGTAGACTATCTGTTTTGCAGAGTGTATTGAGAGCTGACAGTGACTATCTGGAATTGCCATGAGAGAAAATCAGTGCAAAAAGATAACCAAACCTGTCCTCTCTACTGCTTCAACTCACCCTTTTCTTTCTAATCTAGGAAAGTTTGTGATGTGTACTATTCACAGCCATGAACACATGTGAATTGGTGATAACCAGCTAGTGCCACTGGAGCAGGGATGGCAAGAGAGGCTTAAAAATTGTCTCCGTCTGCCCCTCATCTGCCAGGGCTACTGCTGTCATGTAGACGGAACCTCTAATGCCCTTGAAGCCTTGAGCTGAAACTGAAGGAATCCCAGCTCCTATATCCCTGTTGAAGCCCTTCTTTCTCAAATATTCTGATTGCCAAACCAGTAAAATCAGTAAAGAGTGGCAGTTGTTCTGTTATTCCAGTCCAAAATCTAGTGCAATCTCATGACAATTCTGTTGTTTTGTGCCACTTTCTCCTGAAAGAAGCTCACATGAGCCCAGTTCAAAAATAGTTTCTTATCTTTCTCTATGCCTTGTCATTCTCACCAACAATTATAAAATTTTACAGTTTTTCCCACTTCTAAAACTTTGAATGTCTGCTGATCCTGAACTAAGAGTCTCAACTTTATTCATTGCCAAGTCTTGGAAAAATGTTTTTCTCTTTTTTTGGTCTTTATGGTTCTTTCCACTTTTAGAATCTTTTAATTTTCCTGCTTTTAATCAGGTTTGTGCAATCAAAATGATGTTCTGCCTGCTGGCCTGGATTTCTTTTCTAGGTCTGGTCTTCCACAGAGTTGACAAGAGATAAAAAAGCTTAAATGATGAATTGTTCATGGAAATTAAAGAAAATAGCATCAGGTTTTCCTGCATACAAAAAGCAATCTTCTGTTTCTCTTCCCCACCCTCTCTTGAATGGCCTTTTAAAGGCTATTCCTTTGTTTTCCTTTAATCTAAAATAAGTTTCCATGACCAGTTTAGCATCTTCTTTTGTAGCTGATTGCATTAACCCAGTTTCACAGTCCCAGCTGCCGAACAGATCCTTTAGTACACAGCAACATAATCACCTCATGTGTTTCAAATAGGTAGACATTTTGGAGGAGATGCCAACACTCTGCCTACCTCTAATTAATTGAGATATAAACCATTAATGGTTTGTAAGTCTGGACCAGAATCTATAACCTTTGTGAAGTAAATCAAACCATCATTTCAGTGAGAGATTTGAATGAGTTTGAACTGCAAGATTTGGGATGAAAGAGGACTTCTGTAAGTTAGAAAGAATAATTGTGGACTATTCTCATAGTGAGCTGGATGGGGAAAGCATAGTGGATGGGACTGTTGCAATGTCTTTTCACAAAATTTCGTTGGGTAGCATTTTATGCAGGTTAGTTAAAAGATGCACAATGAGTAGACATAGATAGATCTCCTACATGCGGTAGGCAATTAAAATTATTGTAGTATAGTACACCTAAACCTGACAAAGTTAGACTTCTCTAGTCATGGTTAAGATGTAAGACAGGTCCCAGTAGCATTAGAGACTGATATGTTGTCAATATTTCAGTAGTATTGGCTCTGACCCATGCTGATAGGATTTAATATGTTTCCTGCCCTTTGAAGCAAAGGTGGTCTTTTAGGGACAGGGAAGGAGGCTTTCTACTTAGCAAACAAACTTCTAGGAAGGAAGTCTGGTTTGCAATGTTTCTCCTTTGCTCTTGAAAACCAACAGTGGCTAGTTAGATATACATGTTTGAAATGGATGAGAGAGCAGCCATGGCCAGGGAGAAGAGAGGAGGGGAGTAACAATGAGAGTTTGGGACTTGAGTTCGATTTGGGAAGTTCTGTCAATTAACAAATCATTGATCTGAGTGTGAGTTTCCTCAAGTCACTGGTTTCCATACAGTCACCTGGAAGTATCAGGTGTGGACATATAGGTATGGCTGGGGGTAGCTGGATTTTGCACACCTATTGTTACCCGTGGAGAAGAGGCTTTTTCTGCCCACAGATGGCTGCTTCAACTCTCCTCCTCTTATAGTGCAGGCTCAGCTGAAAGGGTGGCTGTTTGGCAAGCCCACTGCCATCAACCAGGAGTCAAGAGGGTGGGGTATCATAGTGCAGGTCCACCCAGGAATAAGGTGCAACCCTTAACTGAGGGTTTGCCTTCTGCACCCTTACTCTTGTTCTGTGTGAAGTCCACCATGTTCAAATCAGACAGAAGAAAATTGTTACTCTGGGTTAGCTGGCTGAAAAAGTTCCTGCTTATTCTTCTTAGGAAAAATCCTACTAAACTTTTCCTCAAGAGCCAGACAGGTGATGAGTTAAAGATATCTGTATCTGGGACACTTTGTATTTCTCGTCTTAAGAAGTCAGCATGTCTCATTAAAATGAGACAGTCTCAGCAAGGTATCTGTCATTAGACAGCCTGGCAAGAAAACATTTGCGTTTCAAGTTTCTCATCTATTATCACTGCTGAGGTCAAGTTCTACTTTTGTGTCATTGTACCCTCAAGAAATATGCCATTTCTTCACGAAGGTATTTTGATGGTATGCAGTTTTGGTGCTGACCTTGTTAGGAATAAATTCTCTTGTGGAGCATAAGTAACACATTTCTTAAAGAGTGATTTGAAACACTTTAACAGCAAGTGATAATTCTTATATTAGTTGGCAGCTTTTGAGAAAAATTATGTGTGCTTCCAGCACCTTCATCAGTTTTGGGTGCAGTGGGAGAATATTTGTTCTTGTAACTGAAGCAATATGCTGTTTGGAGTTTCAGGTTCAAAAGACTTTCCCTGTGACCTTGTGCAGCCATTTGCCTTCTCTGTTACTCACTTCTGTTCTGCAAATGGATTGCATACTGTATTCACAAAAAGGTATATTTTTTTCCTAAAAACTAATTCTTTTTTAAAAGCACAAACATTTTTGCACCTATCATTTATGATCAGATGTTCAACAGAAACAATTTTGACATGCTGGTCCTATCAGTACTTTGTAATGAGAGAAAAAGAAGCAAAGGACTTAAATTAAACACTTGTTATTTTCTGTCTGAAAATGCAGCTTTCTTTACCATTGTGTTTCACAGAAGCTTTTGAAAGCTGTTACTTTTGTGTCAATTAAGAAAAATAGCTTTTGAAACATGGTGACTTACACAGAACCAAATTGTCATCCTCTAATTCATTCTTAATATGGTATTTTTTTCCCACTTAGTCCATCTTGATATTCTTGAGTGGGAGATTTTCTCCCTAAATCAGTCCTTGTCTTTTATCATAGTCCAGATTCTGATAAATTGGCATAACCATTTCCACATCTCTTCCAATTATCCCATTTCCTTCAACTTTCACCTTACTTGTGGAGTCAGATCATTTAACGTGACTGAAAATGTTTGGAAATATACTTCTGTTGTGCATATGGAGTATGTCAGTATGAGGATAGTATTATAATAAAACTCATAAAATTTTAAAAGTCTTTAAACCTGATTGCTTTTCTTTGAATCTGGTAACTATATTTTTATACTGGTTTTAACATCACTTTTATTTGTGTTTTAACATTCAATGTTATTTGCCAACACTTCTACCTTCCTCTGTGTATGTTTACAAAACACAGTCATTATGTTAGGTTGTCTTTAATGCTTCTCTTTAAACTCCAGAAAATATGAGATAAAAATTAAAACCACACTTCTGAACAAATAAAATCAAAACAGCCTGTTCTGAGAGGAGTATTTCTAAAAATGCAACATCTGTAAAGAATGCAAAGGAAAAAGAAGCAGTACAAGCCACATATGTTTATGTCTGGAATTTGAAGAAAAGATGATGTTGTGCGATAGATAGTACCCATTCCTTCTGATATTTTATTAGAATGCTATGAGACAAAAACTGCTATGAGTTTTCCACTGAGAGGCTCCACAGGGTAGACAGTCATTCTCTACGTCCTCCTTTCTTGAAGTGGTACAGGTGAATGTCTACATGAGAATGCAGAAATAGTGTTAGTGAAATAGTTCCTTTCTCTTATGGCCCATTCATTGAGCTGAAAAGGATTTTGAAATATAGGAAAATCTCAGAGTTTCAAAACCTGATTTGGGTAGTAAAATTTTTTTCTCAAAGGTTTCTTATGGAGTAAAAAAAAAAGGGAGAATTTGTCCACCTACACCATTTATATTGGAATGTGTTTTCAGAACTATATGTTTCACTTTATTTTTATAAAGGTTTTCCAAAGGTGTCTACTGAAGTTTTGTCTTTAAAGTTTATCTTTGTTTCTGTTCTGCAGATATCTATGTTTCTGTTCTGTTTTGTGCATGCTATAGTGCTTTTATATCAGACAAAAATCCTTTCTTTTTTTTCTTAATGATAATCTTTTCAGCTCACTGATTGACAGTGCCCATGCCATGTGCATGAAAACACTACTATGAGTTCATATTCAGGGGTGTTGAATGTCTGAAACATATAAACTGCCTAAAAAACAAAGCCAGGGCTGAAAAACAGACAAACAGCTTCTTTGGATAATGGACTTGAGATCCACCTAAAGACATCCATATTTACTACAAAATCTCTTGAAATATCAGGGTGGGCTCTCAACTGTTATAAAACTTAGGTGCTAGCTCACAATCTGACCAACCGCAGTTTTTCTGTTTGTGTGTGGTCAGGATGTGCTTTTAAAATATATATGCCACTAACTGACTGCAGTTGTAGGTTCTTTGCTCAGCACGTTTAAAAGTCAGTTGTGTTTTTTTTTTAATGCCTAAATATAACCTTGGATATCAACTATGAGGCACCTGGGTTTTCAAAAACTTTGCCAGTTGTTTAAAACCATAAATAGAACTCAGATTGTGTATATACTTCTGCCAGTGAAGATAGCATAGCTTCTACCAAGAACCCTCACAATCTGCTTTTGTTGGACACAGAATATGGGTGACAATATTAGTGATGCATTCCTGACAAAATTACCCTATTAACATAGAAGTGTTTTCTCTGTGATCAGTTTCAGTGGGAAAGTGATTGCATTTCCTGTCTCAATTTTTAGACAAAAATTACTGTATACTGTTACTTAGTCAGAACCATACTTCAAACCTAGTTTATTGCACTGTTGATGGATACTTAAGTTATTTAACTCTCCACTCATAAAATTCTTGCACAGCATAGTCTAGACATGTTAAACTCCTATTCTCTCTAATATAGGCCTAGAAGAGCAGCTCTGCCACTGGAGTGAAGCTTAAGGAAGCTTAAGAAAGTGTAGGCTTCTCTGCTGAGATCTTTTATTAATAACAGATTATAATAATGTAATTATATCCATTTGCATAGAAATAGCAAGATGATTCTCATTTGCTGGTGAAGTAGCCTGCAGAATGCTACCACCATAATCACAGTTCCATATGAAAAGAGGACCTTAAAAGTTGTAATGCAAAGGTAAGCTAATGTTTGGGACAAACTCAGATCTGTTACAAAGGGTATTAGGAGAGAGAGGTTTGTTACCCGTGTTCCTCACCCAGTCTTTCTGTGGTCAATGCACTGGAAGAAAGCTTGTTCAAAAACTTCCTGATGTACAGTGCAGAAGATGTGCTCAAAGAATTCAGACTGGAAACGCCTCAAAATGCTTGCTGGTTCTCAGTCTGGGAGTCAACTGACAGCTATAAAGTTCCAGTGGAAATGAATAATAAATAAATACAAACAAAATAAAAATAAACATAGATAAATAGTCCATCTCCCTCATCCTAATTGCTTAGTCTGTTTATAATGCTGTGTAGTGAGAAACATGTTTCAAACAGATTGGGCAGGCTGTAAGTGACCAAAGGAGCTTGCACTCAAGGGAGGAATGTGAAGAAGAGGTGAGCAAGACAAACACTAGTAGTAGCAGGCAGCTCAACTGACTTCCAGGTTGTATGGACAAATGATTTTGGTAGGAAATCTTGGGAATGAGAGGAAAAAGACCATCTCAGGAAGGCCATAAAAGACTTGAAGGCTGGGCCAAGATAGACAGGAAGGTGGTTGTGTGAGAAGGGGACAGAGAAGCAGTCAATGCTCTTGTCCTTTCCCTCTTCTGGAAATGTAGGGGTGAAAAAAAGACTGCTTCTGTTGAGAAAAAGCTTTTCTTCCCCATTTTCTCTTCAGAAAAAAATCTCTGCTGAATTAGCAGAAGTAGCACATCTCCTTCTTAACTAAAAAGGGATGTGAATGAAGCTCTCACTTAAAGATCTCAGGCATCTGGGCATAAGTGTCAGCCTTGTGAGTGCTCCGCCTGCACCCTGGTGTATCGGTGAGCAGTGTCTGGAGACTGCCAGCAATCTCTGAAGCCTGGTCTTAAAAACTCTCCACTGGCTGGTGTACAGAACAAAACCACACACTGTAAAAATTCTCTGTGGTGTAATGGAGAATTACCATGGCTGGACTTGAGGTGCTTCAGCGTGGGACTTGGCCGTACCATTTATAAAGATTTGGGAACCAATATACCATGCAAGTTGCTTTTATATAATCCTGACATTTTAATAAAGCTGAGTGCTTGCTTCCCATTGTAACATTTTAACACCATTTCTGCCAGAAGCATTATTGGATGCATTTGCTCATTATCAAGAAAAACAGACTGGAGATTCATTCTAAAAGGATTAAGAGGTAACTGAGAAAGAAAGGAAATTACTTCTGCATCACAGCAAATATTTGAATAATGTCACTCTCCTTAAGGAATTAACCACACATTGCCATGTGTGAACAAAAGCCTTCCCAATCAAAGAGGATATAATGATAGTCTGAACTTCTCAATGTTCAGTTCTCAATAGAGTCCAAATTAGTTAACACAAATTTATTTGATGGTTTAGTGCACAACAAGTTGCTCCTAAGTGAATAATTGCTAATGGAACAATCACAAGCATCATCTTTTGCAGAAGATTACTGTTCTTTCTTCACAAGTCTCTGCAAGTATCAGTTTAATAATAATTTGAATGGGTACCATACTATCATAAAGCCATCAACATGCCAAATTAAACTTAAAATTCTTCCTAGACAATGGGATGCTTGAATTAATTACAGATTTGCTGTTAATGCATCTATAATCATACATTAGAGAAGGAATAATAACAAAAGCAGCCTAGAGCAAAGTATTCTGGTAAGAAAGTAAATTTTTACCCTGCTCTCCCTGCCAGCATTTCCCAGAAGGATCATGATTCAAGACCAAGTTGAATGGGGCTCTGAGCTACTTGGTCTAGCGGAAGGTCTCCCTGTGCATGGCAAGGGGGTGGAACTAGACAATCTTTAAGGTCCTTTCCAACACAAACCACTCCAAGTTTCTATTGTTCTATGATTTATGTTCTATGTCTCCAGAAGGAAATTCTTATCTGTAAGTAAATTGGCAGTAACCGTTTGGTGGTTCTCTCTGGCTTACTGCCTTTATGGAGTCCTCTTTTCCTATGAGTTATTAGCTACAGTTCTGAATGCTCATACTGTGTTTTCTGGGACTGCCAAGATTATTGCTGAGAGTGCTACATGAAGGAACTGTTAAGTACGGTGTTTATGATGACATTGGTTCAAAACTCTGAAATCAGGAATAAACTGCTTTTCAGAACATTTTCTCCTGTCCTCAAATAACTTACCTGGAGTTTCACTAACATTAGCTAGCCTGATCTGACAAGAGTTTCCTTTAGATTCTACATCCTAGTAGTGAATCTCACCCTTTACCCTACCAAAAGAAATAAAAACATGCAAGGTGATTGGAAGGATAAAATTAAAAGAGATTTGACTGTTGATCTCACACTCTTCTGATACCTACACAATCTCTCCTTTCTTTCTTTTTTTATCCCTCCACATCTCTATGTATCGGGAGCTCCTGAAAAGCTACAGGGGTCAAAGGTTTGTATTCCAGTTAGGAGCTGCATGTGGGGTCTCACGAAAGACTCAATCACCTGAATATTGAACAAATCCTTTGGCATACCAGCAATTAGTACAAAGACAAAGCCATCCAGCTCAGAGTAGCTATCCATGAGAAGATTTTGATGTTGCAGAGGGATGAATATATCAAAAGAAAATATCTCTAACACCCATGCCCTTTCTTGGTTTATGCTTCCTGATGAAGAGTGAAGTGCAAGCAATGGACAAATATGTGCTGAAACCTGAATTATGTTGTCAGTGATGCTGACAGAAGAAGTCTGCAGCCCCTTGCCTAGAATGTGTTCCTGGCACCAAAACTCAGCTGCAGCTCCAAAGAAACCTTGCTGAGAAGGAGTGTGGTGAAAATGTGAATGAACATTGTCAGAGAGGAGAGCAGGCCCAATGCATTCAGTTCTGGTCAGTTTGATTCTTTCCTGCTCACAGCTACTGAATGTATCTCTTGTCCAGGGCTTTTTTCATACAGAAATTTCCTGAGTATTGGTCCTTCCAAGCAGCTGTGTCCTTTACAACTGCTTTTACATGCAACGCTACCAAGAAAACTACAAAACGGTGCATTCTCGTATATGACAGATAGTTGTTCAGTATGTGGATTTGCCACAGAATGAATTCCTCTGATATTAAATTATATCCATTCACAGCTCATCTATAATGAAATAGTTGGTTCCAGTAATGCCGTTTAGGAGGTGACAGGAACAGCAGTGCTTGAAAAACCAACAGTGCTTGAAGAAGCTATCTGATGGATTAATTTTTCTTCTCTGAGAGGTGGGTGGAAAATAAATATTAGTCTTGAGAGAAGATCAACTCAAGCTCAGTTTGTAATGTACGCATAAAACAGGTAGCAGTGCACTGCAGCTATCTATAACTGCAGTCAGAAGGATAATTTCAGCCCTTATAGGCTTTGGCGTTACTTGTTTTTCTATAGGCAGTATGGATTGCACAGCACCACAGACATGAGTGCAAGCTAGCAACATAAATAACCACTCACAGTCTCTAGATGACTTGTACTGCATTTGCTGAAGTTCATCATAGTGTTCCTATACCTCTTAACCAGACTAAAGTTAATCTGTGTGTTTCTATTTCTGCTGCAATCATACCTTTGAGTGCAAAGCAGCCTTAATGATCTGTCTCTAGGGGACTGCAGAGCCAGCCAAGAGACTACAAGTTTTGTTTTCAGCTCTGTCATGATTTTATGTAGTGAGTTGGGGCACATCCTGTATCTCAATGTCTTTACTTCAGTGATTAGGGGAATACTGTAATTACTTTCCTGGTTCTTTGGAGTGGTGTAAAGTAAGTGCTGTTGAGATGCTCAGAGAAACGTTTGAGAGTGCATATAAAAAAGACACAGGTTATGTCCCAGTACAGTAGTATAGAAATGAGAGTTCTGAACTAAATTCCCTTTGAGAGTAAGTATTGAAGCAACAATGACACATTGTTGTCCAAGAACTATTGAGGGAAGTTGATAGCTGAATAAAAGCGACATTGGTTATGATTGGGCATTTAGAATCATGTTTCTAAGTAGAAGAATCATGTTGTGTCTGATTTTTTCGATAGGCACCTTGAGCAAAATCTATGTGCCAAAGAACTTCTCTGTAGTTCATATTCTTCCTCAGCTATTTTGGTCTGTCCAATAAAAGATGCTATCTTTTGTCTGTAAACCATGCCTTGCTAGGACACAGTATGTTATTTTAGCAAAAGCGAAAGGGACTCCAGTGTTAGAATGCCTGTAAGAATTGGAGCGGTGGGGTGTTCATAAGCAAGAATGTTGAACAGAACCTTTTTCCAAGACAAACTGTGTGTGGTGGAGATGAGTTTTGTTGGAATTTATAACATCTGTGATTATTAGAGATAATAAAATGTAAAGCTACCTAAAGAACCAAAAGTTAGAGAAGGACTCTTTTTTCAGTGATAACAGTTAGCCTAACAAAATACTTACCTAAAATCCTATTTTTGCATGTTTCTTTGGATCATTAAGTCTACAGCACAGCTATAACTGAGATTTATTCTCATTACTGATTAAACCACAGAGATTGATTTAGTGAGTGTTAATTGCCACAACAGTCTTGGTTTTATGTGCTGCAGTGAGCAATTGCAGTAGGTGCAAAAGGTAAGTGCAACCTACTGTAAGAAGCAACCTTGTTAATAATGCTATACCACTCTGCATTCAATAACATTGTGTGTCTTTCTTTGAGAAAATACTTAAAAACTGAAATATCCCACCTACTCTGACCTGGACTGCTGGATGTACTACTTAAAGCATGAGTCACTTGAAACATAATGCAGCAGACTGCTGAGGGAGCAGCAATCCTTCAGTGGAATGGATTCTTTCAGGACAAAGTAACTGGGGCAGTCTAAATGGCTGCACACTCTTTTGAAGACAAGACTGTCCTTTCATGGTGGAAAGTGCCTCCTATTGCCAGCTTAAAGAAAGGAAAAGCTGGCAAGTCAAAGGTCACAAAAACTAAGAAGACAAAGTTGTAAACTGATTTCAGCTTACAGAATTACAGAATCACAGAATATTCTAAGTTGGAAGTAACTTATAAAGTTCGTCTTAGGCATGATCACCTAAAGTGCTGTCATTGTCTGAAACCAGAAGATTCTTTTATGAAAGTAGTAACAAGATTTTATTTTTTTTTCTATTGAAAGAGTGGACTAAAGTGTACATCAAAGATCATAAAATATAATAATGAAATGATATACCTGTATGTGTTTCTGTAATGTTTTATGGCACTTCTGCGATTTGTTATCTGCCTATCTCCTTAATACTTTATCTAAGTTAGCATTCCCACTTACCTATTAATTTTGTGTTGCTGTTTTTAAGCAGCTAACACCCTGATACAAGTTCCACTGAAAGAAATCAAGACAGGTTGGATACTGTGCCAGACAGGTAGGACTTGGACACTGTACCACAGTGTACCTATGGATGCGGATTAATAAAAATATATATTGTTTGTCAGGATAATGTATGATTTTCCAGTTATATAAAACTCTGAGGGTGGTAAAAGCCTCCAGGTTTAGAGCCTTCTGAACTGATCATTTTTTCTAGCAGCTGTGGAGCAGAGCAAGCACCCTTTAAAGGCACAGTGTGAGTATTTTTCTAGAGCATTGTTAAGAAGAATGTTAGGTCTTAGTGCATCATCATCGTGCAACACTGCTTTTGAGGTACAGTATATAAGTACTGAAATGTTGCTGTTGACTCCTCTCAGAAATATCTAATTACATTTGAATGATATCTTTGTCAAATCTCTTTTAATTGGACATTACTATAGTGCTGAATATATCCACATTGCCATCCATGTGCCTATGAAATCATGTAATTCTTGCTGTGGTGAATAAACACAAAGCTTTGTATTAGTTTGGTTTCACAAGAAACTTTGTCCTTCCCCACTAGAATTTGTAACTCCTTTTTCATTGTTCTACCCATCTGGAGCTTTTTTTTCTACTCGTATTGGTGTCTTTGAGTATTATTATGTGGAATGCTGCACCAAAGTTAATTCAATTGGTTCATTTTCAAAAATGCTCTAAACTCATTTACTTAGAGACTGGTTGCCAAAAGTCAAGAAACAAAATCTTTCTACTATTTCTGGCATGTAAATATAACTTTTTTATTTGTAGGATACTGAAATGAACCAAGATAAGGCAGCTCAAAATGACATAAGGATAACCTTATATTCCTCAAGAGAAAGTATAAAATTTATGTCCTTTTTGTCCCTTTGTTCTCATATGCTCTGTTTTGATCCAAAACCCTCTGCTCTATTTCTCCAACAAACTTCTTTATCAAAGAAAAATGTTAAATACTACTCCACACAGATGCAGGCATAGAAGTGATTTATGATTCTTAAATTTCCAAAGTGCTTTAGAAGGCAAAATTGTCCAAAGAACAGTTGAAGAACTCCATAGAACAGTTAAACTTAGAAATCCTTCAGTTCAGCAGTATCCACACAAACCAGAATGAAATGTTAATATTTCTGTGGCCTGAAAGTCTGCCTATTGGGGAATGTCATCAGCAATAGTCCCATTCAGATACATTTCAGGGTTCTTTTCATGTACCTGCGGTACCTTAAGTGCCTTTGTAGTTACATATTTGTCACTCTTTATCCTGTTTTTGTTCAGGCCATATGTTCCTTAATGAATTTTTTTCATGTAATTCTGAAACTCTGGAAACACTTAGGCATAGTCTGATAATCTGCATTCTGACTTGTTATACCAACTAGAGACGTACTTTCCTGAAACTTAGGCTATATTACCAGACTCGGTTTTGGTGGAATAAATCTAACAGACTTTCTCATTCAATAGTTAATGTTGAATATGAACAATAGTATGAACTGAATACAACTCACCTTTTTATTTTTGGTTGGTTTTTTTTTGTTTGTTTGTTTGTTTGTTTGTTTTGTCCCATGGTATGCATTTCTGCAAGGTAGGAGCATGTGTATATCTGTGTATGTCTGTGTGTGTGTGTATTCTTGACAGAGCACAAAGACTTCCATGAATTTTATTAACTTCTCTTTGAGGCATTAGAATCTCTGTCATTCTGAAAAATATCTTGAAAATTGTTCAAAAGCCAAGAGCTAACTTGTTTTTGAAATATCGCTAGAGACACCAATGATACCTCTTCCTCTGAGAAGAAAGGAATATGTATATATAAGTTGACAGAATTCCCCCAAACTGCACTTTTCTAAAGTATAGAATTTTAGAGTGAAGAATAATTGGAAGGTCAAGTGTCACAGCAAGTCTCAGTCAATTCTAAATATTTCAGAAGAAATATACATACATTTTAAACAAACATGTTGATTTGCTATTCTCCTCCTTTTATGTACTCCTTCCTTCTTGTCTTGCAAAACTCCTTATTCATTTCCTAGAAAAAGCCCTTCTTACAAAAAAAGATGGGGAAGCAGGTAGTCATTCTCAGAGCTGTCAGCAGTTGCAGCTCTGAAACCAGAGTTGAGAAATTCAAAGGAAATAAAACAAGGAAAGGAAAGGAAACCTATAAACAATTAATCTGAAATTATATTGTTTTTTTTAAAATTTGCTTGTGCAAAGTCAAAAACATCCTTTTTTTTTTTCAGGACAGCACTGTATTTCCAACTGCGATTCATGACATTTCTCACTGTACACAGGTTTATTTATTTCCCTTTTCTTCAGTAATACATGCCCAGTGTTTTTTCCTCCCACATGTTCACCAGCTGTGAACAGCAGCCTGAGAGACTTTACAGCATCGCTCACCTTCTCACTTGCTAAGGCCATCAACCACATTCTCAAAAGGCAAAGCAGTCGTTGTCAAGGCTACCTGTGGTAAGACATTGTTTTTCTTTCCCCGCCTGGTTTTCTGGGTGTAATGTGTTAACTTGAAGGAGGATTTGTGCACTGTATTTATCAAAAATCTTACAGCAGGGAGCCTAGATGAGCTGTCACACGTCTGCTGCATTTGGGTTATGTGAGGGAGTAAGCAGCTGGAAGTCACAGTGTGCAGGCTGGTCCCTTACCCCTATTTCCATTCTTACTGTCTCTGCCTCTCCTAGATATTGAGGAGGTACTCAAATATGTCATAAATAGCATACAGGTCAGGTGAGAGCAGAGTGCTGCACAGAGAAAGAATTTTGCATAAATTTAGGGTTTGGTTGGATAGATCATTCCCAAATCTGGTTAGAGCTTTAGATACTCTTATTTTTGGTCATGATTTTCCTGTTACCTTTGAGATGCAGTGCAATGTGACCTTACAGTGATAAGAGCTCACTGTGGCTTTTACTTAGAAGCTGAGCTACGCAGACCTGGTGGGCTGTGTGTGACCTTTAAAGCAATGAAAAAAGGTTTTTCCCTAATTTCTTTGGAAAGACATACCTGTTGTTGACGTCAATATCAGCTTAGGTTTGGGCTAACTGCAGTTCCATGGATAAGTACAGGAAGGCCAGTTCCTACTTTTTGGAATCATGCTGGCAAACCTGTGATGAAATGGGCTCATTTTCATCCTTCAGTTTGACTAATTGGCAAACTATTTATCTGTTGTTTTTCCTTTAATCATTCCTCATTCTTCTCAAGATCAATCTAATAAATTCCAGTCTTCATTTTTGTTTCAGGTTGTTGGGCTTATTTTGAACTAAGACTTGGGCTGAAAATTTGCAATAATATGAGTGGAGAAATTGCAAAGAAAACTCTGTAAAGCTAAAAACCTTTTTTACTCTCAGTTTTTCATTAAACAAACACTTCTGTCAATATTCAGCAACTAGATATCACTTCTGTAGGTGCTTAAGTAGAAGAAAAAAGAAATCTGGTTTGCTTTATCTCCTCTCACACATGATTCTTCTAAATTTCAGTGCTTTTAATTGTTTATTTAAGATAGAGAGGTTTTTTATTACTGAAACTGCATTTATTTCTTACTGATCCTGGGGGAAAGAAGGAAGGATTATTCACATGTTCACTTGCTTCATTCTATACACAAATTAGGTTTCACTTCAGAGATGCAAGTTCCCTGCAGTTAGTGTGCATATCTTTCTACTCTTACTGTTTAAGAGATGAAAAAATAGTGGCAAACCTTCTCCCACAATAAGAAATGAAAAACAATCCATGACCCTAATCTTCTGTTCAATGAACAGGAGTTAATGCAATCCAAAGGCTACAATTATAACAGAATTTTAAGAGAGACACGTTGTTCTCACATTTAAGTTTTTCTGTTTCTATTTACTTTCCTTTATGTAAACTCAGGTTTTCTATTGTGTTCTGCCAGCCAAACGGTGCAATGCACCTGGAAAACAGTCATCATATGGGGAGTTTTCATTCTAGTTCCACTTCCTGTACTTGGTCCCAGTGCAGGAGCAAGTTGCGTTAGCACAGCAACCTCCTCTTACCACACAGAGGCAATTGCTGCCATGCAATGTGCCATGTAGTGGAAAATGGCACACACATGACACAGGGCAGAATTTCCCAGCTGAAGCAGAGAGTAAAATGCAGTAAAATTGTGCTTAATGAAGTATGTTCTTTGCAGGTAGATACATGGCTTTTAGCACAGAATCATAGAATCCTTTACATTTGAAATGACCCTTAAGATTTTTAGTCCAATCATTGACCTAACACAGCCAGGTCCATCACTAAATCATGTCCCTAAGTGCCACATCTACATGTCTTTTAAATACCTCTTTTAAATACCACTTCCCTGGGCAGTGTGTTCCAATGTTTAACTCTTTCCATGAAGAAATTTTTTCTGATATCCACTTTGAGCCCATTTTCTCTTATCCTATCTAGCTACCTGGGAGAAGAGACTCTCACCTTGCTACATCCTCCTTTCAGGTGGTTGTAGAGATCATTAAGATCCCCCTGAGCCTCCTTTTCTCCAGGCTAAACAAGTCCAGCTCCCTCAGTGACTCCTCATCAGACTTATGCTCCAGATCTTTCACCAGCTTCTCTTTTCCAAAGATGATGACAAGATTTTATGAACTAGAAGATTTTATAAATCAAAACTCGCAATGACCATGTCTTATGCAAAACTCATAAAAAGACTCGGAAATGCTTAAACTAAAATTATTAGTTTTTCAGAACTTCTGAGCGCCCTCTTCTATCATAATTTTTTTTCTTGTTTCAAGAACCACAAATCATAACAAAGGAAACTGAAGAACATGAAGTAAAATCAAGTTTGCAGAGTCCACAAACTTCCTCAAAAAATGATTTGCTGTGTAAAACTAACAAGGAATTGAAAATCACTGTTCTGATTCTACCACAGATTGTGACAAAAAATATGTCTGTGCAGGAAGCTGTCATGGTTTGAGATTCTCCAAAATCCTAATTCCCTAGTCCTAGCCCCCTTCCCCATCTCAGCCTAATGTGGGATGGGCTTTCCAGACAAAACACGCCAGACTCAGAATGGGGGAAAGGGAATATATTATAATGACTGTACAAATAAATATCATAATACATTATACACATGATCACAACTCTCTCTACCATGACATATAGTATTTACAATGGATCAGATCTCTTCTCCCCTCCAAATAGAAGTCCAGGAGGGAAGAAGGAAAGATCCCTTCCAGTCTCAAAGCAGGAGTCTCTTCTAAAGCAGCAGGTTTTCCTCATCTCATGCATGCAGCAGTAACTGGATTGTTGTAGCTGGATCTCTGTTCAATACACGCAAGGGGGTCTCCAAGCCCCTTGGCCCGTCATCTCCAAAACGAGGGTCTTCTCTTCTGTGGACTGCGTAGCAGGGACAAGCTCGCGTCACCACGTCATACCACAAAGTTCAGGGGTCTTCGTGGCAGTCCCTTTCCTCAGGGGATTCACCCGTGAGTCAGAACATCTTGGGCAGCATTCAGTTGCAAGCCTTTGCCTCAAGAGTTCTACCAGAGCTCCTGTGCTCTGTCTCAGGCTGCCAGGCTTGTCAGCAGCAGTGGGGGGGCCAAGGTCAACTCCCTCCCACATTCCTCTCCATCCCGGTCCAGCTTCAGGATGCTTTTGAGCTTCTCAGCTCCTCTCTCTCTCTAGTGCTGCATGTCCAAGGCTCCTCTCCACAATAGGAGTCCATGTCCCTCCTTTCCTAGAGGGGTCTCAAAGGAGTTTGGTGGTGTGGTACAGTTCTTACCCCCAAAACTCTGTAGCTCTGCTGCCGGCTCTCTATCTCAGCTCGAGCAACTCTTGAGTCTTCCTTGGTTGCATGCTGTTTACTGTTCCTTCAGTTATCTCTTTTCTCTTAGCCATAACCTCTGGATGCTGCCACCACTTCTACTCTGTCTCTGCTCACTCACAGTGGAAAAACATCCCCCAACTCACAGCTACAGACACATAGTCCAGCTTAACACTGTTCCAAGTCTCTGTAGCCCCCAACTGGGGCTGGGGGGGGGGGGGCAGAGGCCTCCCCCAGAGGGCTCCTGCCCTCTCCTCGTGGCTCCTACAACATGGCTACTTCTTCTACTACCAAAACTACAACTCTTCTCTTCCGGTCTGGTTGTGGTATGTTTATAATTCACAGGAGCACCAGATTGGTTCAAAGCTCAAGTGCCACCACCCCTTGGGGGCTACCACTTTTTTTAGCCTCTGGGGGAAAACCTGGTTCAAACCATTACAGAAGCCCTTCAAAGAAGGAGGAAATTTTTGCATTTTCCTAGTCTTTTTTATTTCTTCTTTTAATTGATACTGTGAATTGACTGGGTGAAAATTCAGATATGTGGATCTTTCCCATGTAGATGATGTTCTTAAAGATAGGCTTTCCCTCTTCAGAAGACCCATATTGGCATTCCTTGTTGATTTTGTTTGTTCCACCTTTCCTGGGGTACCCAGCAATCTACAGAGACAAACGGAAAGCTAGAGTTTGCAATCCCAGCTTTCTTTCTTTCAGAGCGCTTGAACTCAGTAATGTCCAAAGTCCTGCCAACCTCTTCTGACACCTCTTCTCTCAGGTGGGCTGCAAAAGGCCTGGAAGCATAGAAAACTGACAACCTGGTTTTCTAACACCAGACAGTGAACAAATAGCTACAATGGAAATAACTACAAGAGAAATAGCTAAGATATTTTCATGCAGATTCTTGTTTTTTTTCATTGTATCTTTGGTAATGCCAGTGCTATCTTTTCCTAATGGGTGAAACACAATACCCTAAAAACTTTGTTCAGATTTGAGACTTTCTTTGTGTCTCTAAAACAACTGTTTCAAGATGTTTTAAACCATTGGGCTGCTGCCAATCCTCAGTGTTTTTCTGGTTTCAAACACAGTTTTTACAAATTTAAAATTGAAAACTATTTCATACATTTCTGTGAACAGCTCGCCATGACCTTAGACTAGTGTTTCAGTGGGAATGTTAAACAGGAAAGGATTGTACTCTGTGAATCTCTGCATTGAAATGCTCTTGGCACATAAAGTAAATAACAGAGAAACAAATTATTTGCAGCATAATCACTTATCCTGGATTACAGTTTGTCTGTATAACTGTGATAGTGCAGCTGATTCAGTTAGTAGAATCAGCATGAATATTAGTGATTTACATGGATATAAAATTACTGCTGGTCAATACTCTGTGTGTTCCATAAATTGCTCTAAAATGTGCCCCAGGACAATTATGAAACTTGAATGCTATGATGTTTTTTAACAAGCAGCTTTTTAATGACTTTGTCCAAGAAAAGCAAGTGTCAAGCACGTGGGTGACCAGTATATTGCAGGATGGCAACGTCTTTAGAAAATCTCTGCACTACTTCACACTTCAGAGTGCAGAAGAGTTCAGACTTTGTGGTTGTTCTCCTCCTGCAGGTAGTTAAAATCAAAAACTAAAATTACAAATTTTTCTTTGCAGATGCCTGAATTCATTAGTGAAGAGGGAAATACAAGAAGGTGCGGCATTTTAACACTGTTAACAGGGTCTGTGATCCCAAGTCATTTTAACTGAATTGTACCAGCACAAGCCCTGACCTGCTGAATGAAAAGTGTCTATTTTATGTGTTGGAGCAGTCTGAGGTGTATTTTAGGTGGTGATGCTTAGAAACTGTCTGTAAAAGCAAGGAGTGCTAATTGCACAGTGAAGTTTGCCAAGGTTGCAAGGAAATTCCCAGTGCATGTTACAGCAAATACCATCAAGATAATTAATCAGTGACTGGATGACAAGCACAAATAGGGTAACATTTTGTTATGTTAGTAATGCCATTTGCCAGAACCAAAATGGTCTGCCCGTTTGCTTCTCCCTGTTCTTGTGTAGAACACCTACAGTTATAGTGGGAAACATTATATAGAAACTGAGAATGTTCACCACTCATGTTGGTGTGCAATCCCTTCCCTATTTCAGTATCTGCCTCTCTGCTTTCTGCTCCCTTTCATTGTCCCCATCAACTTAAAGAAATACACGCAGCCTTTGTCCTCTGTGCAGCTCTGTATGAAGTGCAAGTATGATATGGAACAGCTTTTCTGATTAAAAGAACAGAGTGTGAAAAGAGTTTAGGGAGGTAAACAAAAAGACCTGAAACAATCTCTACCCCTGATGACTTTATCAGAAGGCTTAAGTTCAGCTTTCTCACCCTTGCCAGGGATTGCAGCCCTGTGTAGAAGAAAGATCCTGAATTCTTTGTCCAGTGATGTATGGACAAGTCACCTGATTCATTTAGTTAGAGATTCTTTGTCTGTAAAACTAACTCAACACGGTGTGGGCAACACTACGAATCCTTTGTGCACTGTGACTGAGGGAGAGTAGAGTCAAGTAATAAATCACTTCTCCAGTGTTTACCTAAATCATTATGATAGGTCAATGCAAATAGAAGGATAAAAAT
This sequence comes from Corapipo altera, assembly GCF_003945725.1. Classification (NCBI taxonomy): domain Eukaryota; kingdom Metazoa; phylum Chordata; class Aves; order Passeriformes; family Pipridae; genus Corapipo; species Corapipo altera. The sequence continues at coordinate 23,880,771 of NW_020884875.1, read as the reverse complement.
AAGTTAAATATTTTAATTTTAAAATAAGAGCAACAACAACAATAAGTAATAATAATATCATCATATGTTCAATATCAAAAAACCCATGGCATCCTGGTTCCAGCCAGGGCAGGGTTAATTTTTGCAGTAGCTGGGAGAGAGCATGGCCAGGACACGGAGGTTATTCTATACTACCTCACGTCATTGCTAGGGGGAGGGGGAAAGGACTCTCACCCAGGTAAAAGGAGTTCCTTCTAGTAGAGAAAACATGGTGAAGGGAGACGAACAGTATTGTCTGTTATCAGGTTTTTTCTCTATGTGAATTGTTTCTCTTCTTATACCCTCTATTATTAGTATTGTTGCTGTTACTGTTCATTTTCTTACCTCATTGGTATTTCCAGTAAATTGGTCTTGTCTCAACCCATGATCTTTGCCTTTTGTGCCTCCAATTCTCAGCCGCAGCAGGAAGGGGTAGTGGAAGGGGGAGCAAGAGAGTGTGGCATGGTTTTGGAGAGTCTCAGTGGTGGCACTGAATTGGGGAATACCATTCCTAAACCATGACACACTGTAATTCTGACATTTGAATTATATTACCTTCAGATCTTATTTGATTTGTCATACTAGTTGTCTACTGGTCTTCTCTATACCTTATTTGAATATGTGTCACATGTCTGTCTCTGTTTTATCTGTATATCATCTGTGGTGCTTGATGGTGAACACTGTTGTTCAGCATGGTTTGTCATTATACTATTTCCAGTAAATAATATTTTATTTTGCTTACAGATTAAATTAACTGTTCTGTCTTGGTGTTTCTACTTTTGGAATTCTGCACTGTGAGCCATCCATCTAATTATTTTAAATAAAATGAGCCAGAGTAGCCTCATTCTGTCCTTTCCTAAATGACAGACATAATGACTGAAGAGTAACCAGGTAACTATGATTTGAAATTAAAAAAGCTAATAATTTTTATCCTCTGTGATTATTATTACTTACCATCAGCCCACCTCATTTTCATTGTAACACTTCTGGTTCCATAGAGCCATCCTCTAGAGAAGTAGTAGAATTCCAAGAGACACAAAAGACAGGACAGGGAGTGGAATTAAACCTGACAAAATTATGCTTCATGCCTTTACTTAATTTAGAAGATTAAAGTGAGTACTTTTAAAAATAAATTGACAAATTCAGTGTGTTCGTCCCAAAAGAAATAGTTTGTATTGATCTCGTTGGAGTCTACTAGACAAGAACCTGGACCTGCGTCTGAACAATACTGTTGCCTACAAATCAGGACCAAAAATCTCCAGGTAAATTTAGTATAGATAAGATATAGAGCAGGTCTTTAATGAAGGCCTTCTGGCGCAAGGAGTGCAAAGGTGCACACGTGTCCAGTGGTTTTACAATTTTGTGCATTATCCATCCAATCTGAGAACTCTCTGCCCTGAAATCTGCCCCCCTGGCACACTGCCCTTGAATTGAATTGGAGGTCCTAAGACACTTTTCTTCTTCATCTTCACATCACGTACTGTCTTTGGAGCTTCTCCAAGATTCCAGGCTTGCAGGTTGCTTTGACTATGATGGTATCTTGTTGTTCAGGCCTGGGGTGAAAATGTTCTTAAACAGAAGGTGTTTACTACAGTCATACCTTGAAAGAAGCCTAAACAAGTCTAAAGAATTTAGAAAATTCAATATGAAATGGAGAATAGGGTTTGGTAAGTGTTGACTACTATTCTAAAAATGTGAAAGACTATACAATTATACTAAAAAATCTATATTTACTGTACCACTACTTTAAAATCTACAAAAAGCTAAAAATCCTAAACATTCTGAGGCATCAATACAAAATAATGCTCAGCAACTGAATTTACACTCCTTTTTCCATTCTTGATGATGATACCAATGCCGTAATAAAAATGCAGGAGGAGATCTCGTTAGAATCTCTTTTATCGATTCAACACAGCCCATGATAACAACTCTTTTTAGGCAGAAAAAAATGGGAGACAAAAGGCTTATGAGGACCTATGTTTGAATCTGGGACATTTTGCTGATGAGACAAAGTCTCAATACCTTGCACCACCAGCAACTTCAAGCAAGGGTAGGCTATAAAGGAGGGATCTTAGAGAGAGGGCATCTCCTTTCTCCTTCAACCCTACCATGCCAATCCAAAAAATCCCTAGCAACATGCAGCCCATGGCTACTGCACCCTCCCTTGCCTTACAGAAGTTGCAGGGGAGCCCCCAGCCCCCCTTTACACCAAGGATGGGCCACATTGCTCTGCCTGCCTAGGTGAAATGCCAAGCGGAGGAAAACTCTCTGACATTTAGCCACTCCACAGAAGTGGAAAGCTTCCCACACCCTCCACCAAACAGATCCTCATACTGGCCTGCCTAGCCACTTGGGGGTCACATTTTCACCCATGACTGGGGAAAAACAACTGACTTTCACTACACCAAGGGATCCCACAAGACAGTTGCACCCCAGTCTTAAACAAGTACTCCCTATTTCTGGAAAAAGACTCTTTACAGTTGCTAGCAAAATTAACCAAAAAGAGCTACTCTTTAGCTTGCCTCAGTGAGTTGTTCCCAGGAACTGGGCTTCTCAGGATCAGTGTGCGAGGAATTCTCCAAAATATGGAGGCGTAAGAAGAATTTCTGGCAGGATGAAATTTCCTGATCTGAAGAAGTCTCGGGTCCCAAGATTTCCACCTTTTGGGTGCCAGCTGTTGCCTTAAGAATGGGAGCCAAAAAAAGACTCACCAGCTAAACTTGGTAGAGATAAGACAAGAAGCACGTCTGTAATGAAGACTCCTTCTGGTGCAAGGAGTGTGAATGGTGTGCACGCCCTGTCTCCAGGGGTTCCACAATTTATGGTATTATCCATCCAATCCCAGAACTATCCACCTAGGGTGCAAATGTTCTCAAACAGAATGAAGGCCTGCCTTAAAAAGAAGTCTAAACAAACTTAAGGAATTGTTTAAATGTAAACCAGCAGGGGAAATGAACTCAACTCAAAAGAGAGATTATAAGTCAGAATAACAATTTAATAAAATAATACAGTAAGTATGATTATACAGACAAACAATTGGTTTTAATGCACAAAACCCAAAAGTATAACCCAGCACCCTGGGGCATGAACAGAGTGATATTCTTTGGGCCCCCTGAGTCCAACGTAAAAGGAGAGGAAAAAACCTGTTGGTGAGAGTGCTGTTGCAGTCTTGTCAAGGGTGGTGATTGCAGTCCGGTCGAGAGTAGTGATTGCAGTCTGGTTGAGAGTGATGGTAACAGTCCTTCTCTGGATCCCACGAGTGGTTAAAAAAGTCCCAAGATTCCAAGATTATATATATCCTCTGGTGCAGGCAGGAATGCCCAGTACCTCCCTCAGGGCGGGGAGTTCCAAAATGGGTGTGAGGACAGGAGCATCCTCTTATCTCGCAGGCCTCTTAACACCCAGTTTATAGCCTGAGGAGTCAGACCTGCTCTGGGCAGATGATGTAAATGGTCTACTGATAACAGTTTCTGGGAAATGGCATGGAAAGCTATAGAATACACAGTTTTGGGTTACACCCATCCAGTGAGGAACTGGTCCCAGCTGTTCTAACTAGGACAGGAATTTAGAAAATTCTGTATGAAATGAGAAAATAGGGCTTAGTGAATGCAAACTACTATTCCAAAGTGTGTGAGATTATACAATTATATTAAAAATCTATATTTACTACACAGGTACTTTTAAAATCTACAAAAAATTCCTAAAAATCCAAAGGCATCACTTGTGACAGACTCTGGATTTATTACATCACTTGGATCACATACAGTCCTCTGATGGTGGAAGACCTCAGGAAGGAGTCTGGGAGGCACTTTGAGGGTCTTTAATGGTTTATGACCTCACCTGGCTCTCACATGAATCTCCTGTGTGTATGTGGTCTTCCCAAGGGGTGTGGGGTTTACTCCTTCTGTTTTGTGTGGAGAGATTTTGCCATCACACCCCCAAAACCCTACTCCTCCACCACCCCCTGAGCTCAGCTAGGGCCGATTCTTAGCACAGCTGCTGAGTTTGGCTTTATTTCTAGGTATATTTTTTTTCCCTGAGCCTTGTTTACTTCTCCTTAGATCTGAGATAATTGGACAATAGTCTTATCCTAAGTTGTTGTCACAGTCCAAATTCCAGGCAGGAGGCATATTTGGGGCGGGGAGCAGGGGGAGGATGGGAAGAGGGAGGATGTATTTCAGTGGTCACAGAAGGGCAGTTGTTCCTGTGCAGTTTGACAAAAAGCCTTAACCTTCCCTAACATAGCTTCATGCTATTCCCTCAGGTTCTGGTCACCCGACAGAAGAGACCAGTGCCTGCCCCACCTGCTTCCTCTCTTGAGGAAACTGTAGATTGCTATGAGGTCTCCCTTCAGTCTCTTCTTCTCTAGGCTGGAAAAATCAAGTGACCTCAGGGGCTTCTCATACAGCTTCCCCTTAAGGCCCTTCAGCATCTTTGTTGTCCTCCTTTTCCTTATTTCCCTCACTGCAAAGATGATCAACACCTCTGGACTGTAATGCAGCCTTGCTGCTGTGATAATCCAGGGTGGGCCTTCCACAGCCCATCTTTCCACAGTGTCTTGTGAAGACTTGTCCTCACCCAGTCTTTAAGTGGATTATCCAAAAGCCGGTAAGGTAAACAGGGTTGGGAGGACATATCATTTCAGGGCTGTTCTATCCCCAGATCCACACTGATGGAGGCAAGGACCAGTCCTGATATTCCTGTGCAATGACTCCTACAGTGCTCCAGATGGTTTACATAGAACCAACTCAATGATGAAGACTCCCCAGGCCTGTATTTGTATAGGATTTCTCAGCAAATGTTTTCTCTGACTGTTAATGTGAGATCAGATCCATTCCTACCTCACTCAGCACAAGCACTCACTGTAATAGCATATGAGCAATTCTTTAACTATAGCAGATCCTCTTTCTGTCTGAATCAGGCTAATGTTGACTATAGTTCATACCTAAATAGAATTTTCCACTTCTGTGTGATGAAGTACATCACCACAATTGACAGTGATGACCAACTAACAAAGAAAACTGATGCAAAAAGAGATGATGTGAAACATGTCACCAAAGGTGACCATGTCTCCTGTGTCATAAGGAGACTAAATGCATAGCTTCCTGGTACAGCTGCATTCACTTCAGACAATGACAGCCACTCCAGCATGTGCTTTGGTGTAGCAGACACTGAACGCTGCAGGTCTGATCACAAGACAGACAGAAATTCATGGGAAAACCTCCCATTGATTTCCAGAGCTTTTAAACAAGTCATAGCAAGCAAGGCGGGGGTGGAAATTAAGCTGCTGTACATGCAGCTCTCACTTGTTTCATCAGGAAGGGCAGGAGTGTATCGGAGGTAGAGTTTGACAGATAGCATCAACACTGCAACAATGTTTATTTTACTATGTCAATATAAATCTTATTGCTCCATTTAGAGAATGAAGTGCAAACTGCCTGATGGCTGATTCAAACCCTACAATTTTCCATTGCTTTTACATTGAATGGAGGACAGGGGAGAGCACATTTTCTTACATCTTCCCATAGGGCCTACTTAAAACAAACAGTTGATTTAAGCTGTGTCTTGAAGTCTTCCTCTGGGGCTTACAGACACAAAATAACTCATCTTTGTGGGACATTCTGTCTTGAGAAAAGAGGTTCAGTGCTCTTGTTCAGTAGTGACACATTGCCACTGAGTTTAATTAAAACCAAATGCTTTCTCATTGTAGTCTACAGTCTGACTGCACCTGTCTATGTGTAAGAGAGTTCCTGGTAATTATCAGAATGTTACAGTATTCCTGATACACCTGTACGAGCACAAGATAGTATCAAAGAAAAACCAGAGCATAAAATGTCTTCAATTGCTTTTTTTTTGTGCTTGTGAAAAACTTGGGGATCTGTACAATGTCTGTCCTGATAGCACAATTTAATCTCTGAAAAAGGAGGGCTTTTTTTCCCACCACTCCTGATAAGGTATAATTAGATTGTGATACTCACTGCGGCAAGATATTATTAAGAGTACACACTTTAGTAAATGGACAATGAGAAAGTCTCTAGTTTCAGAAGATAGGAAATGCATGCATGCATGTATATATGCGTTAAGAGGGAGAAAAACCTGCTTTCCTTGATAAATTTTAGCATAAAATCTTACCCATATAGGTTATGCTCCAAAATTATTTCTATCTGCCTTCAGGATAGCCAGTGCCATCTGCAATCAAAAATATTCTGTAGGAGATGGAATGTATAATATAGTCCTCTGTATTACATTATACATGAGCAGTTAGAAAAAACCAATGGTCCTAATAAAATAAGTCCAGAAAAAATATGCTATGAATACTTTATTATTTAGCAGTATAACTAGGCTAATTGTAGGCTAAATTAAACAGACCTAAACAACTTGCAGTTGACTCAGATAAGCTTCATACAGAAAATTACAAAGCAGACGCGGCAACTGATGTAGAATCACAGCCCAATCATCCTAATTCTCTAGAGAGAAGATACAATTTCAGGAGACTGCTTTGCAAGCATTATGCAGGTGAGACATACAGTTCCACAGACTGGTATAGTTAAAGAAGAAATCGAAGCAAAGGAGACTGAAGGAGAGGACTGTAAAATGGCAAAGGGGTGAGGATGGTGCAGGTTTCACCACGACAAGATAGTATATAATGAATGTGTGCATGGAGGTAGAGGATATCACAGGTGATATTTGCCTCAGTTCCTGTACTATCTGGGATGGATGAGGAGTTAAATAAAGAGTGGAGTAAAAAAGCCCAACTCCTCAACAAATGGATAAAGGATTGGTGCCACCGTCAAAATTTTGGTTTCTTTGACCATGGGGCAAACTCCATGGTACCTAGTTTCTTAAAGTCAGATGGGATTCATCTCTCTAGGAAGAAAAAGAGGAGTGTAGCCCATAAGTTAGTGAGGTTGATCAGGAGGGCTTTAAACTAGGTTTGAAGGGGGAAGGGGTTGAAACCGCGCTCTCCAGTGATCATCCTAAGGATGGAAAGCCTGAGTTAAGTGTGGGAGCCCAGCTTTCAGCAAAGGAAAACAAGGGCTGACAAAAACCTCGTAATCTGAAGGAGCTGGACCCTTCTCACAAGACCTGTTAAAGTTCTACCTCTTGGATCAAGCCTGGCTCCAGCAGAAATCAGAAAAGACTTTTGAGATAACTGTATCAAACCATGTCTAAACCCCTGTAATCCCTCTATCCCCCATGTAATCCTACTAGAAGAAAAATTAACTATGTAGAAATTGCAGCAAAAACTTGTGTAATTCCATAATTAACATAACTCGTCCCCTTCATTAACATGTCCAACCTCAGATACCTTTAAAATTGTGTTCTCGTGTTCAATAAACTATTCCAGTTCCCCCATACTGGAATCGTGTCTAGTTTTTATTTTTCAGACCGCCACTAATGTCGCCACAACCGTGGGGCTGAGAACCTTCTAACCTTTAGAAGATTCGTTGGCCATCGGCTGGCTGGACCATGGGAAGCAGCACTCCTTGCGTTTCGGTGGTGTGTGCGTAATCAGAACTGAGAGAAGGCGGAAGATGTGCACGGAAACTTGTCCTCAGCAGGCGGGAACTGCTGAGCGAGCTGACTACGAACTCCAGATTGGGTAATTATTTTAAAGACTTTGTAACATTATAAGTAGGGTACAATGGAGACTCAAATATCTTCTGAACAAAGCCACATTTATTTAATTTTAAAACGCGAGCTTAAGCAGCATAATGCGAAAATCGACGAACAGCCCTTGCAGAACCTGTTGCTGTGGGTGCAGCGTCACATCTCAGAACTGAACGTTACCAACCTTCTTGATACGCGCTTGCGGGACTCGGCAACCGCCCGAAAAAACCTCAGCAGCTGCTGCCAGGGACGGGCCCCAGCCGCCGAGCGGAGCGCACAAGCACATTGCAGCCCGACACACGCTGCCCGGAGAGAGAGAGACAGAACCCGTGTGAGACAGAACCATGGCCACCGCACTACAGTCACCCCGGGCAGGGTCAGGGTGCGAGCCAGCGCCAGCAAACTGCCGCGCTGCCTCGGCAAGTCCCTGTGTCACCGCCCGCTACCGCTCTCAGCAGCAGCAGCCAAGCAGCGGCCAGACGCGTGAGGTCAACACCCCGGAACAGTTCCCCGAGGAAGGGCCAGCGCCTCCGGCGAACAACGAGATCGAGAGACCCGCGGGGGAGGAAGCAGCAGCAGGACCCGAGCAGGAACCACTCAGAAGGCAGGAGGAACCCGGAAACGAAAGAGGCACCGGGAAAGACAAACACAAGCAGAGCACGAGGTATGCAAAAACCGGGGCTATGGAGCGTGGGCGGTGGAGAGGATCCCACAGAGTCCCTGGGGGGCTCCAGGAAAGGTCCGAGGGAGGAAAGAGCCCGAGCGGGACCAGCGGCGAAGGAGAGAGCGAGCGGAAGTCCGGGAGCAACAGCACGAGAGACACCCAGGAACAGTGACCCCAGAGACAAACGGAGTGGGGCAGACACAAAGCTGCCGACTTCAGCAGTAGTCAAAGCAGCAAAAACCCCCTTCCTTGGCTTTTTTTCCTTTTTCTTTGCAGCCTGAACTATGAACTGATCTTTTTTTGCAAACCCTTTTTGTTTATTAACCTGTTTCAGCTTCACAGTGTAAGGCGAACAAAACGCTACCAATACAGAGATTGTCCTCCCGCACCCCGCAAACAAACAAACAAACAAAAAAACAAAAAAAGAAAAGGGGGGGGGGGGG
>NW_020884875.1:23415126-23871935 GCF_003945725.1 Corapipo altera | reverse complement strand
AAACAAACAAACAAAAAAACAAAAAAAGAAAAGGGGGGGGGGGGAAGCGAAGGAAGCAAAGAACCCTTGCTGAATGAAGATACCCTTCCATAAGTAATAGCCAAAATAGTTTTTAAATGTATGCATAGCTGTATTTTTGAAAATTTTTAAGTCTTTGCAATAACAATTTTCCCTAAGTCCAAAAGCCAAATTAACACAGAAAGACATATATTTGCCTTAAAAATAGAAGAAGTATATATTTTATCCTTGAACTATAGGAATGTTTATATGTATTTGAAATTTAAATTGAACATGAAGCAAAATATGCTTATGTTTTTACAGGTTATACTATCATCAAAACAGAAAACATAGCTATATTACTAATCTAAGGGTAAGAAACAAAAAATGCCAATTTCTCGGTTCATAACCAAAAGACACTGTAAAATGAAACCCAAAGGTATGTTTGTATGATGTGTGTTCGATGGCCATCGAGTGTGAATGTGTGAATGTAGCATGCGTGTGAATACATAATATGTTCTGATTTATACACAAATGCGCATTACCTCACATATGCACAAACACCCTTAGATAAAAAACAGAAAACATATCACCCTGAGTTGAATAGAATTTCATTTGCAGAGATGTCTTAGGTTAAATAAAAGTTTTCAAAAACAAACACAAAAAAACTTTCAGGTAAAAATCAGGAGCACACAAACCCTGAAGTCATCAAGTTATTAAGTTCGGTTCAAAATCAATTGCCTATAAGTCAATAAGATCTTTAGAAGATAGCTTAAATAAGATTTTATAAGAGTAATTTCTAATGAGAAATAATGGGAATAAGTTAAGTTGTTTAAACAAATTCTATATTAATCCAGAGTTATTTAATTTAGCGTTGTTGGGAATTTTTCCTTCTTGCATTTTGTTCCTTGTTTACTTTTCTAGATCCAAAAATGTCTGATAGTCTTTTTGATTGGTTAAATGTTCTTAATGTTAATGCTAAGTTTAAGAAAATATATAGCAATGTACAGAATGCCTTAAAACAGGTATGATTCCTTCACATGCCTTTATAATGCCAAACCTTGTGGCCCAAACTATTCTGACACACAATGCCTTTGCATAATCATACTTTCCATCTCAAGTATATAAAAGACTGTACATTGCCTTGAAAAAGGAGCCTCCTTGCTAAAATTAATTTCACTTGTAGTATTAAAAGCAAGACTGCAATGTTTCTTGTTAGATCCATTTAAGAATACCTTTGCTTCTAAAATACAGCTATAGAATTTGTTATTAGCTCACTCTGAACTAATACATCAATGCATTGATAAATTGAAGGAAGAAAATACTAATCAAAGCTTAGATTTCATGTTTAGTTAGCATAATAAGTCAAAAGAAAACATTTAAGGTAATATTTGTATTCCTTTGTATTTTGTCTTGCATTAGCAAACGTTTGATCAAAGTTTTTTCCGAGTTTTTTGTTTTTTTAGAAAAATAAAAAAAGAAGGGGCAGATGTGGGAGCCCAAACCCAGCTTTCAGCAAAGGAAAACAAGGGCTGACAAAAACCTCGTAATCTGAAGGAGCTGGACCCTTCTCACAAGACCTGTTAAAGTTCTACCTCTTGGATCAAGCCTGGCTCCAGCAGAAATCAGAAAAGACTTTTGAGATAACTGTATCAAACCATGTCTAAACCCCTGTAATCCCTCTATCCCCCATGTAATCCTACTAGAAGAAAAATTAACTATGTAGAAATTGCAGTAAAAACTTGTGTAATTCCATAATTAACATAACTCACCCCCTTCATTAACATGTCCAACCTCAGATACCTTTAAAATTGTGTTCTCGTGTTCAATAAACTATTCCAGTTCCCCCATACTGGAATCGTGTCTAGTTTTTATTTTTCAGACCACCACTGTTAAGAATTAAATCAACAGCCCACCTGAAGTGCATGTACAGTAATGCACGCAGTATGGGCAACAAACAAGAGGAACTGGAAGCCATCATGCAGCAGGAAAGCTGTGCTGTAGTCACCATCGCAGAAGTGTGGTGGGATGACTCGCGTGACTGGAGTGTTGCCATGGATGGCTACAAGCTCTTCAGAAAGAACAGGCAGGGTAGGAGAGGTGGAGGGGTGGCTTTATATGTTAGAGAGTCTCTTGACTCTGTTGAACTTGAGATCAGCAACGATAAGGTTGAGTGCCTGTGGACCAGAATCAGGGGAAAGACCAACAAGGCCAACATCATCATAGGTGTCTGTTACAGACCGCCCAACCAGGATGACGAAGGGGATGAAATATTCTACAAGCAGCTGGCGGATGTCTCGAAATCGTCAGCCCTTGTCCTTGTGGGTGACTTTAACCTGTCGGATATCTGCTGGGAGCTCAATACTGCAGAGAAGAGGCAGTCTAGGAATTTCCTGGAGTGTATAGAGGACAATTTCCTTCATCAACTGGTAAATGAACCTACCAGGGGTAAGGCCCCGCTAGACCTGCTGTTTACAAACAGAGAGGGGCTGATGGGAGATGTAGTGGTTGAAGGCCACCTGGGAAATAGTGACCATGAAATAATAGAATTTTCAATACTCAGAGATTCAAGGAGAAACAACAATAAAACCTCTACGCTGGACTTCTGGAGGGCAGATTTTGACCTATTCAGAAGTCTAGTCCAGAGCATACCCTGGGAAACAACCCTTGAAAACAAGGGGGTCCAGGAGGAATGGATGTGCTTCAAGCAGGAAGTTTTGAGTGCACAGGAACAGGCCGTACTGGTGTGCCGAAAGGCAAGCCGGTGGGGAAGACAACCAGCTTGGTTAAACAGGGAGATTCTGAAGCAAATCAGGGATAAAAAGAGAGTTTACTGACTGTGGAAGAAAGGGCTGGCTACTTACGAAGAATTCAGGAAGATAGCTAGATCATGCAGAAAGAAAATCAGGGATACAAAAGCGCAATTTGAAGTTAAATTAGCCACTTCTGTTAGGGATAACAAAAAGTCCTTCTATAAATACATTAATAACAAAAGGAGGGGCAAAGAAAACCTCCATTCTTCGAGGGACCTGGAGGGAAACATAGTTAATAGAGATGAGGAGAAGGCTGAGGTACTTAACACCTGCTTTGCCTCAGTTTTTACCAGTAGGACAGGTGGCCCTCAAGGCAACTGGCCTCTGGAGCTGGTAGACAGAGATAGGAAACCAAATAGTCCCCTTATATTCCAGGAGGAAATAGTTAGTGACTTACTGAGTCATCTGGATCCTCACAAGTCTGTGGGACCAGACGGGATCCATCCTAGGGTAATGAGGGAGCTGGCAGAAGAGCTTGCCAAGCCGCTCTCCATCATCTTCCAACAATCCTGGCTCACTGGGGAGGTCCCACATGACTGGAATTTGGCAAATATCACCCCAATCCATAAAAAAGGCTGCAAGGCTGACCCTGGGAACTACAGACCTGTCAGCCTGACCTCGGTGCCTGGCAGAGTTATGGAGCAGATTATCCTGTGTGAAATCACACAGCAGCTACAGGATGGACAAGGGATCAGACCCAGCCAACATGGGTTTAGAAGGGGCAGATCCTGTTTGACCAACCTGATCTCCTTTTATGATCAGGTGACCCAGCTGGTGGATGAGGGAAAGGTTGTGGATGTGGTCTATCTGAACTTCAGCAAAGCCTTTTGTCTCCCATAGCATACTCCTGGAAAAGCTGGCAGCCCACGGCTTGGACAGGGGCACTCTGTGCTGGGTCAGGAACTGGCTCGAGGACCAGGCCCAGAGAGTGCTGGTGAACGGAGTTGCATCCAGTTGGCGGCCGGTTACCAGTGGTGTTCCCCAGGGGTCAGTGCTGGGCCTAGTCCTTTTTAACATCTTTATCGATGATTTAGATGAGGGGATTGAGTCCATCATCAGCAAATTTGCAGATGACAACAAGTTGGGAGGGAGTGTCGACCTGCTGGAAGGCAGGAGGGCTCTGCAGAGGGATCTGGATAGACTGGAGAGATGGGCTGACTCCAATGGAATGAAGTTCAACAAGACCAAGCACCGGGTCCTGCACTTTGACCACAACAACCCCCTGCAGCGCTACAGGCTGGGGGCAGAGTGGCTGGAGAGCAGCCAGGCAGAAAGGGACCTGGGAGTGCTGATCGACAGGAGGCTGAACATGAGCCAGCAGTGTGCCCAGGTGGCCAAGAAGGCCAATGGCATCCTGGCCTGCATCAGGAACAGTGTGGCCAGCAGGAGCAGGGAAGTGATCCTTCCCCTGTACTCTGCATTGGTGAGGCCACACCTTGAGTATTGTGTTCAGCTCTGGGCCCCTCAGTTCAGGAAGGATATTGAGGTGCTGGAGCCGGTCCAGAGAAGAGCAACGAGGCTGGTGAAGGGACTTGAGCACAAGTCCTACGAGGAGAGGCTGAGGGAGCTGGGGTTGTTCAGTCTGGAGAAGAGAAGGCTTAGAGGCGATCTCATCGCTCTCTTCAACTACCTGAAGGGAGGTTATAGCCAGGTGGGGGTTGGTCTCTTCTCCCAGGCAACCAACAACAGGACAAGGGGACATGGGCTCAAGCTCTGCTAGGGGAGGTTTAGGTTAGATGTTAGGAAGAAATTCTTTACAGAGAGGGTTATCAGGCATTGGAACAGCCTACCCAGAGAGGTGGTGGATTCACCATCCCTGGAGGTTTTTAAAAAGAGATTGGACATGGCCCTTAGTGCCATGATATAGTAACTGGAGTTGGATCAGGGGTTGGACTTGATGATCTTGGAGGTCTTTTCCAACCCAATCTATTCTATGATTCTATGATGAGAGGATGTGTGCTGATCAAAGCAAGGGTGAACTTGAGAACTGGGTCGTGTCCGACTGTTAAAGACTGAGTCTCAGGTCAAAGTTATGAAGATTCTTTTTCAGCCCCACTTCTTTCCCTTCACACACCCTGTAATTGTTGGCCACCACTGCCATTCCAACACTCAAGTGCCTGACAGAAGGCTGTAGTCATACAGACCTCACTTTCATTGTAGTGAAACAGCAGCTGTTGGCAGCTCAACATTTTACCCTTCCTCTTCCTTTCTGTTAAATCATGGCCCTTAGTTAGAGGAATAGTTCAGGAAAATAAAGTGGAAATAGCCATGTTCTCTGTATATGGTCTGTTTTGGCTCAGTTTTATTCAATTCTATTTATAATTCTGGAGTTCAGAGGCTGCAGCTGGGAGTGGTTTATCTCTGACTCCTGTGAGCTTTATTCAGTCTGTTGAGCTGTATATGACAAATGACTTTAGAATTAAACCTTTGAAGGAGAAACCCCTTTGCCTCAGATGGCATTACCAAGACAAGAAAAGCATGCCGAAAGTATTCTTAGAGAATTTCATTTCCTCTTGTCAAATATGGTGTCATGGGTTTATTTGTTCTAAAAAACCAAAAGGGAATTTTTCTTTCTCCTGCTGCATGTGGGGGAGGGATGTTGAATGGAGAGGACAGTATTCTGCCTTGAGTGATTATCTACACAAAGGAGCTGGCTGGTAGAACTACATTCCAGCCTGATGACCCTCTCTGGGGCTGGGTAGGGGCTGGGGAGTTTTTCTCCCCTCCTCTCCTTGGAAAGCAGCACTTGACTTTCTGCCTTAACGGAGGCAAGGGGGGGGTGTGTGTTGGAAAAAGCTCTGAGGCCATTTTGCTCTTGACCTGGCCATCTGGCTGCTCTCTGGCCTTGGCTTGCCTGTGCGCTGCCCTGTCTCCAGCCCAAATCTGCCCAGAATTCATCGGAGAGTTTGTGCTCATCAACGAAAAAAGGGGAGTCCTAGTCACAGCGAACCGCAGCCAACGTGAGTTTAGTGGGAAGGAAACCACCCTTCTCTACCCTGTTCCCCTTCCCCTCCTCGGTGTGCGGGGGAAAATCTCCATTTTCGGCTTCTCCTGCTCCAGGGTCTCATGCAGTGACCTCCGGAGCCCAACCACTGACCAACACCAAGCACTGCAGGCTCTGCTCCTCCAGTGATCCAACAGCGCCCCCTGCCAACTGTGATTAGAATCGCGCTAGAGGACAGAGAAGTATCAGACTGTTTCCTTTTCTTGAAGGGGACTTTTGGGTTCAGGATTATTGTTTAGTTGTTTTTGTGTTCCTTTGGTGTTTTCGCCAATACACTTATATCCTTTAATAAAGGGTTATTATTTTTTTTTTCCATACTTCTTCAATTGGAGCCTCTTAATTTCAGATTGACAGTTGCTGAGAGAGAGGAGTTTGGTCTACCTCATAACTCACCCTCCTTACAAAACACTTTCAGTCTTATTAAACTGAGACATATGGGAAATATGGCACGAGTCTTGGAACATCAGACCTGTACCATGGAGATGTCTGCCTATATAACTGGATTGACAAAGAGGTCTGTTAGAGAGAGCTGCATGCTGATAGATCCTCTGCTTATCAAGGTGGGAAAAAGCTTTGCTCCTATTTCAAAAGTGCTCAGAAAAGCATCTCATAAGTGATCTCTACCAGGATAAAGTTTCTGCAGGAATTCATGCTCACCCTTTCTTAGTTTGGAAGCTTTTATGGAGCAACTACGGATCAGTCAGTATTACTGCTGGTTTAACATTGCATGTGGAATGCAATGACAGCTAAGAACTTTCCTGTGAGAAGGAATTGTCCAGACATACAAATCTATTTAGACCACATCCTTCTCGTATAAAACCATCAGTTGATTTAGTCTTTTGTAGATTGCTGCCAGTAAAATGATATAAATAGTTTATCCTGACTTTTCTTCCCTGAAGTATTTATTGTAAAGCATTAGATGCTGTGGGTTACCCCCTATATATCAAGTTATCACTATACAGCTCAAACAGCTAATATAATTCTCTGTGCTGTCCTAAAAAGACATATCAACTGCCTAAGAATGTAATTACTACTTAATTCCCTTGTCTGTGCTTTTGATGTATAAAAAAATCACCCCTAAGAAGACCACAGACAACCACTCAACAGATCAAAGATTGATCATAATATTTCACATGAAATACCAAACTGATATGGGCTGATTTTCAGTTTACAGATATCCCCATGTTCCCTAAAAGCTCTGGGTCTGCAGTGGTCAGGAATACATACCTCACAGTGGCTGAACATGTAAAGATGGTGAAGATGGCTTGATTTGGGAAAAGCGGTGGGATGTTTTGGTTCTTTTTTTTTTTTTTTTTTTGACTGTTTCTGGTTTCTATTCTTATCTTCACTTGTTGTGAAGGAGAAACTCTAAGCACACTAGACTCCCTGTTGCAATTAACTGAATCCCTCTCTTGCTGGTGGTAGGTTACGTGGATGGCTATGTTACAAATCAAGTTTCTGAGGTCATGGAAAAGCAGTGCCATTACTGTTAAACAAAAATGATAGTCACTATTTAAAAGCAAATATTTCCAGCTTGTCATCAACAAAGATCAAGAATATGAAATTTGAATTTGGAAAGTAACTGGAAAAGATCTGAGGGGTCTGGGGACTGACAATTAAAAATGGAAAAGAGGAAGTAAGTGTAAATTACATTTTAAGTAAGGCACAAAAGTTTTTAATCCTGTGTTTTAAGTGTAGTCTGTATAATATGATTTATAACAACTTGTACTGCATGAGGTATCGTGCTTTGTAATTTTCAAGACACAAGGAAAGATGGTGCATGATTAGGTAGCTTAAACATAACTGAAACTGTGCCACTTTTGGTCTACCAGCTAAGCAGATTGGCAGAATATTGTCCACACAAGGCCTCAGCTAGGTAGAATAATATGACATACTAGCTACATTGACCCAAGAGCAGGATGCCATGCATTAACCTGCACCTGTTGACACTGATGGGATTTTTGCCTTAGGTTCTACAGAAGCAGAAACAAGCACTTAGCATAAGCTTGACATCAATTTCTTCAGTGCTTTTGAGAGCTAAGATGAGCTCTGAGAGCAATTTGTAAACATAATTTCATTTTACATTCATATCAGTTTCCTTTAATGAGATTCCACTGTGTCAGGAACCAGATGTGTATATCACAGCTGCATGGCAATGTAGGCTTTTCTAAAGATTGTTTCATTGGGAAATTTGGGATGCAGATATTTAAACTGAAACCAGAAAACCAAGGTAACTTGATGGATTGAAAAACTATTTCTGGTCCCAAAGTCTTTTCTGACGTTGTTTCCACAGGGCTTTCCTCAGTGCAAAGCTGTCAGTAGCTCTGACCTGGAGGTGTCAAACAGAAGTGAATGGATATCTCTGAGTTCCCCAGGATCAGAGAAGGTTTGTCAAGTGACCAGAGCATTGGTGTGGGCTCTATACCTGTTTTCTACTTGCTGTGCTTAAGCATTCAAGATAGATTTTTGGGCATTAAAATGAGGTGCCAGTGCCTGAATTAAGACAACTCTGGCAAAATTGCTAATAGCAGAGAATATGGTGTCTTAGCTTTAAATATATCAAGTGATAATTTTGTTTCAGTACAGGCACAGCTGCATAGTACTAATAGGAAAAAATGCTCCTGCTGAAAATGCAAAATTTTATTATTCAGCACAAGCAGTCCCTTATCTTTTTTCCTTCCAGATATAGAAAATTTCATTCCTTATTAAAATACATGAATTTCATCTTCAAATGAGCCCGTGGGTAACCAAAGGCCTCGATTTGCTTAGTCAAGTCTGTTTAGCTGTCTTTGGAAGTCTCCATAAAATGTGAATACATTTGGTCAGAGGATCACACAAGAAGACGTGTTCTTTCATTTCCATTTTCCCTGTATTTTACACCAGAACGTTATTGGCATTAAATAGATTATCCTGAGTCCTGCAAAAAGCTGTACTTAGGAAGATTCATGATAGCTACTACTATTACATCCTTCATTAAGTCACTTTCTTCCTCATTCCAGAGGCCAGTCTTGAGTAAAATGTGGCCCACATCAGCTCTGTGCCTAGTATATTCGGGAGTCTGGACAGCAGGGAAGATGGGATTTCAGTTTTTGCCTGCAATGAAAATCAGAGCTTCCTGAGAATCGGGATTACAAAAGGTGGTTTAAGTTTTGAAACCTTGCCAGGGTTCAGTGGGTGGAGAGTCACTCTAGAAGTTCAGCTTAGATTCATATTCTGAGAAAATTCAAGACCTTTTAAGTATAACCAAAGCCTTTTTCAGTCCATCTAATTCTTCTCATTCACTAAATGAGCAATTAAAAGGCTATTACTGGTTCCTGTGGGGGACTGAACAAGAATTGAAGGGGAACTCAATATTCAAACGGAAACAAGATCTCATGGAATCATGGAGAAAGCAGCAAGAGCTTAACATGACCAAGAGTTATGGGGAGAAAGATAGGAGCTCTAACCCCATCATGGAACCTGCTGAGAAGCAGTATTACTTTTCTTTGTGCTGCTAATTGTTTCTTCTCTTTAGTCAGTGCAATTTGCTTGTGCAAACTGGCCCCTCCATCAGAAAACAGAAGCACTTTTCTGGCAGTTATCCCTGCTTCTGCTGCACCCAGGCAGAGGCCTCTCCTCCAGTCCTCTTATACAGGGGTTGTAGAAGGCAGTGATCTTGTTTGTTTGTTTCCACTCTGCAGCTTTAATGTCTGCACATTATTTAGAACATTTCAGATGAGATCATAAAAAATTTGGAAAAGGCATGTTTGACAACTGAGGACAAAAGATGCTGAAATAGGGATAACTTACATGTTCACAGAGTTGACGTACACATGATATGCACCTAACATCTGCTGTGTATAGAACTTGGTAGAGCAGTTGTGGATCCATTTAAACAGGATGACACTAAAGAAAAAGCAGACATGCTTGGATTTCAAGGGAGTTTACCAGACCACAAAAACTGCTAAATGCCTTTGTTAAAGACCATTCTAAATCACATTGAGGAATAGTAACATTTTGTGGTATGTATTAGAACAACAGATATCTCACCGACTGCAGGAAATTCTTTAAGGCTTCTCTGCATAAGAAGCAACATTATTTGACTGTCACTCTTGGTCTGCTAATAGCGTGTGAGCAACAGAAAAGAGCCTGGACTGCACCTGAAGGAGGAAAGTGCACCTGAAGGAGGAAAGTGCTTAATTGTTGTACTGTAAGTCATCATTTTTCTAGTATAACTAAATTCTCAGCAGGGATTGTCTGATCAAAGCTGCTAATGAAAGCAATTTGTTCTGTACTTATTCTGCAAATATTGAAATTAATGAGCCCTCTTTTTCTGTGGATTGATATCTTATCCCCTTGCCACAATAAGTTTAATTCCTTTGCAAGCTTCCTTTGACCTCACAGGCCCTGCTTCTCCTACCATGGCCAATTCCTTCGCCTGTGTCCTCTGCATTTAATGCTGATTAAGGGTGCTGGCAGTCTGGGCCAGTGCAACAGCAACAGCACTGAAGTCTGTCCTCCCTCAGTGGAGGCATTTAATTGATTCTTTCTAATTTTAACAGCTGCTGATCTTCATGGTATTTGTAAATACTTGATATTCCTGAGCCTAGTCCACCTCTGTCACATTGGTCAATGGACTTTTAAGAAGGAGAAAGCATATCTGTGCATATCTCATTTTCTAAGGAAATGTGGTTGAAAAACCATACTCCACAGAAAGAAAATATTGAATTGAAGTTCGGAAGATTTCTTGATACTATACCTTAATTTCTCATCAAATACTTTTGCTGCATTCCATTTTTCCTACACACTCACCATTACATTGCCTATTTTACTGTGCTGTAAAAATGCTCCATTTTTGAAACAAAGGAATAGATGTTGATATTTTTGAATTTTTGTCACCATTTTGTTTTGTAATTGTCCCTCTCCTGCCCCCTTCCCCCCGCACCCCTTTCCCTCCCTGCCCCAGCAGAGAAAATACATACTAAGATGAAATTATTGTTTGGCACTACTTATATAGTGAATATCTCCTGCTTTTAATTAAAAGCACAGCATAAAACTTTTCAATATGATACTAGAAAAAAACAATCCAACCTAATCCATGTAGTATCATTTCATATTCCTATAATTGCAGCCCTCAGGGGGAAGTTATTTAGTGATTTGCTTCCATAAGCATTAAAGAATTTCACACAGTGTGGGTTTTTTTTTTTGTTTTTATTCAGTGGTGGGAAGAAGTGACTAGGAGTTACAGAAAACTGACTACACGTTCAGAACTAACAATGCTTCAGTTTTGATATTGTCGCGAAACTATCTTGTTTTGAGGTCAAATCTCCCTTTCTTTCATTTTCTCAACTACAAGAGCATAAATTAGATGCAGATACCTATTTGCCTACATAGTACTAAAACTACCAAGTCAGAATGAGCAATAAAATAACAAAGGTGGGCTTCCTGCTGGTATATATCTATATCTTCTATATCTAAAAAATATATATATTTTAAAGAAATATCTGTAAGACAGTTGTGCACAGTCAAGACAGTCAGTACCTTGCAGTATACCTACACTTCCTCTGTACTGAGCTTATACTATCTCTCTAGTTTCTATATGTTGCACAAAGGCAGAAAGGGGTGATGAATTTTGCTGTTGTTGGCATAGACTAAAATATCCAGGAGTACTTTCATCACTTTTCTCTTTCTTAGACCTTGTTGTAAGCATGTCCGCTTTCTTTCTTCATCTCCTTTCATACCACTTTCTATTCACATATGATTCTCCCTCCCTTGTCTAGTTCTCAGTCAAGCATAACATGGCCAGCTGGTTTTATCTGTGCTGCAAACAATGGTACCAGACTCCACTGAATTATATTCTCCCAATGCCAGCCATGGTTCCCTGTGTCCTTAGCTGGTTTCAAGTTGTAGCCCAGCTTTCTTTCCATATTTAAATACTATGTTTATTGGGGATTAAAATCTGTGAATGAGTGGTGATGGGAGCAGTGGGAGGAGAAGGTCAGTCTGAGTCCAAAGGGAATCAACACAGTCTCTTTGAAAACATTCGTGTCTGTTTCCCAGACTGACCATCTGGAACACTGTGTGGCACTAAATCAACTACAAAGACGAAAAGGGAAACAGGAAAATGTAATTAAATTAGAAAAGGGAAAAAATTCCCAGAAGCTGCCGTCCAATGAACCTCATTAAAGAGAGAAGGTGGTACATATATGTTTCAGGATAGTGAAAAAGGATGGCACTAACAGAAGTCCACTTACATCAGTAAACAAATATCCCTTTTACTGTGAATGTGTATCTTCTTTCATTTCTAATTACTCCTCTATTTTAAAGCACATCCCAGTGGCCATGATGTCAAGAAGAAGAAATATGCTATGCCTACAAACACAGAAAGTAGTGGAAAGTAGGTTCAATATCTCTTCATGAACCCTGGCAAACTGCCACTTGTGATGTGTTGTGTTGTCATTTGAGAACATCAGATTTTTCTGGTTTGGTATTTATCAGAGAATAATGGCAAATTCACAGGATGGGTTAGTTGAGACATTCAGGTTTCAATCCACGTGGAATTCTGGGCTCTGTGTTTGGAAACTAGCAGGGTGATATACTTGCTTCTTCAAGTGATAACAAAATCTATTCATTTCCAGCACTAATCCAAGATGATAGTAATCATCAGCTTCTGAAGTCAAACATCTTATATCTGCAGGAACTAACTTGATTACTCCCACAAGTTTCGAAGCAATGTTGCTGAGGAGCTGTCTAATCTACTGAAGGTGCAATGTAATACATCTTGAGTCATTAGGGAAGATTCAGAGTATGGGGAAAAAATATTGTACCAGTATATAAAATGGGTTTTAGAGTCTTGCATAAAATGATGAAAAACCTCAGAAAGGACGCTGTCAATAATTAATTTCCATTTTGTGCAATTACTGAGGGCAACAAAATGATTTTATGGGAAGTAAGTATTGTCTGGCAAACTTGAAATCTTGGATAAGAGTGCATTCTTGGTTGCAAAAGTAAGCTTCCTCTAATACATACAGAAGATCATGTCATGTTACAGGAGATTTATCAAAATAAAATAACTATGTCAAATGAATGTAGTGTATTAAATATATTAAATAAAATCTATTGATAAATTGTAAAAGTTACTTGCAGGTGTTTAGTTATTTGTCATTTTTCTTATGGATGAAAATGCAAAAAGTGTCACTTTTAAATTTGGAAGATTACACCAACATAGAGATTACTCATCAAGCGATTCCCTGCAACTATTGTTTCTTACTCCTTTTTTTTGCATAAATTTATGCAAAATTTAGCTACAGATGTAGTTTCTTTAGGGCTTTGATCTTCACAGCTCTAATGAGAAGACTGTTCCCAGAGACTTGTTACTCAGATTATTAGGACTACTGTAATTCCCAGATGACTTGAGGGAAATGACTCATAGCATTTTTTTCCTCTGAGCTCTTCTCCCTCAGATTATGTATACACCAGCTACATCCCTCTCAGCTTTGTTCTTGTATTCTTGCCTAGCTCTGTTAGAACTCTCCTCTCTGAACCTTTTCCAGTGTGAATTCTCCTCAACATAGAAAATTCTAGATGAGGTTTTATCAGTGATTACCACTGAAAACTATGTGTCATGAGGAACATATGCTGCAACACAGCAAACATGAAGGAGTGAGGTATTTTGTCACAGAAGTAAGGAGTTGTAGTGGGTTGACCCTGATTCGATGCCAGGCACCCGCTAAAGCCTCTCTCTCCCTGCCCTCTGCAACTGGACAAAGGAGAGAAAATACAACAAGGAATTAATGAGTTGAGATAAGAGCTTGGAGAGGTCACTTACTGATCACCATCATGAACAAAACAGATTCAAAGTGAGGCTATTAATTAAATTTATTACTGACAGGATCAGAGCAAAAGGGTGAGAAGTAAAATAACCTTAAAAACACCTCCCCCCACCCCTCCTTCCTTCCAAGTTGTACCTCCTCTCCCCCAACAGTGCACAGACACAGGAATGGGCATTATGGTCGGTTGTTGTTTCTGCCACTGTTGAGAAGTCCTTCCCCTGCTCCCATGGAAGACAGTCCTGCACAAACCTCTCTGGCTTGAGCCCATCTCTCAGGCAACAGTTCTTCATGAAACTGCTGTCCCGTGGGTCAATTCTTCATGGGGTCCAGTCCTTCAAGAACAAGCTGCTCCAGGGTGGGTTCCCCACAGGTTCACAAGTCCTACCAGGAAAATTTGCTCCAGCATGGGCTCCTCTGCAGGTCCCTGGCAGGAGTCTGCTGCAGTGTGGGCCTCCCACAAAGTCACAGCCTCTTTAGGGAATCCACCTGCTCCAGTGTGGGCTCCTCCATGAGCTGCAGGTGAATCTTTGCACCCCCATCAACCTCCATGGGCTGCAGAGGCACAGATGCTTCACTATGGTCTTCACCATGGGCTACTGGGGAACCTCAGCTCTGGCATCTGGAGCACTTCCTCCCCCTCCTTCTCCACTGACCTTGGTGTCTACACTGTTTTTCACATGTTCTCACTCCACTCTTACCTTGCTGCAGTTGTCATCTGTGCAATAACTTTCTTTCTGTTCTTAAATATGTTGTGACAGAGATGTTAGTATTATACCTAGTTGGCTCGGTCTTGGCCAGTGCAGGAAGCCTGTCCTGGGGCTGGCTGGCATTGGCTTCACCAGACATAGGGGAAGCTTCTATCAGCTTCTAACAGAAGCCTCCCCTGTAGCCCCCCTTGCTACCCAATATCCACAGAAACCCAATACAGGAGTGAATGCTGGAGGACTAAGGGATTGTTGGCATGTGATAAAGCAATGCAGTGTGGAGGCTCAAAGTGCAGGCAGAGCCTCCAGATGTGGGAGCAGGAGGAGAGGTTAGTCTGGTGAAAGCAGGAAGTGCCAGCAGCTGGTGTAACTTTTTTTGAATAGTTCAAGGGTAGATTTACCTTGACTAAAAAATGTGTCAGCTCAGGGGCTGAAAATTGACAGTTCCTTGTAGACATTTGTCTTTGCTTAGGACTACAGTGGTAATCTTGGATGTATGTAAGTTTGTAAAGCATGCCTTATAGTAAAAGCTTTTGTATTACACTTCTTTGCCTCCACTTTTACCCTCCCCCTCTCTTCCAATGAAGTACAGTCTGGGATTCATCCACTCGATATTGAAGGAAAATCCTTTCCTGGCTATACCACCTATGCTCGACAACAAAATCTGACCCTCTCTCCATCTCTCTTTCAGCTTTCACTGTACCCTTCCATATTTTTCCTTGTGCCTTCTCAGTTTCATTCTAACTTCTCTTCCCCTTCTCTATCATTTTTTACTGCAATTCATCACAAGAACAGGAAGTCAGAAACATTTAAACATAACATTTAAACCTTTCAAATGTCTGATTTGTAAGATTGTTTTCAAAAGTAGACAAAGCAAACTCATCTATCCTCAAAAACCATCTGGAAAAATCAGACCAATTTTCATAAACTGTTGGCATCAGCAGTTTGCCTGTGGGGTTTGAAAAAAAAGCATTCTCCACACAAATTATTAGGTAGAAAGCAAAGCAAGCCCACAGGGTCTTTGTGTCAGGCTGAGACTACAGTCACGTTGCAGAGGGAGGAGTGGAGAAGAAATGGCCAGGGGGAAAAGAGGGCCACCTCTGAGTAGAGGAACTGATCTGTTTAGAAGGATCAGTCTAAGAAGAGAGCTTGCTTCCTCCCTATTTCCATCAATGTGTATCCCACCAGCACTTCCCAGGTGTGGAGGGCAGAACAGATTACATCAGGTAAGCCAGCTGGCTGGCAGGCTTCCCCATAGACAAACGCTTTACCTGCACACCTAGATAACAGGAAAGTACTTTGCCCTACAGCATAGTAGAATTATGAGTTTGTGCATTAAGGGACAGACTATAATTTTGAGGCTCTTGTTTCACTATCAGCATTCTTGTTCGTAAACTTACTGTCATTATGCTGACCAATACTCCTTGCTAGATTTCATCAGAAAAGTAATCTTGGTAAAAACACAAAGAACTTTAGAACTTCAGAATTTTGGCTCCTGTAGCTAACATTTCTAATGTCTGATTATCTGGGAAAATTCATATTTGAATGCCTCATTGAGTTAAAAACTTTCCCTACAGACAAATTATAGATATATCTGTCCTGCTTTTTGGTTTTGGTTGGGCTAATTTTGATTTCCCAAATGACTTTTCAACATTTTAACATATTGCCCACACTGACTTCTTCCAATTGAAGGCAGGAAACTTCATGCTTATCCTTTGATCATGCTGGAAATAATTTGAATTATTATTTCATTTTAAAAAAGATTCTAAGTGTCAACCATTTGATGATGGCAACATTCCTCTGAAAATTCATTTTGAACATGAATCTTTGCTGACAAAATAAAAATGATGCAATATACTTCAAAGCCAAATACAGCTTTGGCTTGGGTTTGTCTCTTTCTTAAGGTAACTTAAAGTACTTAAGACTATAGTACAAACATAGGTATTCTCTGTATGAGTATGCATTGAAAATGGATATAAATGCTGTGCTGAATTAGGCTAGAGAAGCTCTGTACCAATTTATTTCTGAGTATTTCATACCCCTTACCTGTTTATCTTACCTTTTGAACATGTATATGAATGGTGGACTTGTCCTGTTACGAAACTGCAGATGAAGGAAGCTGACATGAGAGACCCCTAGAGCAAAAAAGGTGAAGTAAACAAAAACTGCTGGATTTTTAAGAAAAAAAGAAAATCAAAAAATGAAACAAAAAGCATACAAAACCCCCCCCCTTCACCCCAAACTCACCAAAAGGCATCTCTGCTCCTCAATTCTAGCAGCAAAACCCACTGCTACTTAGTGCACTTGGAAGCATTTCAGATGTGCAAAACATATAGATTCATGAGTTTTGCTTTTCATGAGGTGCTCAAACACAGTAGTTAATGCCAGATTGTCCAGCCTCACTGAAACAGAGCTATAACCAAAATGGCAAGGCTTCAAATGGATTGTAAATAGGATGCATATTTCTAGATTTGCTTTAGGTAATGTTCATCCCTTGGGACAGGACAGTTAAAAAGGGATGTTGTCCATAACAAGAAATTGCATGATGCAAAGCTGTCTCTGCCTTACAGGGTCAAGAACAGTACAGTCATCCTAGCCTGCAACAGCTTTTATGCCTCTCCTGCTTCTTTCTACTACCCTTACCTCCCCTTTCCCATGTCAGGAATGCCCCAGACTTTCTTTCTGGGATCAATCATATGCAGAATTGGAAGGGACCCATCAAGATCATTGACTCCAACTCCTAGCACTGCACAGAACAGCCTCAAGAATCACACCATGTGCCTGAGAGCATTGTCCAAATACTTCTTGAACTCTGCCAGGCTTGGTGCTGTGACCACTTCCCTGGGGAGCCTGTTCCAGTTCCCAATCATTCTCTGGGAGAAAAAATTTTTCCTGATATCTGACTCAGCTTCCCCTGACTCAGCTTCATGCTGTTTGCTTGAGTCCTGTCACTGATCATGAGAGTGAAGAGATTGGTACCTGCCCATCCTCTGCCTCTCATGAGGATACTGAAACTGCAATGAGGTCTCCCCACAATCTCCTCTTCTCCAGGCTGAACACACCAAATGACCTCAGCTGCTCCTCATATGGCTTTGCCTCAAGGCCCTTCACCATCCTCATGCCCTTCCTTTGAATGCTCTCTAATAACTTAATATCTTATATTGTGGTGCCCAAAACTGCACACAATGTTCAAGGTGAGGCCACCCCAGTGCAGAGCAGAGCAGGACAATCCCCTCCCTCAACCATCTAGCGATGCTTTGCCTGATGCCCCCCAGGACATGATTGGCCCTCCTGGCTGCCAGGGCACTGGTGACTCATATTCAACTTGCCATCGACCAGGATCCCCAGGTCCCTTTCCACGGCCCTGCCTTCCAGCATCTCATTCCCCAGTCTGTGTGAACAAGTAGGGTTGCCCCATCCCAGATGCAGAATCTGTCACTTGCTCATGTTAAACTTCACATATGGTTGGTGATTGCCCAGCCCTCTTATTTGCTGCTTTCTCTATGCAGGGCCTCCCTGGAGGGAGTTGACAGCTCCTCTCAATTCAGTGTCATCAGCAAATTAGAATTTCAGTGTTTCCTGTATTGCAAAGGAGCCTGAAGTAGCCTGATTTCTTAAGTGACCAAAGGTAGTATTTCTGACATTTTTAAAGAGGAGATTGTTTCTTTGTATTTTTCAACCATCACCTTCTAGTTGGCCTCAATAAGTCGAGCTGAACACATCCCACACACTACCTCCCTCAGCAATGCTAACTTGAATCCAAGTAGGAAAACTCTGTGTTTCACAAATACGGTTCAACTATCAGAGACAGTTCAGTCAGGGCTGGAATGTTATTTTTTTTTAATCTAAAATTTATTTGATATCTCCTAGTGGGAGAAATACTGAAGTCTCTCTATCCCAATATTGAACAAGAGTGACTTCCTGAGGTGCCACTTCTCTTGTTATATCACTGTCTGTGATACAGTTCTGTGGAGTGTTTGACCCATTGTCACTGAAGTACTTCAATTTTCCCGAGTTTTTGGTATGATTATTTATCCTTAGAATCTATTCACAACTGTTTTAATTTGATTTTATTACAGAAAATGGAGCAATTCTGACATATTCTTTTACAGATTTATAGTAAGGGTATTAGACCCTTCTTAGGAAGGATTTGCCAAGTAGTTGGCCACGAAATAATTTGTGATGACCAGATGTTTAGGAAGAAATTGGTAACTGCCTAATTTAATATTATTTTAATTGTGTTCATTAAAAGAGTTTCCATGTTTAATAATTGCAATACTACTTATCAAATCTCACTCATTTTAAGCTCTGGTTTTGGCAATTATATTGAGAAAATAAAAACTATCCACAACAAATTGTAATGGGGTATTGTGTTGAACCATGTTTTAGAAAGAAACTGCAAGATAAAGAGATTGAAAATAGTACCATACACCTTCTTATTTGTAGGTCTGAATCCACTCCAGAAGAGTTGCTGTGTTTTAATGCCTATAAATTTCCTTACACAAAAGCTGTTTGATCTCAGTCCCATTCCCAGTGGAAAAATATGTTTGTCACAAAAAAACTCTACAAGTCTCACTAATTGGTGCCTTTGTTGCTAGTTTCACAAGGCTATAGATATTCTCCCCAGACCAGCACTGAAGTGAGCTAAAACTGCAGAAACGAAGCAATTATTCCTATTTGTATTTGATACATAGGTAAATGGAAACTCTTGCCCTATGAATTCAGTAGCTTTTATGTAGGTACACTAAAAATACATACAAATGAGGAGAAAATGTGATTTTAATTTCATGCTATTGCAGAGACACAGTCTGTATTCTTCATTCAGAAATAATTCTTAGTACCATCAATAGGACTAATGAGGAAGGAATGAATTCCATGGAGCTTCGAGTTTGTACAATTATTTAAAATGTATCTATCTCAATAGCTTTCCTTGTACATGATTTGTGATATATTCCCATACTCTATCATTTGGCACCTAGATCTTCGTTCGCGAAACCTAGCCATGATCATTTGGCTTGATTGGCTAAGGCAACTTGTATATATCAGGCAATTACTAAAGAAATGTTTGGGTAGCTCTGTGGTAGCGTCTGGTCTGGGCCTCAAAAAACCTCAGGCTGACTGTTTGCAGCATGACAAACTTCCTGTGAGTTACTGGACAAGGCAGTTTTGGTAGGACCAATATTGCCTCTTTTATATGTTTATAAATGAAATGTCCAGACTGAGTGAGCTGTCTTGGCTTGATTTTCAAGGAGGAGAGTGTGAAAAGCAGCTTCAGAGAGGAATTACTTCTACAGTATAAATGGTTTGTACCATGAGTCTGAATTGAAACCTGAAAATGACAGTGTTACTTTCACGGGAATAGGACAACGCTAGTTTTTGTACAGCTGTTGTGAAGTGAATCCCACCTTAAGTTATGCCTGAGTCAGCTCCAAGGTGAGTGTAAGAGTACGTTTGTCACACATGTGTATTAAGAAGCATACCAAACAGATAAATATGGGCCATATAGCTATGACATGGCTGAGAATGATCATCTGATTGCAAAGCAGCTGGATGAAGTGATGTATACATGCACAGTATAAAATACTGCCCAAAAACTATTAATGGTCCTATTGCTCCCATGGCAGTGCATCCAAGTGCTTCCTCAGAACTGGACCCCAAACCACAGCTTTTATGGTCTGTGCCATCACCATTCTGCAGAGAGAGAGATCAGCCTCCATACTGTCTAGTATCATTTAATGCACTAAATTCATAAAGGAAAACCTTCCATGGAATAAATAGGACCCTCTACAAATAAATAAAGTAAATAAGATTATGGTCCAAGTCAAAGTGATATGAGGTAATCTTGCTGCATTTCTTTCTCCTGAAGATCTAGAAAGCAGAGCAAGTATCACCGATTTACAAAGGAAATCTGTGATCACCACAGTAGCAGGTCTCACTTGAGCAGACGAAGCACTGCCCTCTGCTGGCAAAAGGAGGCAATGTTGGCTTGGCTTTTTATGCAACACAAAGCAATGGAGAGCCTGAAAACATTTGCAACCTTGCCTCCCCGATTGTATTTCTACATATACATAATCTCACGGGGAGGTCACTGAAAAGAGACACTCTGCATACCTAATTTACGAAAGAAAATGCAAGCTCCAATGGACTGCGGGACAAAAGAGAAGTCTAAATGCAAGGATACAGGAGAATGCAATGGTTTCCATAGTTTTAATTCATTTCAGTGCCGATCTGGGGAGAATGCCTAAGTCTGCGTGAGGTTTGTTCAGTCTCAAGAAACTAGTAACAAAGGCACCAGTTAATGATAATTATAGTTTTTAAATTTTTAGCGGTTTTTTTTGTTTGTTTCTTTGTGGTTTTTTTTGGTGGTGAAAACATTTTTCCACTGGGAATGGGTCTGAGATTGGTGAGACAGTTATCTCCATGCATCATGCCATCACTAGTTTGTTTTGCACGTATACCTGCATTGTTTAAAGGCAGAGTGGTACACGGTTTTTGAGACATCTAACACTTACTTCCTTGATACAGAAGGGCTTGTAGTAGGCTTTGCTTTGTTACCATGACACATCAAGCCAAACCACTGTCAAAATCAGCTGGGAAAGTGGAGATCTGGAATTTAGCCCTGTCAGTGCATCCTGATGCACAAATGGGTGGAATACAGCTTTTTGCTGTTTTCTATCCAAAATCATGAATCAGTTTCTCAGGCCCCCCAGGTGCTTATATTTGTTCAACTGCTAAGTCCCATGGTTGGGGTTTCTCCCCTGTTGAAATTCAGCAAGAGACAAGCTTGGGCTTATTTTTTCCGAAAATATTCTAACTGTGTTAGACTTTATGTGTTTATTGGCAAGTACATGCCACATGTAAGCGCTAAAAGTGTGGTGTGCATATAGTCATCACAATGAAGTATTTGGAAGGCAGCTTCCTGGGGGTTTTTCTAACAAAGAATACAAAACACTTTGTCAAAAACATAAAGCTATGGCATTGGTTAATGTAATTTCTTATAATCATGCTTGCAGTATTCAAAACCAGTACTATTATATGAAAACAATTTCAGGCCCCAACTTCAGAAGACCCTTTATAAAAGACAGATGACGGTGCAGTCAAATGTTGTGATGCAGCACAAGATGCCTGAGCAAGCATTGCACACATCAGTTCAGGACTGTGTAAAGCTGTGGAATTTTTACTGCACCCCTTTCGACTATAGCCATGAATCCTGATATGGTACTCGTCAGGCTGAAAAAAAATCCATTACCAATACCATCTTAGATCATATGAAGTGTCACTAGTTGTGGAAAAATGCTTATGAATTTTAAAGCTCTTGGGCCACAGTCATAGGTGGATATTGATAGACTTTGAAACTGTTGACTGCCTTTCACCTTGCTTCTGGGCTTGCATTGGAAATTATACTTACCTGTTTCTATTGATGAGTTTGAAGCACTGATTTGAAATTAATTAATCATAGTTGTGCTGTGAGCCAGTGGTATCCAGTGGTATCCCCCTCAGCCTGTGGGGTCAAGAGGGGTGGGGAAATTGTCCTCTTCCAAATAGAAAGAATATCCTCATCCATCCCAACAAAAAAATCTGTGACAACTGTCTTAAACTACAGCAGATGAGTACCAGGTGCATATATATTCTCTTTATGCTTGAAAATTTCCCAGTTGAGTCTCCAAACAAGGTCCTGGGAGCTACAGATTTTTTAAAATGTGTCCCAAATTTGCCATCTGTTATTCTGTGGTTTGCTCTTTCTCACTCATCATTTCCTCGCTCTTGCTTCACCTCTGCAGCTAATACTTGACCTTGTCAGAGAGCAATCCCAAACATTTTTAAATGTATATGGCTGATCTGGAAGAAACAAATGCTGGTCCTTGTATGTGTTGAGAAAACAACAGAGGAAGCAAAGCAAAATTACAAGCCAACAGACTTTGCAAATATGAAATGACTGAAATGTTCCCTTGTAGGAACACATTCCTGTTATTTCTGAAGATGTCTGAAACTTTGCAGATATCAGCTTCCTAAAAAACCAAAATCAAACATAGAAAATACAGAGCAAGGTAGTGTATTTTCTTGTAATGCTAAGACTGGTTCCTAGAAAAGATACTGAGCAAGATTTATGGTATCCTTCTTTGATTGTTATGTTTTTTAAAGGGGCTTTTGCACAAGCTTGCAGGACTGGCTGATGAGCTGGTACTGACTGAAATGCATTTTTAAAGAGATCACAGATATTCTTATCATCATCATCATCATGGCCAGTCTTCGCGAACGAAGATTTTGGGAAAGGTCATTACCCTTTGAGCCTGCGCAGTTGTGCTGGTTTAAAAGTTAACCAGCAGGGGAAATGAACTCAACTCAAAAGAGAGATTATAAGTCAGAATAACAATTTAATAAAATAATACAATAAGTACAGTTATACAGACAAACAATTGGTCTTAACCCACAAAACCCAAATGTATAACCCAGCACCCCAGGGCATGAACAGAGTGGTGTTTCTTGCCCCCCCCCCGAGTCCAAAGTAAAGGGAGAGGGAAAAAAAACCTGCTGGTGGGAGAGCTGTTGCAGTCTGGTCAAAAGTGATGATTGCAGTCCAGTTGAGGGTGGTGGTCTCAGTCTGGTTGAGAGCAGTGAGCTGCAGTCTTCCTCTGGATCCCATGAGTGGTGAAAAAGGTTCTGAAACTCCAGGTTTATATATTCTCCAGTTCAGGCAGGATTGCTCAGTCCTTCCCTCAGAGCGGGGAATTCCATAAAAGGGTATGAGGATGCTCAGTCCTTCCCTCAGAGTGGGGAATTCCATAAAAGGGTATGAGGATGCTCAGTCCTTCCCTCAGAGCAGGGAATTCCACAAAAGGGCATGAGGACAGGAACATCCCCCCCACCTCACAGGCCTCTACTGACAACAGTTTCTGGGAAATGGCACGGAAGGCTATAGAATACACAGTTTTGGGCTAGACCCATCCAGTGATGAATTGGTCCCAGCTGTTCTAACTAGGACAGCAGTGGAGTTTTTAGGTGAGACACCGTGTGCACTGAACTGAACCCACCCTTTAATCCTGAGGTTCATCTGCCGGGGCCGAGCGAGCTTGGACGGTGGCAGCGGGGTCCTCAGGACGTAGGTTTGTTTAGAGTGACCTTCTTTTAGATGGATGGCCTTACAGGGCTGATGATCTCCATCTGCCCGGAGGAGTTCCCTGACTGGGAATTGAACCTGGGCCTCGGCAGCGGCCACTAGACCACCAGGGGTCCTCTATCACAGATATTCTAGGAAAGTAAAAATTATCAAAATATAGGGCAGTGTCTGGTGGGATTAAATTGTTTGGGAATCTGAAAACCTGAGTTCAATTTCCTACTCTCTGTATTGTTTGAGTCAATTTTTGGAGAATCTCACAATTCTCTCTTAGACTCAGTTGCACAGTGAAAAATGGCAACAAAACTATTCTGGTGGCTAGCACTTCAGGATATAAGATGGAAAGTGTATTGGGCCCACTCCAAAGGCCTTGAAGTAAAAAAAAAGGCTCTCCATCTCCTTGTGTACAAAATATTTCTGTTTTCATTGCGCTTCTTCAATATATATATTATTACCTATACATATATAGATTAGGTTTAAATATCCAGTATTATTCCATGCATAGAGAAAAGATATAAATATTTTATTCTTGTATATCCAGGTGAGTTAGTCAATGTGGCTCATGGTCTGCCTTACGGTGTTGCTACAGAAAAGAGTCCCAAAGGGTTTTCTGACAGGAATAGTTTTATTAAAGTTAAGGAATTAACACAGCCCAGCTAAGGGAAATGGGGAAGTCTCAAAAGGTCCAAAACAGGTTGTAGGTGAAACAGGAATGAACACTTTATTAAAATGGTTCCCCCTTTTATAGGGGAAACCAGAGAACTTTCTGGAATACTACAAATAGAAGGAGGAGCTTGCCATGAGAAGGATTACGATTGGACATGGATAAGAGGGGAGGATTTACAATTGCATATGTATAAGAGAGGAGGAGCAACAATCGTATAAGGGAATCAACCACTGTAAGGGGGTAAGAGAGGGTAGATTTTTTACCAACATTACAAAATACAACCTGGCAACTCTAGTTCAACATTAAACACCAACTTAATTCATAAAGTCCCTTATTGGAAGGTAAAGTCTTCTTCCGCTGTTGATTCTTTCAAAGCTGTGATCCATCTCCGGTACTGTTCTTTTTCTTTTTGTTCATCTTCCATAAGGAATAACTTGGTCTGGATTTATAGCTCATGAAATAGTACTTCTCTTCCTAAGCAGAATGAGACTCTATGTATTTCTTTGGGCCTGTGCCAACTTTGATTTGGAAGCAGAAAATAAGGAACAACCGGAAAGGAAGTATGGTGGGAGTTTTCATCAACATGTCAGTGACAAAATGCCTCTTCTAAAGGCATTGCATCAAAATAGGTAGTGACAAAAGAGGAATAGGCATAGATGAAGAGGCTGAAGGAAAGTTTTATCTTTTGCCTCGGTGGATCACTTGTATTCAATGCATTAATATCAAGTGGCCTTCTATGTATCCCTTCAATAAAATAAAATCCACATAGGCAAAATTCTTTCTCCATTGAGGAGACTGTACAGCCTCCTTAAAAACCCCTCATTTTTATGGGAGTTAATATTCTGTTCCCCTTTACAATTTAGTATTTTTATCTTTCTCCCTGCACAGGCAGAATACACCCAATCTCTAAATCTTCCTCACTAACCTTTGAAAGTTTGTAGGGGCTTTCAGGTGGACTTGCCTGAGAGTCATTGATTTCTGTGGCCTATGTTATTGACAAGAACACAGACTCTTCTGCCCTCATAATATATGCCTCTTTATCTCCCTGAAAGACAAGGAAATGACTTTTAGAATTACCAGGACCACAATAAAACTCAGAGCTAGTTTCCCAGCTTGCCTTGCATTGCTGGACTTTGCAAGAATGCAATCACATAAGGGATCAGCATGCTTATAAAGGAATGCTTTGAACTTGCTGATTAGATGGTCATTACTTTCCTGATGATCAGCTTAAATAATAACACTACTGGCAGTGTAGTCTACTTGCCTATTACCACAGTGAACACTGTTCTTGAAGAATAAGCCACATCATAAAACAGGCAATGGTAATGTCCAGATCACTAAAACAGTCCTTTGCAAGATGTGATCTGCTGTGAAGGTTTTCTAAACTAAGTTTGAAATAGATAAAGTCCCACGTGTGCAATTACTAAGCTTTCAGAACCACCAGCTAAATTGTTGTCTGATGGCTTCAATTTTCTCTTAACCTAAGGATTCATGTACATCCCTCAGAACTGTCATCACCTGGGGTCTTCAAGAAAGAGCAGCTCTCAGTCATTTTCAGCATTTGTTCAGTAAGTCAGCACCACCGAGAAAAAAAGACAACATAGACAGGTGTGGTGATATACATGTTGGGCGTTCTAAGCAATTGTCATGAAAGGGTGGAGATAAATTAACCATGAATTGACTCTTCACACCTTAATGTGGGAAAAATTTTCTTTTAAGAATTCATTTGCTATCATAACAGAAAGCCTGCCTGAGTGTCTTGATGTCAAAGCAGCGTTTGTAAGACTGAGAATAATCATTAAGGAGTATATAAAATTGAAAAAAATATCGTGCCACTGAAATCATGCAAAGATTTTTCACACCCAGTTAAAAAGGATGAAGTTTACAATGAAGTTACTGAGACATTATTAGCATGGCAATACTTGTCAAGTAATGTGAAATATACATAAATACAAGATTTTAATATCTTACTAACATGTGGTATGTATTTGTGGGCAGAGGTATGTGTGCACGCATTTCTGTACCTGTGTGTATGCATATAAGTGTCTGCTTATGTTTTCATCTAATTCCAAAATCTCTCTTGAATACTTGATTTTAGAATATCTAAAAACTGGTGGGAGAAAGTTAGATCCTGTCTTTTAGTATCTTAAGGGATGGTTTTGTTTAAATATAGAGAAAGCTTCATTGTCTCTTTTGCTTTATGTATGAAGCATGGGTATGGACAGAATGAAAACTGACACATAAGAAAGTGGTAAAATCACCATTTTTAAACCCTTACTTTTATTTTAAAAACATGGATTTTTCAACTTCTGCCAAAATCCAGTTTACAACAAAATGGGAAATTTCTAAGAAAGTGTAGCAGATATTTGCTCTTTTTTAAAATGTCAAAATTGAAAGCATTATTGGTAACCATATCAGCAATAAATAAAATCTTGTGATTTGGTCCCAGTTGCACAAACAGTGAGATATTCAGAAACTTACACTGGTAGGCACCATAGGTGGGCACAATGTACTGTTGCTCCTTCTTTCGTGGTGTCCTGGTTTTGATTGAGGACAATGTAAATTTTTTGCAGTAAATGAAAGGGACTGGAGCCTGGAGCCATGTTGGTGTGGCCAAGACCCCAATGTTTTTTGATACCATCTTACATCATTGCCAGGCTGGGTGGAAAGGGCCTCTCACTCACTTCCAAGAAGGGAGCCATCCAGTCAGGGAAGCAAGTGTGTTTGATGTACGGTCTGTCCACCAGTGTTTCATTGTCCCAGGCTTGGTGAGCATTTTACGTGTAAATCACCCTTGCTTCACACACTTTTGTTACTATTATTGTTGCTGTTACCTTTTGTTTTCTTATCTCATTACTGTTTCCAGTAAAACTGTTCTTATCCCAACCAATGATTTTCGTCTTCTGTGCCTCAAATGTTCAACTCCATCCCCAGAGTAGGAAGGAGGAGGTGAAGGGGGGCGAGTGAAAACTGTCTAGTTTGGAGAATCTCAATGGGGACACTGAACTGGGGAATATCAATCCTAAATGATGCCACATGATCACCATAAAAGAAGCGAACTCTTAGTTTCAGGTATATGGCTGTAACTGCATCAAACGATCGTGCAACTGCCTTACTCTTCTCCTGTCCCTGTCCTCTTCTCTGAAGAAGCCATCGCTCACTGAAGATTTTTACAGCCTCATCCCCGGCCACCCTGACTGCTCCCCACTGCTGGATCACACCTCTCTTGTGAAAGCCCATTTTATGTGTTTTTATGTTAGCCTTGACACTTTCCCTGCAGACCTCTGAAGGGAGCTATCTGAAGGTGCTCTGGCAGACAGGGTCTGGTGGCCTTATGACACTCGGATGGCTCACAACAGGAGCTCACAAGTGCTCTTAAGGTAACAGGAGCTTTTTACCCTTCCTCTGGCAGAGATAAGAGGGGAGCCACACTCCGACTTGCTTGTGATTTAAGTCAGGCACAGCCTTAATTGAATAACAAGCATGGTCCTTAACTCGATTACAGCTGCTCTAATCAGCAAAGCTGTTAACCTTTGCACTTCAGTCTAGGCAGGTCTGCATACCTCTAGGGAGCACAGGCCTACTTTATGAGGCTTTCCAAAAGTGATACGTTGTAATCAATGTGCCTACATCCCCCAGGCTGAGTGGGAGAAGATGCAACAGCTGTGGCAATAGGCCTTGACACCGGCTATTCTGGTGACAGGTACCTCTGCCTTGCTCAGGTCTTACGCAGCAAACGTAGCGCTGGAGCTTCTTAGCTGGCATTAACAGCTCTGCTTTTTATCCTGCCTTCTGCTTTTGTTCAGAATAGCCTGCTCTGGCATCTACTGACTTGCAGAGCCAACATGGGACTCCTGTGTCACTTCTTGGGTCTTCATTGTGCTACACAGTGCTTCCTGGTAGGGTGTGCTGAGAAACATGACAAACTCACATAACATACCTTTTGTCTTTATTGTGTAGCTTCTGAACTATTAAGATCAAGGTCAATAAACGTCTTGCGCTGGGAGAGGAACTCATTCAAAATCTATATAACACCTGGTCAGTTGGTGGCACTGAGGAACTGAGTTCACCTGCCCTTCAGTAATTATTATATATGTGTGCTACACACTAGCTTGAGTCTTGGTGAAAAAATAGTAGTTAACAAATCTGTAGGGGTGAGTCCTTGGCTTACAATGGGGTTTATTTCTTCACCTTCAGCTAGCAACCCTTAAAACTTCAATCTACCATGTACAGACCCCTGGAGATTTTGTTTGTGTTTTAGACAAGCAGAATCATATTTCAGGATACCCTTGAAGACAAAGATGAGGACATCTATTACACAAAAATTCCTAAAGTAAGACAGCACAGAGAAGAGGGGGGATTTTGAAGTGCTCATAATGAACTTTTTTTAATGTCTTATTCTGTTTTATCTTTTGCCAGGTGCCGAGTGAAAAGATCCAAACTAAATTACCTTTTAAATCAGTCAGGATGTACATTTGTTTGGCTGTAGACTCCCAGACAACATAAAGCTTCTCCCCCCTCCTTCCTTCTCCCACCTAAAATGCGCTGAGTCTTCCCTAAACGCCGGATAAGAACTGGATTAGGAAAGTTGCATAGCACAATTGCAAGTACAGGCTTATTTTGACATTCCTTTTATCCAGAACTTGAGAAATAAGTGTCTTAACATCATTCCTTATGAATCAAAAAAACTGAACTATATGCCCTGCCTGTACCAATAATACCTTTACACATAGTGGTCTGTTTTGGTATAAGAGGTTAAATTCTTTGAAAACCACTGTTTTAACCAGACAGTTAAGCATACCAGTGATATTACCCATAGTGCATCTAGCTTATTTATCAACTGGATTGAATACATTTAGATGGGTACTGGAATGAAAGCTAGAATTCTAACACCTTGCAGTCTTGACTGCCTATATGTATTTTATCATTTTTACATAATTTTTACTCCGTTAATTCTCCCACCTTTCCATGTGACTAACACAAATGCATTTTGGAGTTGGGAATGTTGATAATAGACATAAGAGGTTAACTTGTATTTTCAAAAGAGATCAGTTTCAACCCCCTAATTTTCCCCTGCACCCACAGAGCTTGCAAAATAAATCTTTCCATTTCCAGGCCAGCAGGTGGAATGCTACAAACATAGAAAGAAGTACCATCTTCTAGCTCTCTCCACACAGAATGTGCTTTCTGTTCTTTGCTTGTGCTCCCCCTGGCCTCACTAGAGTTCATAGCTCTTTGGCTGCATGGACTTCCTTCAAATAAACTTATTTAGTTCAAGGGAAATCAGTGAAAAGACTGAGAAAAAGATACACAGAAATCACTTTTCCTTTCATATCTCTGGGATGTATATATATAGATGTAGATATAGATATATATGCCCTTTCAACCACTCCTCTACCTTTTTTTATTTTATTTTTTATTTAAAATTACATTGCTTTTTTTTTTTTTTTGCAAGATGAGAACACTGAGAGTTTATTATCCACACTGCAAAATGGTGGCAGTTGAAGTTATCGGCCTGGATATTAGATGTGAGCTAGTCTTGACTTCCACCTGATATTAAGGTTGTTTTATTATCTAACTCATCTCTCCAATACACTTCTGTGAAACAGCTTTTTCTGCAAGGTACCAGAAAAAACCACTGTCAGTGGTGGTTTTTATCTGTATTCTGTGTTTCTTCTGCACTTACTTGTGAATTGGAGGCTTTAAGCCACTGTTACACCTTCCAACCTTAAGCTGTGGTTAAATATCTGGAATACTGGATTGGCCCCATGTCACTTTTTTTTTTTATTCTTAACCCAGTACACCCTTCCATAAAGGAATACGTTCCACTTGTTGCATGCAGCTCATTCATTTGGACATAGTCCTAATGACATTTCTGATCTGGTCCAGAGACACCTGTTCACAAAAAGGTATAGGAGAGCTAGGAAAAGTAAAACAAAGTGTAGCAAGGGTGATTCCTGGTATGATGTGGAAAAGTTTTCCATGTGTAGAAAACTTTTTTCTTAGGTGCTTCTCTTCAAAAAGGAAGGAAAAAGGGAGTGTAAAAGAAATCTGTAATATCATCTGTGACTGGAGAAGCAGCTAGTTTGATGTATTTTCTAAAAATAAAGCAGAGGGAGTATCAAATGCAAACAGGAACTAAAGGGCTTCAAAGAAAACAGAAAACAATCAAACTGGAACTCCATGATTCAGGCTGCAAGGGACATAAAAGTTTACTCATGATAGGGAAGAGAAGCTGAAGCACAGAAGCCTGCAAAATGCCAGTGTGCTCAATCAAGGTCAGAGATCAGTAAGATCCGTGGAGTACAAGTGAGCAATTTGGAAAAGTAGTTGTACATTCTTGCTTTTTTATAGTCTTCTTGAGGCGTCTGATATTAGTTATACTTGGAAGCAGAAGCACTAAACTGGATAGACCTTTGATCAGATGGGATATGATCATTCTTATGGTCCCCATATGCTGCAGTAACAACTGGCCAGCTGGACATCTGTTAGCTTCATTTTAAGAAGCCAGGAGAAATCTGGCTAATAGATCCTTCTATTACTGCAGCTACCGAGCTTTACATACAGACTATGCAATGTCTTTGGTGCAGCCTACTGCGAGGTAGTACATCTCCTGGTTTCAGGGTTGAGGTGCTTCAGTGAAGGAGCAGTGTTTTGTACAGACTTAGTATTGTGGGAGCTCTGTGCAGGATGCCCCAAGCTCATCACTGATTTTCACTCTTAGCTACAGCAAAAGAGCCACCATCGAGCTGTTGTGAGTGCCTTAACCACCAGAGAATGACTGCAACCAAGCAGAAAATACAGTACACATGGCTTCCAGATGAGACAGTTGAAGCTGCTATTTTACAGTTTAGAAGGGGCTAGAAAATGAATAACCATGAACACAAATTCAGTGCTGAATAACTGAAAATTTCAGAAATCTCTAGGCCAACTCACCATGTGAAGTTCCAAAGGCCAGTTACTTTTTCTGTGAAGAAGTACACAAGTTACCACCCAACTCCCATCCAAAAAACCCACCACAACCTAACCCCAACCAAACCAAAATAAAAAAACCAAACAAACCACCAAATAAAAAAACAAACAAAACAACAACAACAACAACAGCAGCAACAACAAAAACCAAACAAACAAAACCCGAAATAATAAAACCCCCAAACAAATAGGTAATCTTTTTGGATATCAGTAAAGTTTTTGCTTTTGTCCAGGATTCTACTGGACAAACTGTCCAGCACACAGCTGGATAAACACATCATATAGTGGGTGAGCAATTAGCTCACAGGTCAAGCACAGAGGGTAACAGTGAATGGGGTGACATCAGACTGGTGACCTGTCACTAGTGGGATTCCACAGGATTCCATCCTGGGCCCTGTGCTCTTCAACATCTTCATAAATGACTTGGACGCAGGACTGGAAGGGATACTGAGCAAGTTTGCAGGTGACACAAAACCGGGAGGAGCTGTTGACTCCCTTGAAGGTGGGGAGGCCCTGTAGGGAGATCTCAAAAAATCAGAGGACTGGGCAATCACCAACCAGATGAAGTTCAACAAGGGCACATGATGGATTCTGCACCTGGGTTGGGGCAAACCTGAATGTTCATACAGTCTGGGGAATGAGATGCTGGAAGGCAGGGCCATGGAAAGGGACCTGGGGATCCTGGTCGATGGCAAGTTGAATATGAGTCAGCAGTGCCCTGGCAGCCAGGAGGGCCAACTGTGTCCTGGGGGGCATCAGGCAAAGCACCACTAGATGGTCGAGGGAGGGGATTGTCCTGATATGTTCTGCACTGGGGCAGCATTACCTTGAACATTGTGTGCAGTTTTGGGCACCTCAATATAGGAAAGATATTAAGCTCTTAGAAAGTGTCCAAAGGAGGGTAACGAAGATGGTGAAGGGCCTTGAGGGGAAACTGCATGAGGAGCAGCTGAGGTCACTTGATGTGTTCAGCCTGGAGAAGAGAAGACTGAGGGGAGACCTCATTGCAGTCACAACTTCCTTGTGAGGGGAAGAGGAGGGGCAGGTACTGATCTCTTCTATGTGGTGATCAGCGACAGGACCTGAGCAAACAGCCTGAAGTTGTGCCAGGGCAGGTTTAGGCTGGATATTAGAAAAAGGTTCTTCACCTAGAGCACTGGAACAGGGAAATGGTCACAGGGAAATGGTCACAGGGAAATGGTCACAGCACCAAGCCTTACAGATTTTGAGAAGCATTTGGATTATATTCTTGGGCACATTGTGTGACTCTTAGGGATGGTCCTATGCAGGTGCAGGAGCTGGACTCATTGATCTTGATGGATCGCTTCCAATTTAGGAGATTCTGTGATTCTGTGGACATAAAATCAAACAAAACTCCCCACAAACAAAAATGTATTATTATTGTAGTTGTTCTCATAATATTCGTCATCATAATTACCGTTATTATTATTATCATTATTATACCAATACTAACAGTAACAGTTGACAATCAAAACTTGCATCATCAACTACTTCACATAAAAAAGTATATGGAAAACACACTTTCTCATTAGGGCCCCCGTGCTCTCAGAGTGCGTGTACAACCAGTGAATACTGACGGGAGCTACGCGTGCCCAAGGCGGGTGAACAAACTCCTGGTTTCCGTGGAAGGGGGAGCTCTGCAGGGATGTACCAGGGCCAGCGGAAGGGGGCTTTGCAGTGTCTGAGGTCTGGGGCTGTCCCCACGATTCCCACTGGGTGGTGGTAAAACGCTGCAGATGATCTCGCTGCATGCCGCGGTCTGCAAAGTATGTGTGTCTGCACAGAAAGTAGTTCACGAACAGAAAACTTTTCAAGCTTTTTTTAAATTCCGAAGAATTGGTACATCTTTACAGCCTGCAGTAACACCCTGCTTATATCCCTGGTGACTGAAGGACCTTGATGTCTACAATAGCTGTCCGCTCTGTACCCAGAGAAACCTTGGTGGTGGATGTTTTCTGGACACCTGCATAGTGCTCCATAGAAACATAGAATAGCCTGGGTTGGAAGAAATCTTAGAGGTCACCTAGTTCTAAACCCCCTGTTGTGGACAGGGACACCTTCCACTAGACCAGGTTGCTCAGAGCTCCATCCAGCCTGGCCTTGAACACTCCCAGGGATGAGGCATCCACAGCCTCTCTGTGCAATCTGTTCCAGTGCCTCACCACCCTAACAGTAAAGAATTTCCTCCTAATATCTAATGTAAACACACTCTCTTTCAGTTAGAAGCCATTCTCCTTTGTCTTATCATTATGCTCTTGTAAATAGTCTCTCTCCAGCTTTCCTGTAGGTTCCCTTCAGGTACTAGAAGGCTGCAAACAGGTCACCTGAAGCCTTCTCTTCTCCAGGCTGAACAAGCCCAATTTTCTCATCCTTTCCTTATAGGTGAGGTGCTCCAATTCTCTTATCATCTTGGTGATCATCCCCTGGACTCATTCCAACAGGTTGATGGCCTTCCTGTGCTGGGGACCCCAGAGCTGGATGCCGCACTTCAGGGAGAGTCTCACCAGAACAGAGTAGAGGGGGATAATCGTCTCCCCCATGCTGTTATCCACGCTGCTTTTGATGCAGCACAGGATACATTTGGCTTTCTGGGCTGCAAGTGCACATTGCTGGGGCATGTCCAGTTTCTCATCCACCAGCACCCCCAAGTCCTTAGTGAAGCTAGAAAATTGCCAGTGCAGAAGGGATTTCCAGCTTGCACAACTGTCATCCCCATGCTCTACCCCAAAGCAGCCAGGAGGGTATGGTGGCTCTTCCTGTGTGAGGAAACAGCCCTTTTGTCATGCCAAGGGCTATATGTGCTGCCATCTACCACTGAAGGAGACGGACACACTTGGGCAGCCCGTATGCATGCAGAAATGGTGCAGCATTTGAAATGCTGCCTGGCAAAGGCATATACTGTCTCCCATTTCTATAGTTAAAGGATTAGATGAAGTATATTGTGGGACACATAATAACAAATTATTCAAAAGCATGATTTTAGTTTAAATCTTTAACTTTCAGACC
Source organism: Corapipo altera (assembly GCF_003945725.1). Lineage (NCBI taxonomy): Eukaryota > Metazoa > Chordata > Aves > Passeriformes > Pipridae > Corapipo > Corapipo altera. The sequence continues at coordinate 23,837,825 of NW_020884875.1, read as the reverse complement.
TAAGAATGGAAATATGAACAAAAGTTTCCTGAAGTCCGAGAGAGTTAGATGGAGGATTATCCAGATCCAGCTCAAACCACGCAAAGATTTTTTTTTAACCTGTACTTTTCTTGACACAGTTGGAATTTCTCAGCAATATTAATCAAAACCTAAAGATGTGTAAAACATACTTACACTTTCTCCTTCCTTATCTGTGAGAAACAACCACATTTTCATCATTCTGAATTCCTCATACCTCCTTGGGAATGTAAGCTTTCACAGTGTGCCAAGAAATGGGTTGTTCAGTAGGAACAGGAGTGCGAATACTGTGTGTGTAACGAGTGCACACATCACTGTGCAAATGTATCAAACCAAAATAGCACACCAACAGCAATACTGCCTCTCTCTTTAAAAGTTACCATTTGATCTAGGAAATAATGTTAGAAGCATGCAACATGTAAATCTACAAAGAAAGAGAAAACAGTGAATGTTTGGTCAACATTTTTGTTACAAATAAATTTTCTTATGAACAACAAAGTACTTTTACTGGAGTTTCACAGAAATGCACTATGGATTTTGTGCCTGAAATTTTACTGATTTAAGCTGTAGACTTTCAGAAGGCCACAGTTTATGCCTTCCTGCAAGGTGCAGTGTAACTGAATGCTGATGGCAAATTTTGTTAGCAACCTGATTTGTTTCCTGACTCATAGTTGATAAGTTATTTGCCAAATAAGCACTTTTAAACTATCACATCAATGGATTCAGTTGGGCCTAGAATTGTTCCACCTTCAGTCAAAGTAACATAGTACTGTAAGGTAACTGAAGTGTGTGTTTTCTAACTGCTACATCTACATGAGACTGGCCATCACTTTGAGTAAAGAGTACAAGGTCAGTGGTGAAATCTACAACAGCTTAGTACCAGAAGACTGAAGAAGAACACAAAGAAGAGCAACATCTCAGTATCAGGACACACTCCAGGTTCCTGTGAGCTGGACCAGATGTGAAAGACTAAGCTTGTAAATATGAAGCTGGTTCTAGACCAAGAGCATTCTCTTCTCCATATGCTCAGATTGTTATTTATATTCCTGGGATAAAACAGCTTGTCCCTGTGTGGTAACTGACACTTCCAGATCAATAGCACAGACTGAATTGTTGCTGTCTGAAAGCCATGGGGTCTGTACTGTTGGAGAGGACAGGCCATGTCCTTGTTAGCACCTCAGGAAGTGCAATCCCATCTGGCTCTGTTTAGCTGAAGCTTTACAGGAAAGAAACTGCCTTCTGGAGTTTGTCCTTCTGAAACAAGACTGAGAAAATACTGAAGACAACTTTGTCTAGCATTTTCAATTTTATCCTCTCATTGCATAAAGAGATTGCCAGATTGTTGAAGGCAATATCTTGTGCTTCAACCTGAAAAAGAGATGAGTGGGGACACTGTGACAGGGTCTGCATCCTTGAGGGTGATACAAAAGGCAGTTATGTACTTCTCTTCTGTCAAAAGAGGCTGTGAAACAAGAGACATAAAACTGAAACCTCACTTATACATTTTTCACCTGTCTTATGAATAAAGCTGTGTACAGCCACAGGGTAATTTTAATGGGCTTAGGGGAAGAATGCAGAAGTTCACGGAAAACAAAATCAACAAGGCCCTTAAATGGGAAAAAAAAATAAATCTCTGGTTAAGTCCTTGATCATGAAAACATTGCAGTCTGGGAGAGCATACTGGGGAAACACTGCTGTGAGCTGACTCTTCCTTGGGCAGCACCCTCCAGCTGCTTGGATCAATGAACCTTTAGTCTTTCATGCTGTGGTTGTTTTCTTACTGTACCATCAGGGAATTTACTTTGGACTGTCTTGACAGACTTCTCAGTTGCCTCTCTAGCAAATTGGTGTGATTATTAATCTCACTATGTGCTATTAACAACTTTCTCACATTTATTGCCATTGATGAGAAGCAGGTGTACTTTGTAAGGTTTCTGAAGCTTCACAGAGTAAGACTGAGACAGAAGAGAATGATGCCTCATCAGGCAAACCTAAGGTGCTGAATAAGATATAGGAGATGGAGTCTCTGTAGCATTCATAATAGTTTAAAAGCTTAGATGCAGTGTATGTCACCTACAATCATGTCTTTGTAGTATTACTTATTAACAATGATCATAAAAAAGTAATTGGCAAAATTTAAAGCATCGTGCTTCCCACTGGTGGAAAAGAGCTAGGGCTTCTGAGTTCAGCTGCTTAACACTGCAAAATGTTTTTTCTGCCAGTACTCTGCTGGTAAACTTTGAAGAGGCACAGGTGATAAATATCAACATTCCACCTGCAAATATTTTATCTACTTGCACTTCTACAAGTAGTTTGGGTCAACTGGGAACAAGTATATACTAAAAAAAAAAAAAAAAATCTACATTTTTCTGCATTTCTTTAACCTTATGATTTTGGAAGCTCTTTGTGTATTTTGGGTTGTTACCTTGAAACCGTACACAATGGTCGCACTGCCAAAGGTCATGCCTCTGCACTACATCTGTTCTTCATATTTCCTGCATAGTGCAAGGCTGCCTGCCTTATAAAAATGTTATATATATGTGTGCTTTTAGCTGTAGAGGCTTGAAGAGAGCTGAGCTGATCTGACATTTAATCTTTAAATGTCAATGACATGAGTTTGTTCTGCACTGAATATATAGGTCCCACAAGAGTCAGAACATCAGTGTAATCAGTCATGGGCTCCAAAAGCCCTGCAATTTTTTCAGTAAATGACTTATCTACTGATTAAATGTCTTCCTGAAAATTTATGTGGCTGTGTTAGAGAGCAGAGTTTCATTTTCTCTTGTCCTGGCTTTCAGAGGTGAGTGTCTGAAATGCCAGCCCAGGCCCTGTCAAGGAAGTAGGATGCTCTTTCACAGTCAAGGTACACATCAGGTTAGACCCAGAGTCTTCTGGATCTTCATTGTCTTTTGCATCCTGCATCTTGCACCTTTGTGCTGCTAGAGGTGTTTGATTCTGTGATCTCCACTGAGCCAGCCCATACTAAATTGGAGGAAAAGACAAGGAGGCAAAAAATGAAATAAGTCAATTATTGGTTCCCCAGATGAGATGTGAAGTGCAAGTTCACATTAGCGAGTAAGAATTGATTAGCTCGAAGTAGCCGCTTGTGAGAATGTTTGTGCTATCTTCAGCCTGTACAGATGGGCTTCAGAAACAAAGCAAATCATATAGCAGCCTCTGTTCCTTCAGACGTATGAAGGGCTTAATCTCTTGATTAATAAACTAACTTTTTAATCCAGACCTTTGTAAACATATGTATGTGGAAGACTGGGCGCTTTCATAAGAAATAGTCCATACAAAAAACTGCCTGGTATAAAGGAGGTATATTCCTAGCTGCTGTATTCCTAGCTGCTAATCACCTCCCACAACTCACAGATGCACTTAAGAGTCCCAACTTCCTCTATTACCTCAGCTGTGAGAATGCAGATGCCACTTGAGTGAGGAAGAAAGCAGTTAAATATACAGCTGCAGCATGAAATAATTGCTTCTCCAATTCTCTTCTCCATATTCCCTGAGGATATTCCAAGAAAGTAGACCAACCCCATTTTTAGCTCAGTCTTAAATTATTGAACATGCTAGATACCAGGCTATTAACCAACAGAAAAAGTGTTTAAGAAAAAGACTTGCGTGCATATAAGGATAAGGATATTTGTTAGAAAAAACAAAGTACTTCCTCTTTTTTTGTGCAAATCATCATTTAAAAAATAAAAGTTTTTTCATCCTCTGAGGATCCAGTTCTCAGTATGGGTAGAATCATTACAGGGATGGCAAACACTGTGAAATAAACATCTTTCTTTTAAGGTCTCTTTATCCTAAGAGGATCATCTAAAATTTAATGCTAATTCATGCAGTGCATGGAAATGCTAACAACTCTGATGCCTCTCACAGTAGAGGTATGTCTGCACTGCAAATCCAAGGCATGACTGCTGTTCACAGAATTATCTGTCTCACAGGGAAAGCAGTAAGGTACAACTGAGCAAGATGCATTCGGTGAGTACCCAAAAGCTGAGATGTATGGTAGAATAACTCTGCTGCTAGTGGTCTGCAAAACGTTCATTAAATCTACATCTAGATAAACTGTAAAAACATCTCTGCATACATTATCCCTAGTGGTATTAGTGAGCTACTGATCTCAGATCATATTGGGCTAAAAGAAGGGAAAACAGACCAAAACCTGTGCCCATGAAAGTACTCCATGGCATAGCTGTCACAGGTGTACCACAGTACAATGCCACAGTAATTACAGCATGGCATCTGCCCTGCCCTTCCTCCAGCCCACTCTGCCTGCTCCATGATTTTCCTGGGAGCCCCAGGAGCTCCAGGAAGAATGGCAGGAAGTGACGGGGCACTGGGAGAGAGAGGTACCTCCACTTGAGGGTAAAGACTGAAACACCAGAATTAGGTTGCTTTAAAAGAGATTCAAACACGTGCAGAGGACATCTTTCCTAATGGTTAACATTCAGCTAACAGCAGCAAAAAGAGCAGTGAAGCAGCAAACTAGGACCTTAAAAAGCACAGCTAGTTCCCACCACTGTGAGCTGTGCTGATCTACAACCAGATGAAGGTTGCTGGCAGCTCAAAATCCAGCCTGACCACCTGGACAATTAACCCACAGTACTCCCACATCACTTGCAAAAATGCCATGTTGTGTCAGTGCTGTCAGAGCTATGCATATGAGAGGATGAATGAATTATACAGAGCTTTTTGAATGCATCTGTGCAATCAGTGAGGAGGAGTTACCTAAGGTTCCTCTTCCTGATGAAGGAGAAAGTGCCTTTCTTCAGTACAGTTCATACAGGGACAGGCTCCACACAGGAGAGCACTGACAGGCTCCCTTGTAAAAGACACAGAAAGTAAGGTGACATTTTTCTCTACAACTCTCAAAAATTTCTTAGAAGAGCCAAATCCTAGGTCCTGTGGCAAGTTTGAGCAAAACAGCTTTTAGGCGAAGGACCTCATCAGGCACAGGCAAGACTTTGAAAGCATTGCAACTGCAGGTGAACTTGCAGTTTGTGCAGTCCATAGGCCCTTTTGCAAACAAGAAAGCCTAAAAAATAGACATATATACTTACAGATCACCACTCCCATATTTACATGATTTCCACTCTGGCAGGCAGTGTATGATCCCCTCTGGTACGCAGGAGTGGTGAGCCACAGCTCCTATGTTAAGCAATCTTCAGAAGATCCATTTTGGTACAGCTGCCCACAGAGCTTCCTGAACTCACAAACGAAACAAAACTTGTCTGATGGCTTGCAGACACAGGAGGGTAACTATAAAAGAGCACCTACAGTGTGAGGAGCATTTCAATGACTGCTTCTCAGTGCACAGTGCACAGAGTAGTTGCTGATACCTCATGGCTAGTAGTGGGGACACATTTTTTCGAATTGCTTTAAGAAGCTATGAACACATGGGCAGAGAAGTGGGAGACCTCTCCTTAAACCTCTGCTTAATATTTGGGGGAGAAGTGGAAGATGCCTCTCCCAGAGATGCTAGTGGGAACAGTTTTATCTTTGAGTGAAGAAGAGTAGCTAAAATAATTCCCATGCACACAGAACCGCAAATAACAACATGCTGTTTATTAGAAGAAAATGAACTGTAAAGCATGCTGTCCCAGTGGAAGGCATTTTTTCCTTCATCTCTGCAGTGGATTAAGAGTACCAACATGGACAATTACCACAACTCAGATACTTGTGGTGGCTTGATTTAGGAAATCAGTTTGTGTTTTCCGAAGATAATCTGCAGAAGAAAAGTTCTTTCTTATTATGTGTGTGTGTCTGTACACTTTTTGCGATACCTGTGTGACAAAAAAAATCATTACCTCCAAATGTTCCAGGTACTAGTTAGAAATTTCCTACACAAAACCTCTGGGATTGCCACTGCTCTTGCTGATTATGAGCCTTTGTTCTTATCCCATTCTGTACCTGAATGCCTGGTTTAACCTGCAATAACTCTTCTACCATATTGTGAATCAAGCTTGTAAGAAACCAGATTTCAGTGTTTATTTACAGTGCTATTTAAAAATAAGAGATTGAGTAGAGATGACTCTGATGCATATGCCTTGTTGTAGGTGGACTATCCAGCCACTGATCAGAAGCCATCTGAGCAGCAGATGTGGATTGCAAAGCAGTCTATTCATATTTCATAACTGGGAAGATGCAGCTTTCTTCCTATGTGTTTGTAGCCTAAAAAGAAAGATCCAACAACAGCAGTAATAGTAATAGAAATACCCTAATATGGACCGGAGCCCTATTAAAAAAAATTTTAAGTTACCTCTGTCTCACAGCTTTCTTTCTGTCTTGAATTGCTTGTTTCTTTTTTTTGTCTACTGACTAGACAATCATTATCACAACAGTATCAAAACCCAGTAAGAACCTAACTCACAGGGAGCAATAAGAATACAGCCACAAGGAGTTTTATTGGTTGTTTTACATATTTCTAATTATCTGGAAGGGAGAAACATTTCTCTGTGTGATGCTTCTTCTCCCTTACTCTACAGTCATTGACTCAGTGGATCCTAATCTGCAAAGCCACCCTGCTCATTGCACTGCTGATAGACTTACAATCAGCAGACCTGTTCTCAACAGAGTTAATGCAGAGCAAGGGGCTTGTGCTGCTCACCCCTGAAGAGGCAATGCTCCCCCATGTAGGCACAAGGCTGAGTACCCAAGGCACAGCTCAATGTGAAAAAAACACATCTGTCAATGTGTTCTGAAGAGGTCATCTGGAATAACAAACAATCTGAGATTTTGAAAGGGTCAGAGAAGAACCAGATCTTTGATTGCAGTTGCAAGCTGTAGCTTACACTCCACCACTCCAGAGAGGACATGTAGAGGCTGGGACAACTTCTAGTTGAACAGACTATTTCCGACATAAAATTGCAAGACAGTACCGCTGCAGCTCCTTGAAAAAGAGGTCAGACAACCATATGATCAGATAGGTAGATGGGATGAAAAAATACTGTCTATCTTGGATGAGTGTCTGCAGAGACAGGAAGATGAGAAAATCCTTTTAATGTAGTAGGCCGACAGGACAAACCTGGTTCACAGATATCAAAGTTATTTTATTTTACCAGTTAGTCTAGTAAACCTTCTCTGTCTCTCTGTGTTGCTTTTTCAGCATTGATACATCTCTCAAAGCTGCTAACACTGTAAACAGGCTAATAAATTTGCATGTGCAAAGACATTCTCATTAAAATAAGTGAAAGACTCATTAGTGAAATCAGCAGCTGTGAAGGACTTGAACACATAGTAGGCCTGACATTTTTCTATGCCTAAACTTCTAGGAAAGGGACAGGACCTTACTGAAGAGATGAACACATGGAAAATCTGTAAGAGTAACAGAAAACATGAAAGGAAAAGGGACGAGGGAAAAGGGGAAAGGGAAAAGGAAAAAGGAAGAGGAAGAGGAGGAAGATGAGGAAGATGAGGAAGAGGAGGAAAAGAAATCTGCCAAACATGATTTATACTAGTCTGGTCAGTAATAAAATTAGAATTGCCAAAATTTGAAGTAAGTTTGAACTTCCAAAGAGAATTAAAGTTCATCTGCAGCTATATACAGAAGGAAAATAGCAACATCAAAAAGACACAAGGCATCTCTCTGCAAGGCTGAAGTAAAGATTAAGGTGATTCCACATGTGTTCCAAAACAAAATGACTATTTTTAAAAAAGATGATGATGTTGAACATGGAAACAGAGAATGTAAATAAGAACAGAGAAAGGGAAACTATAGCCCAAGTGTTAAGGTTAGAGCTCAATACAGAGTATTTGATAAATATAATTTTGAAAATACTTATTATTTATTTACAAAACATGCTTTTTCAGGTTGATACTATGCAACTAGAAAGTAGTATCAATAGTACATGTATTTGAAATAAAATGAAAATGCAGATCCAGCAACTAGGCTGTGGTTATATTATTATTAAAGTCATATTTGCACAGTAGCAGATCATCTATCTGGCAGAGAAAAGCTAAGCTGGACCAGAGGAAACACAGGATTCCCATTTCTGTTGAATTAGCCAGCATATGTGATACTGTGTTATGTCAACTACACTGTCTATAGAGGACAGATCTGGTGGAGAGACCAATTAAATTCTTTGCTTTCCATGGATAAGGTTTCAAACTAGTCCTTTGAAACTGTATTTACTATAATATGACCACTGTGAAACAAAACCTTAATAACACAATTTTAAATAAGAGAATAGTTAAAAACTTGATTGCAAATGGGATAAAATAAAGACCAGTTGTACAAACTGCAAATAAAATGAAAACATGGTATCTTTGTTTAACAGAGTACCTGAATTTTCCTGTTTCTCAGAAAAAATCTCGTAGAGCTTCTGTGAGTGAACTTTTAATTAGCTTTTAATATACTGCCATGTGCAAAATTATGTGATACAGCAGAGTATTGAACTGGAGTTTATCCACAGTCATATGTAGCAGGTTTTACAGCAATAAAAATATAAATGATGACCAAATGATGAGTGGCTGCTTGAGAGAGTTTCTACTGAACATCATCGTCAGTCTACTGAGTTTTAAAAAAGTGTTATCCCTTATGCAGTTTATGATGACATTATAGAGTTTTTACTCGCTCTAAACACTTAGTCCTTTGCAGCCCTCACCTGAGCTTTCTGTCCTCACCTTTTCTTAATACCTACAGAAAGTTATTTTTCTTCCTTAAAGAACAATACGATATGCGGTAGAGAGAGGGGAGCTTACTGTGAACTGTATGCTCTTCAGCACAATTTAGCAGTGCAGTGGATGCTGTATTTTCTCATTTGCTCTGTAGTACAAGGAAGTTTTACTTTGTCCCTGTATCACTACCCACAATGCATCATTAGAAGCCCTGGTTGATGGCAATTTATGTACACCTGATTACTTATTAAGTCTGATCTCAGTGAGGTCAAGGCTAATCTGTTCTAACATCCAGACCTTCTGCTTTTGTTTAATATAGCCCACTGAGATTAAAATAGGATTAGAGCTCATCTGATTGGGAGAATAACCTCTGCAGATGAACTCTTCTACCGTTCTTCTGCAAAAATCATGACAATGTCTTGCAATGATTTCTATATACAAATAGACATAAGATATTCGTTAATTTTTTTTTGTCTCTGTGACAGTCAAACTAGACTTTGAGTGTATTATTTCCTGGAGTCAGATCTAATTGCTACTCTACATACAGCGTGCACAAATATGGATATCAGAATGGGTAATTTTCTCATTCATCTCAATTTTTTTTCAGCTTACTAAGCAATAAAACTAAACCAAATTTAAATAACTGGAAATTACCAAGAGGTACATTTAATAAAGTTTAATTTTTCACCTGCTTTATTAAAAAGTTTTCATTTAAAAAGTTTTTTTCTTCTTTAAACACATTAAAGCATTATTTTTGCAGAACTAAGATGTTTTCAATTCATCTTGGTTCAACATCTACATTATATATAATCACAGAAATAACCATGTCTATCTTATCCAAATGATATGCCTGCAACCTGATTCGTGACAAAGTCAAGCATAAGGATTGCCAAATAAAACTAATAGTACTCTTCTATGTGGGTTTTTTTGTCCCTAGTATTTTCAGTAAAGCCATTCTTCTGCAGTATTTCCAATCTTGACACATTATTTTTATGTTAAAGTATAAGATTTTGATAGAGCCTAAAAGTAAAGCAAAGCAAAAGTAAAAAGAACAAAATTGTTTGGTCAATGTGTTCTCCTTTTCGAGATTCTAAGAAATGCAAAAGAATGTAACAGTCAATGATAAGGATTATATAAAACATCACAGGTAGCATGCAGTGAAAAGATCTACAGGGAGAGAGTTTTGAAAGTGTTATTTTTGCACAGATTGGCTGCTTGGCTACTGTCCTAGATTTCAGCCTGCTCTAGGTGAGGTCATGCTGTGGCTAAAGTGATCAGCAAGGTCAATCTGACCAGCTCAGTATAAACCTGGAATAACTTTACTCAAGCGTAAAACAAGAATAACTGAGAAGAAAACCTGGTATTTTTGTCCTGGGTTGCAGTACTCCCCATGCTAGCAATGATACCAGGTTAAGCTGCAAGCAGATTTCAGCACTTCTTGTCTTTGGGATGATCCTTGGCCATTTCACTCAACTGATGCAGGTGGATATCTTTTGGGTGATGCTAGTTCCTAAAAGCAGTCTGAGAATCATCTAACCACCAAGGTTTGATCCTTACCTTCACTGGCAGTTAAGGTTTGGTCCTGTTTGAGTATTGAAGAAAAACCCTCTTAAAAGACAAAAGCGCATGATAAAGAGTTGTTTGAATTCCTAAAAAATTTTCAATGGGAGAAACAGAAGATACTTTTAGTAATATGTGCAATTACGTTTTCTTAACTATATGGAATGAGCTCCCATGTGCTTTTTACTTCAAGAGATAGTGCATCAATTGAGAGTATCATGTATGTCACTAAATGAGAATGTGTGAAGATATCAGTATCATTTCATAAACTTTCAGATTTTTAATCTCATCAGCAAGTTCATAATTTATAATCTAAGAGCATGCAACTGCAAACACATAAAGATAAAAAAGCAGCATTATTGTAGATCTGGAAAACAGATCTGAGACTGCTACATGTTTGTTTATCAAAGTTTTTCTTGCCAAACACTGTGCAACTCACCTTATTCCCCTTGTCTATGTTTCTCATGTAGGCATAAGTTTGATTTCTTAATCATTAAGATGGAAGAGCACATGAGCATTGGATATGCATGTGTGTGTAGGGGAAATACTGTTTTTTAAAGGCCAAAGTAGTAATCGCCTTTATGATCTGGAGTTGAAGATGCATTCTGTGTTGTACATTGCCTCTGAAATTATTTCCTAAATGTCATTTCCCTTTCTTGATTTCTTCCTGTGTGCTAGGTAAAGCAACACAGTTTTGTTGGTTAGGAGGAAAATTGCTCTTCTAAGTTAACAAATACAGTCTTTATTTTTTTTTCATACTCACAGAAAGAAAAATTTACTTTGCAAAAGCAAGAATTGACATGCAGATGATGTTGCACAACTACTGCTAAAGTGAAAGATGTCATCCACAACTCTGTTTTCAATTAAAAAGTTAAAATTTGTCCTGCGTGTCAGAGGTTCAGGCCAAGACAACACCATGAAAGTTTACATTGCAGATCAGAAAAATTTGGCCTCTTTACAAAACCTGAGTTTTGTTGACTGGGAACTGTATTATTATTCTAACATCTCAGAGTCTACTTTTCTGGAAAACAGGTCACAGATCGTTACATAATTTTTACCAAAGTCTTTCTTGCCAGATACTATACAACTGATGATGTCTGGGATATTGTACAATAGTCATCAGTTTAGGTAATTTTCATGAAGGTATATTTTGTAATTGACAGACCCTGCAAAAACTTGTTCAAAAAGTTGGTGCAAAATGAAATAATAATAATAATAATAATAATAATAATAATAATAATAATAATAAATTGGCCAACTCAAATGGTATTTGATGTCAGACTTTGAGGATAGTTAGTACTGTTAAATGGTAAGATAGTGTCACTAAATCAAAATTTGCCACTGCAGAGATTTTTTGGTGACAGCAATTTGAAAATGGGAATATGTTGCTAAACTGAGGGCAGGAATCGGACATGATGAAATGGGAAAAGCTCCACTTAAGAAAAAGCAAACTATTTGGAGTTATGAGAGCTGACACATGTTTATCTACTTTTGATGGAAATTAATGATTGGAAACCACAGGAATGTCAGGGCTGCTTTCTGCCTTGTGCCTCCCCTCTGCAAGACACGTGCCTGCAGGCTGCACCAAGCCGTGGCTGATCAACTGCCTGCGGATCCTCACAACTGCCCCAGCAGCAATGTCTGACAAGATTGTCCCAGGACCATCTGTGCAACACCATTTGGCAGGTCAGCCTAAGTTTCTATTTAACATTTCCTCCTTCCATCTTCAATTCATTCTTCACATGTTCATATCTGGAAACAGGTGCACCCTAGCCATCATCTCTCTTCTTGCAGTCTGCTTACTACATTTGTGTCTTTCATTCCCTCTAAAACTCATGGCACACCACTCTGCTTATTTATGGGAAACCAAAGTTTGCTGGAGAGCAGAGAGATACTGTTTGGCTCTGAAGCATGTTGATTTATTTAAAAAAGCATTAATTTCTTTTCCAAATAAAGTTTCAGCAAAATACCTTTATAGCATCTGAATTTAGTATGCCTACATGAATAAGGGTGTATCCTATCCGCATATTTGATTTTGGTTTTTAAAATATATTAATCAGCAGTTCAAAAAAATTACTGACAGAATGTGACTGGTGAGAAAACAAATGCGATAAATAATTACACTTCCAGTTTCTGCTGCCAGTGAAGTCCTTTGTTTTGAAGTAGCCAACCTCTTCCCTCTCACACCCCTAAAGAAACCTCAAGCTGGAATAAAACTGAGTTATAACTAGACTGGCAGGATTTCTGATACCACACAAAACCTTGGCAATTCAGGTAAATCCCACAACTGATTCATCCACTTTGAACTCTTGGACTAGCTAGGTCACAGATTAAATAAAATATATTTCCAGCTTTAGGAGGTGGCAAAAATCACTTACAGATGGAACAATTTCACAAAAGTAGATTTGGTTTTCACAGTTTGCAGGCAAGCCCACACAAACCACTTTAGTGGAGCTAGTTCCATTCTGAAGGCACCTAATACACACATTTTTTATTTACTGTATAAACCCCTACACTGACCCAAGTGACTTCAACCCTGCATGTGTCCATCATAAGCTTACTTCCTACACCTGGCTTTCCTCCCCGAAACGTCCCTCTAGCAAGGTACAGCCTTTGACAAACTATGTTACTGCTAGTCCCAAACCTTTTTGCATTGGTGCATCTGTACAATGATACAACACAACAAACAACCTGTATGCAAGGGTAAGGTATGGAGAAGTAAATATCCGTGGAAACCATGCTCATACTAGCAAACGCCACACAGATCTCTGATACACCTGTAGGGCAGCTACAAGTAATAACAGACCCAGTGCTTTATGCCTGAATGCCAGTTTTGAACTGCTTAATCCTATACCTTCTTGCTCTACTTGAGGAATAAGAATGTCCCCTTAAAAAACAAAAATAAGAAATCTGTCCAACAAGGATGGATTAACAATTTGGCCTTCTTTTGCCAGGGGGGATTTCCAGGCTTTCACTAGAGCTTAAACACACACAATGTTAGTACGCAGCCACCCTTTTCCTCGAATTATACAAAATTGCCATTTAACTTGGTATTCTGTTCATTCACTGTTCTTCAAAGAATGTCTGACAATAAACTAATTGCAGAAAAAAAAGTCATATTGTCACAGGCTGGCCTGCTGGATCTGTGCTCAGTAGATGCATGAAAATTGGCAACACTTTTCTGAAATAGTTGTGTATCACCACACTGATTTCCAGGCCTGTTCTTCCTAAAGAAATATCAAAAGTGTGCACTACAAAAAGTGAGAAAACCTTAAGAAAGAGGTACAGCTTTCATCTCAAAACATCCTGCTGTAGATCTGAATATGCTCTTTAAGATTTTAGGTAGTTCTTCTCTTGCTCTGTGCCAAAAAGATCACTAGAACAAGCTTGAGGCCAGCAAGGGCTGTCAATCATGTGCTCTATATGTTTAGGGAGAGCGAATAAGTTTAATGGACTCTCACTACCTGGGCTCTGCTGGAGCAGCTGGCAGGTGCACGGAGAGTACCACAAGGCATCAATTCCCTTTCTTGCCTCCGTGTTTGTCCCCAGGCACAGTCTGCAGAGGCAGACTTCTTTCTCCTTTTACAAGAAAAAGATGCCCTTAGCTCTAAGCTTTTGTGTCTCAAACTGTTTATACAGCCCATACTGAGAAAAACTGCTGTTTCAAGCAGTTGAAAGCTTGCCCTTGTAGCATCAGTTGCAATATCACTGACAAAAAGTTTGTAAAGTCACTCTCCTTTCTCCCACTGTGTAGTCACCTTAGTTCAGCAATAGCATTGATTAGTACCACTTTCATCTTGACAGTGTTTTTACAAATTTAGCAAATTATGGACCTAGTGTTGTTATGGTCCAATACTGAGCTTAGAACCATTCACTTACCTGAAGAAATGTTGCATAGTCAATGGCATACATGTTTCTTATGGATTGGACTTCCTCTTGCAGACATGATCATGGATGTATGTGATAAAGACTTCATAAGCTGCAAGAATATTATTAGCTTTCTTTCTCTGCCTAGTGCTGCAAAATACAAATCTGAGTAAGAGGGAATCAACCTGCATTTTATACTATACTTATAATGCTTGGTTTAATTTTAACTGTGTGTGTAAATGGTAAGTCTTCGTCGACCTGGGGCATGGTGCATACCATTTACTATTAGATATAAAGAAATCATTATAAGGCTACTCTTTTCCAGTGATTACAGAAATCAATGATCTTTACTCATTTGTGGCATTAAAATAGAGCTATGTGGAATATAATTTGCCACACAGTAAGTATTTTAAAATACTGTTTATATTTATATGTAAATTTCATGTATTTTAAACACAGATAAAGAGATAAACCAAGATGCCATAAGTCAGTAAACAGTCAACGAGACAGTCCAAAACTCTCTGAAAACACTGATAAACCAAGTCTGAGCTGCACCTTCCCAGATCTTCTGGCATCAAATACTGATCACTGGAGATTGCATTCAAGGTAGCCCTGGCCATCTGGTATTTGGAGGGAGACTTTAAGATTCTGCAGGAACTGATGCTGATGGTCCAGCTGCAGAGAGCTGCAAAAGTCAACATCTTTTAGATCTGACATAGAGCAGAGGTTCTTATCATTAAGGATCACATATCTGGAAAAAAAAAACAAAACAACCAGATAAAGTAACTGCATCTGTCTTCTTGAATTGTTCTTAATGTAATGAACGTATTACAGTGACCTTTAGAATGTCTAATGGGTGATGCATTTAAGCTTTTTGGATATTTAAGCCACCTTCAGATTATGTCTCATTTGCTTATTTCTATCTTAGCCTGCACAATAAACTACACCATAATCAAGGTGGATTAAAAAAAACACAGCCCAACACCTACATATGGATAGTTCCTGATTCCATTATTGTATTTTCTCTTAAATCTCAACTATAGAAATAATTCTTTGTTGTTTCTCTTGAACTACTGTGTTGGTCTGGTTTGTTTTTCTAATTCTTAGAAAAGCTACAATGGTACACCAAAAAGATAACTGTACTTCATCCGTGATTGGAATCATCTTACAGAATACAGGTTTGTAATCTCTGGACATTTGACTAGGTTTTGGGATGTATTTCTCTAAGGAGCTCTTAATGAATGCAGGAAGATTGCATACAGTTGAATTATTTAACTTGCGATAGAGAGTCTTCCACTTAAAAAACCTGATAGTCTTGTCTTCTGAAAGCTTCTTAAATAATCAATTTATTTCAGTTCCAACTTCCCTCTTATGTTCTGGTACCAGATTCCCTAATTAGTTTGAAAGGTCTGTTGTTTTTTTTTTCTTTTCAGGAGACCTAATGCTTTCATGCTGCTTTAAACCACTCTTTTCATCTTATTCTAAAATTCAATATACCACAACTCAGTGCTGTGACTACTACCAAATACAAAGCTCAGTATGTCAGCTATTCTTTGAAAGATTTTTGTTTCTGTTGCAACCACTGCAAATTTTGAAATTCTGCTGATAGATGGGGTTTCTGGTCTACTGACCTGGACATGTTTTAGTCCACGGTATAAGCACTTTCAGTGCACATGTACAGGACTCTTAAACTAGCAATACTAATTGCTACTGTGCATACAAGGACCTAGAAATGTTAGAGGGAAATGACTCATGAATTGCCTTTCCTTTTATTGGCAATGTCAAGGGGTTAGCATTGGCTTCAGTCCTATATTTTTCTTATATTTTTCTCTTCCATTGTGCCTCCTCTGCACACCAGCTCTGTGTATAGTTAAGTGTAGTTCATAAATTCTCACAATTTCACATCTCACTATTTGAGGACAATTTTTACCTCATATTTATTTCCCTGAAACATTCCACAAGGGTGGAGGAATTTACCTGAAAACTAGGTTACAGTAGAGATAAAGACAAACAGCTTGTAATCCATCGAGTGCCAGAAATAAAAGAAGATTGAACATAAGGATAGAGAAAAGGGAGAAAAAGGTAATTGCTGTGTGATGGTAAAGCAATAAAGACAATTTAGTTTGTGAGAGGAGTATGGTCATTGGGAGACATTTCCACCTTTGTCTGGAAAATGGCTTAGTCAAAAAAAACTGTGTAAGAAATCCAAAGTTGTAGCTAATATCAAGTTCCTCTGTCCCTGAGGAACTCCTTAGTGTTGCAAGTCACTGGAAGCAGAGGGTTTCAAGCTGAGGCTCCAAGCAATATGATGCGTGAAATTCCTGGGCAATTGGCAAGGATGCTGGAGTTCATCCACCAAACCAATAACTGTTCCTAAGGCTGCTGACTTGCCAGCTTGCAGGTGTTCTTATAAAAGAGGTTGGTAGGACATAGATTATGGTGAAATAAACATTCCCATTGACTTCAGGGCAGCTCACCGGGGTTACATTAGATACGAGGAGCTTCAGAGGAACAAGTTAGCACATCTGAAGGAGAAAGTAATGTGAAAGACATGTTACTCCATCCTGCTGGTTTTTTGGAAAGTGCAATTACACCAGTAAGTAAAAATAATTTTCTGTTTATAACATACCCAGATTTTTAAGTGGATTTCAGTAATGATATCCCATAGAATATTTTCTTCTGTCATAGCACTAAATGTTAGGCTGTGGTGGTTCTACTCTGATGTGGATTTCTCACACCGAGCTCAAAAGAAGGAAGATTTGTACTGTCATTGAAGCAGACTGTCCTTTAAAGAGACTGGCATGCAATGATGACAACATTTATAACTGCCATATGTTTAATGACTGTTGTAAACACTACATTAGAAAAACACGTTATTTAGTATTCTGTAAACATGACCAAAAAAGCTTTTGTCTTTTAAAGGTATGCTCAGTTTATATTTTCCCATCACTGTATTCACTAGCAGAAACTGGAATCAAAAAAGCAGTTAGCTTTAGCCTCCTTAGTAAAGGTGCTAACAGTGCTCAGTGTAACTACGCAGAGCACAGGTGCAACCCCCAGATTTTCATGCTATTGATTTCTAAAAACACACAAGCAAAACAACCAAAACAAACAAAATAAAAACCCCTCAAAAACTCTCAAAGCCTTTCAAATCAATTGTTACATGTCGTGGTCCGAAGGAGGGACAGGATACGAGGAAAGGTGCAAGCAAAGTTCTTTATTCAGGCGTGCACCCGATTCTTATCCGTCCCGCCAGGGAAAGGGGCAGAACATAGGGTGGTATATCAGACAGAAAAACAGGGGAGCAAATCAGAATAGGGCACAGGCAAAAGGGGAATGCTGGGAACTGTTCCCATCCTGAATCGTGTTCCCTCACAATTACAAGACGTAAATTTTTATTACGGTTGAGAATGGCATATAATAATGGTACCAAGGTTGTTTCAAAAGGAAGTAGAATTTAACCCACTGCAAGTGAACAGAAATATCAGATGATCTTTCAGGCTTAATTGCAAGCCAATACTTACAGTTGAAGGTAAAACACATGGTTTGCATCTTTTACAGCTAAAGCCTTAAGTCTGGTTAGTTGATGGTGTGATAAAAAATTACAGTGGTTACACAGTGATGCTGGTCTAAATGATATTTTAGGTTACAGTTTCTACAGACTCTAGTGAAGACTGTACCATTGTGTATATGTTCATGTTTTATTTCCCAATATATGGAGTGCAAATAAGTAACATTCCTATTTCAGGCACTTGTCGGATTTACTCATCACTGAGAATTTAAAGTAATTTCTGAATATTAAGTTTAAATACCCTCTTTAATGCAGGCTGCTGGAAACTTGTCACTGTAGTTAATTTAAAGAAGTCTGTTTAATTTTGCTGAATATATTCCTCAATAATGTATTAATCAGGTAATATAAGCAATTTCTGCTCCTCAAATACTATGATTATATGAAGTGTGATTGCTTATTAATACAAATTAATGTTAAATGCAAACAATTAAGTGATTCAATATATTTTGATTATAAAGACCGTATCAGTGTCATGCTGGTTTTGTCTGGGTAGAGTTAATTTCTTCATGTAGCTAGTATGAGCTATCTTTTGAATATGTGCTAAAATCAGTGTTAATGACACAGGGAATCTTTCATCACTGCCAAGCAGCGCTCACACAGTGTCAGGGTCTTTTCCTCTCCTCACCCCACCTCCCCAGTGAGTGAGCTGGAGGTACACAAGGAGCTGAGAGGGGACACAGCCAGGACAGCTGATCCCAAGAGACCCAAGGGATATCCCAGACCATATGGTGTCATGCTCAGCTTACAGAGTTGGGGGTAGAAGAGGGGATGGTTCCTCACCCACAGCTACAGTCCCTTAAGGAGCAAACGTGCTCCAACACAGCCTTACCCATAGCTGTAGTCTGTCCAGGGGCATATCTGCTCTGTTGTGTCTTATCCATGGCCACACATAATGAGGTGCTTCAGCATGACCTCGTGTACAGCCTCTGATGCTTCAAGTCCATGCTGCAACATGGACTTATGCCTAGGTCACAATCCTTTCAGAGGTGTACCTGGAGTGGCACAGACATAATCACAGCCACAAATGCCTTGAGAAGTATGTGCTCTGGCACAGGCATATCCATGGCCACCTCACTTTGGGGTGTCCTGCTCCTTCCTGCATGCACTCCACAGGTCACAGTCCCTTTCAGTCAATTTCACACTGGAGTCCTAGCCTGCCCAGTACAGCAGTACAGAATGGGCAGTGATGCCCTGGCCGTCTGCCAGCCCAGGCACATCACCACTGGCGTTATCAGAATGTTCCCAGGCCCAACAGAATAAGAGGATCAGCAGTACAACAATACGGCAAGCAGTGAAAGAGAAAAGCAGTCGCTGATGAGCACTAGGCTCTAATAGTCTAGGCAGACAAGCGAGCCCCATGGGAAGCACAGGAGCCGGCTAAACAGCATAACTTTTATAAATTTGATTTAGATAATCCTAATCAAATGTTATCTCAAATGCTTTGAGACCCAAACTTTTTTGGGTGCCAAAAAGGACTGTTGTGGTTTAACCCCATCCATCAGCTAGGCCTCTACATGCTCACTACCCCACAGCAGGATAGGGGACAGAATTGGAATGATAAAAGTGAGAAAACTCATGGGTTTCCAATAAAACCAGTTTAAAAAGTAAAACAAAAGCCACACATGTAAGCAAAGCAAAACAATGAATTCAGTCATCACTTTCCCTTCACTGAGCAAAAGCTCAGCCACCCCCAGAAAAGCAGAGTTCTATCATGTTTCACAGTGACTTGAGAAGACAAACCTAGTCACTAAGAACATTTTCCCTTCCTTGTTCTCCTCCCAGCTCTATATGCTGAGTGTGATGCCATATGGGCTGGGATATCCCTTGAGTCACTTGGGGTCAGTTGTTCTGGCTGTGTCTTCTCACAGCTCCTTGTGCACCCCTAGCCTTCTTGCTGGTGGGATGCCGTTAGGAGTAGAAAAGGCCTTGCCCCTGTGTAAATGTTGCTCAGCAGTAGTAAAAACATCCCTGAGTTATAAATACTGCTTTTAACGCAAATCCAAAATATAACCCAATACTGTCTACTATGAAGAAAATGAGCTCTATCCCAGCTGAAACCAGCACCAGTGTTTTAATTTAACTCTATGTTGTCATCTTTTCCACCCTGTTTCGTTTTTTATACATTGCAAACTGTGAAATAATTTTGATGTTTCAAATGTCACCTGTTCCCAACTGCAATTAGCATTTAAAAGCTTAACATTCATTTTCATTCAAATATGCCGCCTCTGTAGTCATGGTAACCTCCTCATCAGCTTTATCTCCCAGCTTTAGAAGGTACTGCTGTGGTACTTGGAGATGTTGTTATTTAGGATTTTTCATTTGACTCTCTTCTCCTTCCTTCTCCAGTGCAAAAGCCGCCTCTGTGCTTGCTTTTACCAAGTCAAAGGTCTACAACAGCAAGAAAAGAGCTAAAATGAAAATACTGTTAGAAAAAAAAAGTTATATTTCATGGAGCTTCCTGGAAATAGGAATTGGTGAAGAATAGTGGCTTATGATTTCAGATGGCTCCTCATAGATGATGCAGTAAACTACAGATAAGGTATTAAAACCCACGTATTCAGATAAATAATATACAAATGTGTAGGTGTACAATCCAAGTACTTAGCCTATGTGTCTTCTCTCTTAAGAGGAGAAACATTGAATTAGCTGTGAGCCAAATATTGTTTCATTTAAAGAATGTAATTATTCTGTACTTAACCAGGATATACTCTGGTGTTTAATTTTATAAGAAAAAATGGGATTTCTTCTATTGTTAGTTATCCTTCTTATACTAATTTAGCTGTGGATTTTTTTGTTTCTGCCCTGATTATTACATAGGATTTATATGAGAGTGGGTCAGCTGATTCAAAGTGCTTAAGTTTGGTAGAGATATCTATCTGTGAACCACATAATTCTTGTGACAGATAGTGTTGTCCTTGGCTTGTAACACATATTTATTGTTGGCAGAAAAATCATTACAAGAGAAAAAGATGGTTATTAGAATTCAGATACATGGACTTCTGGCTAGTAGATAATAATAGGCACTAAAATAGCATAATTACATGGGATTTTCTACATATTCTCCCTGTGACCATTTGTAAAACTCACCTGCTTCCACTTTGAATTCAGAAATTGATAGAAACTGAGGTACTACACACATGTTCCAGCCTGTCCCTGGACCATTTGTGAAGCTGTGGGATCATTTTTGGTATCTTTTTCAAGTGGCCACTTCTCAAAGACTACAAGCCAACAACTCAGCAGTCACAAGAAATGTATAAGCTTGCCTACCCTTAATCCCTATCACCACTGTACAACAGGCACAGGTTGAATATTTGAGATGTAGGTGCTTCATTTAGATCTTCCATATGTGGATATAGGCAGTAAATTTGCATTCTAACTAAATCTTATGTGGGGGCTTTAGGAGCATGGTTAAAAGCAATCTCCATGTCTCCTTGCATCATCCTGAGCCTGAATATGGAAATCTTGATAATCAACAGGCACCCTTTATCAGCTGTCAGCCAGTAATGAGAACCTCCTAATATGTAATGGGAAATGAATGTACTCTGCCTGTCCAAACTCTGGCCTTGAAAGGTACTTTGTGTGTGTGAGTCTGCCATGGTTCTCACTGGAAATTACTGAAATTTTGGAAATATCTTCTTAACCTTTTTCATGGCCACATAGTCTCTAAGATACCTGCTTGTACTTTGGTGTATCCGGTTTTGCCATTTTATAAGTCTTTAGAGGAACTTATAGGTTTGCAGTCAATGCTGAGGGCAATCCAAACTACCCAGGTGCTATAAACTGCCAGTGTGGAAATATAGAGTATGAATCCCAGGCCTACCCCTACAATCCTTATTTTTCCTGTGATACCTTAATGAATCTTGCAATATCTCTGTGTTATCACTTAATAAAAATTCTTATAGTTTTGTATTCTTCATGAAGCACCTAGTAACACTTATTTTCTCTTTGCCAAGGGGTGAAGTCAGAGTTCAAAATGAAAAAGGTAGAAGTTGTAAAAATCAAAGTTATTCTTTACGCCAAAGAGACTGAGAGTTCACCTCTTACAGTTGGATTTTTCAGAATGTGAAAAGAATGTCACTGAAAGCAGAGCAGCATTAGCGAGCTGTTTAACAAACTCTTCCCAGATCTCAGACACTGTCCCTCCCAAACCACCTGAATCTCTTTGCTCTCATCTGGGCTCTGCATTTTTTAAGGATTTCCACATGAAGGTCTTTCCTAACTGCCATGCACCAATGAGGGTCTTCCTGGGGTGTTGGCTCGCCTACATCATCATCATCATCATGGCTAGGTTTTGCGAACGAAGATTTGGGAAGGGCTCTACCCACGTTTGTTACAAGTGCGCTGGTGGCTAAAGAGGCCAATACAAGATAGGCACATCGAGTTGCAAAAGGAACAGCAGAAGGACTCCTTAGGTGGTATATTCTGCAAGACACGAGTCTTTCTGCATTGTCTTTTCTCCTCAAGAGTGATCCTGCGTGCTTTCTCAAAGGCATCAGCAGCGTTAGTGTGTCTCCAGACCTCCCGACTGGAGGCCAGACTAGACCAGTTATGTTGATCAATACAGCCAAGGTTGAGATACTGTTTCAGGGAGTCCTTGTATCTTCTCTCCGGGTCAGTGTAGAGTCGTGATGGCTGATAAAGACACAAGGAGTCAGTTATGTGCAGAAAAGATGTCTTCCTCTTCTTTATTTTCGCATCTGCTTTTTTATACCCCTTGCTAGCAGCAGGTAGTATCCTTATTTTTAGTAAGCAAGCAACAGCGTTTTCATTGGCTAGGTTCTATGGGTGATATATTTGGCAAAGCTCAAGGCTTTATAGCAGTTCCCACATCCTAGGCCTACCAACTTTACAGCCTGCTTTTGTTTTCTCCATCAGGGTTGTGTACTGACTTCCTTATCGTCAAGGATACACCCGAAAGTTTTCCCAGTCAATATCTCCATCCTGGGAGCTAATAGACCTGCTACTAACCCCTTCAATTCCCCCTTTCTGTAATTGTGCAAGAAATATTCCCTGTGTCGTCTTTTGCAGGGCCCTTTGCAAACACGACACAATACATGGTAACATTACTAGCACAACCACAACTACTATCAAAACTGAGATGCCTGTCTTGAGTAAGGACAGTAACCAACCTGAAATGCCCCAACTAGACAACCAGCCTTCCAGGTCAAAAAAACCAGTTTCCCATGTGATCTTCTTTGTTTGTTCCTGAAGTGTGGCACTTTGTCTGTAGATGGATTCAGAGTGATTTGAGATATTTAAACAACACATGCCTTTAAATTCCTGACAACCATGTCCATGTGCTAATAGCAAAAAATCAATAGCAGCACGATTCTGCAGTGTGTCATGCCGTGCCCTATCTACATCTGTGGCAAGCTTATACAAAGAATCTGAGGTCAAATTTGCTTGTTTGGTCACCCAGCACACCAAGGCATTGATTTGCTTTAATGCTTTTGCTGAGGCAACTTGTGGCAAAAACAGAGAGGCAGACACAATAGGTGCCTGACTCCACAAAGTTAACGTGTCCCGACATTTAGAGTCACGGGCCAGTGACTGTTTGGTCAAAACATGACTGTAGAGATGGGAATGATTCAACAAAACCTTTTCTGTGGGGGTAAGCAAACCTAATTTACCAAAGGTACAGGGTCTCCCAGTGGGCTTCACCAGAATACCTGGCCATGCCTGATTGCCACAAATCAAAAAGTATCCTTCAGTTGATGAGCAACTGTTACACCAGGTGAGGGTCGCTTGTGTGTATATAAACACCAAGCAGATGCGTTTTGGTAAAAGGGTATATCTGGAGACAAGTCTCGTGAAAGGGTTTCTGTGGTAGCAAAAGCATCATCTCCCTTACTGTACTTATTAACCAGCAGTGACGCACCCATATAATCAAAATAAAAGCAAGCAGCAGCAGTTAAGGTACCCAAAAAATCTAGCTCCTGCAGTGCAATGCCTACTGGTAGCTTAACAAGCCAGTCGTTTACATTTGCAATGCAGCTCTGCGCAGAAGCATTACAAGCCTTTGTTGCTAAATCAGGTAATCGTGTAACATTAGAAACAAGTTTCACTGCATCAGAGTTATTTACAGGTGCCCCAACAAGGCATGTGTGAAAAGGTAGCTCTGGTTTCGCCAAGGAGGCACAGAAGGTAGTTTGGTTCAGTGCTTTCATCAGGGTCACCCAGACGTTGTGGCTGTTCTATGGGCTGAGTCGTTCGAGCTGTTCCACATAGAAGTCATCACTGCTGGTTCCCCAGAGGCAAAAAAGGACACACGCACCGAGCAGGAACCCACTACGGGCCATCATCTGCAGAAACACAAGCATATCCCTTTCCCCAGGTTATCAATTGATGAGGGCCCGACCACTGTCCAGACACCAGGTCCCATACCTGAACTGGGAGCAGGAGCGGTCATAGGTTGAGATGACACTAATGAGGAAAAATGCAAAAAGAGAGCAGGAAAATGAGAATCCAGGGGAAAACTCAAAAAATTTAAAACATAAATGGCTTTGTCTAAACGGGCTTGAGGGAGCTCACCGTGCATTCCCCCTTTCTGTTTTTGAAGCAGACGCTTCAGAGAGTCATGCATGCGTTCCACAATAGCTTGCCCCGTGGGAGAGTGAGGGATTCCAGTAACATGAGACACTCCCCAGTTATTCAAAAAGGTTTGAAATTTCTGAGAGCTATAGGCAGGACCATTGTCAGTCTTCAGCTGCAATGGGATACCAAGGGTAGCAAAAGCTCATTAAAAATGACGAATCACATCAAGAGCACGTTCACCTACGTGAGCAGTAGCACAAACAGCATGAGAATATGTATCAACAGAAACATGCAGAAATTTGAGACGTCCAAAGTGATTAACATCACTTTGCCATACCTGTAAAGCTTGCATTCCTCTAGGATTGGTTTCCTAACAGACAGGGACATTCTGACCCTGGCAATCAGGAGAGGCAGCCACAATAGAACGAGCAAGGGATTGTGTAATGCCGAACTGTCGCTTGAGAGCAGTACTGCCTTGGTGAAAAAATTGATGTGAGAGGAGAGCCTGTTGTCACTTATCTGGAACAGGCCCCATCTGTGCAGGTGCTACAAGAGAGTCTGCTCAAGCATTACCCTCTGTAAAAAATCCAGGCAATGAAGTGTGACTGTGAATATGAAAAATAAAGTAAGGAGCAGTACGAGACTGTAGAGTTCACCACAATGTTAACAAAACCTGAAAGAGAAGACAATCATCATGATCAGAAAGAACTACTTGATCTAAACGCTGTACAAGTCCCGCCATGTAAGCTGAATCTGTAACAAGATTAAAAGGCTGAAGAAAAAGTTGAAATGCCAAAGTAACAGCATGGAGTTCCACAACTTGTGGAGACCCGGATTGTTGAACAAGTACAAGTTGCCATCCTGTGGATGTATACCAGACCACAGCAGCTTTTCCTGTTTTCCCTGACCCATCTGTAAACAGAGTGAGTCCTTCCACTGGTTCCGTAGATGACAGCAGCTTTTGTCCAACAGGTACTTCACTAAAGAATTTCAGTAAAGGGTGTGAAGGTAAATGATAAGCAATTTGGCCCTGAAAATCTGCCATAGCAGCTTGAAATTCATATTTGTGATTCAAACATCACTCAAAATACCAGGATTGTACAGGTAAAACAATACAACTAGGATCTCTGCCAATTAATTCAATGCACCGTTTTCTTGCCTTCACGATAATCTCAGCAAGAAGTTCAAACAGGGCAGGTGCTGTTTTCCGAGATCTTGAGGGTAAAAACAACCACTCAAGAATGTGTAGAGGATCGTTCCAGGCCTCGTTCCACTGAACAAGGATCCCACAGGGGAAGTTCTGATCTATGAGAACAAAAAGCTGAACAATTTGAGACAAATCGATGTGAGAAACAAATCGTTCTGTTAACAGTGTTTCTACCTGCCGAATGATTTGAACTGCTTCCTGAGTTAAGGATTGTGGTTCCAATGGATCTGTGGAATACTTGAGCAGTGAAAAAAAAAGATGTTGCAGTTGCAAATTTGTCAACCACAGATAAGGGCGTAACCAATTTAATGGACCTGCTAATTTTTGAATATCAGTTAGGGTACTGATAGGCAATTGTAATTGAATAGGCTGAGGCCTTACTGTTCTTTTAGTGACAAGGAGGCCCAGATATTTCCAAAGTTCTGCAGTTTGTATTTTCTCTGGTGCAACGACAAGGACAAAAGACTGAAGAGATTCTTTAGCTGCAATTGCAACTGCAAACAATGTTTCTTTTTGCTCGGCTGAGAACAGAATATCATCTATAAAATGAAAACAGTAAGATTTTGGGAACTGGATTCTCACAGGAGTTAAAACCTTTGCAACATACCACTGGCAAATAGAGGGTGAATTTTTCATCCCCTGAGAAAACCCTTCCATTGATATTGCTTTGCAGGTTCTGCATTACTGACAGAGGGTACTGTAAAAGCAAATTTTTCTTGGTCAGCCTCAGCTAGAGGAATTGTGAAAAAACAATCTTTCAGATCAATTACTATTATTGGCCAGTCGAGGGGTATCATTGTGGGTGATGGGAGTCCCAGCTGTAGAGCTCCCATCGGTGCCATGACACCATTGACTTTTCTTAAATCCTGTAAAAATCTCCATTTCCCAGATTTCTTTCTTATAACAAAGACAGGTGTGTTCCATGGACTGAATGATGGCTCAATGTAGCCAGCAGCCAGTTGTTCTTGGACCAGATCCTGCAGGGCCTGTAACTTTTCTCTGGACAGGGGCCACTGAGGTACCCACACTGGAGTGCCAGTTAACCATGTAAGTGCCAATGTAGGCTTTTTGTTGCCCTGCAAAAACACAGTGGCCCCAGATAAAAATCTGTGGCAATTTTAACTCCCCATTGAGCCAGACAATCCCTTCCCCACAGAGTAAGAGGGGCAGGAGTGACATACAGTCTTACAGTCGCAGTCTGCCCTTCAGAATTACAAATCAGGATGAAATGAGCTGCAATGTAACACTGTGTAGTTCCCCCCAACCCCACAACACCTGAATCAGAGGACACCAGAGGCCAAGAGCTTGGCCAATTATGCACCGAGATGATAGATATATCCACACCGGTGTCAAGTAATCCAGTCACCTTAACAGCAGAAGGTGAGGCTTTCCCATTACGCAGTTCACAAGTCATCTGTGGATGTTTGTGTAAAATAGTCTGTGACCAAAATACTTGCAGAGGTCCTGTTGATCCAAGTCCTCCAGCATGTCTTTCCCAGTTCTCTGTTCTGGGAACACAACTCACAAAAGGCACAAGTTGAGCAATTCAAGTTCCTTTTGGAATAGTAACAGGAGGGTAGGGGGTAGAGACCATGGCACAAATTTGTCCTGTATAGTTTGCATCAATTATCCGAACATGTACAATTATCCCAGCAATTGTACTACTCGAGCACCCGATTAACAAAGCACTCAGTCCATGTCCAATAGGTCCCTTAGCATCTAAGGGAACCTTGACAATATCTGTAGAAGAAATTGTTACTGTTGCAGAGGTGGATACATCCATACTGGCTGCTCCGCTGGTTTTCCCTGTGAGCTGGTAGCAGAGGGGAGCATGGGGGGGGGGGTGTATATGGGTTGTACTGTGGTAATGAAGGTACTTGTGTCTGAGCGTGCCTCCTCCTCGCGCTGGCTTTCCCATTTCCCTGGAGAGGCTGTCCATTGGCATGAAACTTAGAGCAACATTGTTTAGCAAAGTGTCCTAGCTTCCCACAAGGGTTACAATGAATACCAGGAGGATTAGGTAAGACCTTTGGCTTTTCCCCGTTGCTTTTATCAGGGCAGTTAGCCTTAAGGTGTCCTTCTCTATTATGGTTATAGCATCAAGGGCTAGGATGCAAAATTGCAGCAAGGGCAGTCATTTGGTGATCTACAGTACCCACTTTGGAACATGCAGATACCATATCAGACACAGATGGGTCTCCTGGCAATGCATTCATAATTTTCTGACAACTTTTGTTCGCATTATCTTTTGCTAACTGCTTTAGGAGTGCCTGACGCAGGATTTCATCATCTACCTGCTTTTCCAATGAAACTGCAATATGTTCAACAAACTTTAAAAAAGGTTCCCTTGGTTCCTGTTTCACTGTTGTATATCTAGGACGAGGGAAAGCAAGCTCCATAGTTTTAGTCAGAGCTAACATTCCCACCTGCTGACATTGTTGTAAAACAATAGGATTCCACTGGGCCTGTAAATCAGGGCTACTAAAACAATTTTTTCCCAATAAGGCTTCCACTCCTACACCCAGTCTGGGGTCCCCTGGAGGAAGTCTCATATTCTCCATAGCTACTCTTTCTGCCTGTTTCTGCCAGTTAGAATTAAACACTTTGTATTGTACAGGTTCAAATAAAACTTGAGCTAGATGGTCAATATCATAAGGAGCGAGCAAATCAGCATTAATTGCACGAATCACACACATAACTTCAGAAGAATTTACACCATATTTTGCCACATACATTTGCAAATCTTGAATAGCTTTCCAAGCAAATATATAATGTTCATCTTGCTTGCCAGAGTTAGGAGCTGCCTTAAAAACAGGGTAAGCTTCTACTCCTGGCTCTATTCCCAGAACAAATGCAGCGTCCTTCATAGCTCCTGAGGGGTGCCCAATTTTGTCTAACAACTCCCATTCCCCCGTTTTTGCAGCTTGTACACGCACCGTCTCCCAAAACTTTCTAGGATGATGTGGCATGACTGCGACAGTGGTGACTGCTGGTAAAGTCCATGGATCAGATAGCGTTTGTGTCTTTTGGCTCTGGGACCCCTTATGTACAGGTTGTAAGGCTTGACTACGGATGGAGGCATTTTCAGCTTCCTCCACATCTGCATCATCTGCTGGGGAGGCTGACGCCAAATAATACAAGCCTTTATTAGGTATATCATCCTCCTTGTTTTCATCGGTGTCCTCGTCCTCCTCCTCCTCTTCTGGCAGAGGAACAGAGGACGCTTGCCTTTGCTTAGCTTTAAATTCCTCTACAAGTTCCATAGCTGTCTTATACTGGTAAGGGACTATCTCAGTAGGGGTCTTGTATTTACAAGGAGTTTTAACAAGCTTGTGGGGTGCAGAATAGTGAACTTTTGAACCTTTTGAGGTTTTTAGAGCCAGACCCTTGGTAGATTTTTTAGTATGTGTATCCAAAAGCCACACTGTTTCTTTTTTATCTGCTAAAGCAAGCAATTCATTGTCAGAGGGGGAGGTAGCAGGCAGAGATGCCGCAGCAACTGAAGTTCCCTCCTCCCCTTCTTGTCCTTCTGTATCTGACAGAGGGTCTGTTTCAGGCAACTGAATACCTTCCGAAACTTGTTCATTAAGCCAGTCTTTTAAAGTCTCAACCAATATACGCCAGGTGGCAGGCAAACCTTCTACTTCCTTAGCACTCTTAGCACCCTTATAAACCTCTTTCCACATTTTATCCCCCACCTTCTCCCAGCTCTTTACTCTAAATGCAACTGATGTGTTAGCTTCAAAACCTTGCTTTTGACACCATAGCAGCAAATGTTGCAAATCATAATCTTCAAGAGTTACACCTTTATGCTTTAGGAAGTGCTTCCAAGTGGACAGCACCAACTTTTCCTCTTTAGACATCTGATTCCCCATTATCACAGTCTTTGTTCTTGATGGCTCACCTTTTCCAGGTGTCAGTAGTTCTCAGGTCCGGGCCCAGGCAGTTTCCTCACTGTTCTCAGCTACGCCAAGCTCCGTCACCACCATCCGTCGCCCGATGGTCAGTAATGCAGTATCACGTTGAGGGGCACCATATGTCAGTGTAGAGTCGTGATGGCTGATAAAGACACAAGGAGTCAGTTATGTGCAGAAAAGATGTCTTCCTCTTCTTTATTTTCGCATCTGCTTTTTTATACCCCTTGCTAGCAGCAAGAAGTATCCTTATTTTTAGTAAGCAAGAAACAGCGTTTTCATTGGCTAGGTTCTATGGGCGATACATTTGGCAAAGCTCAAGGCTTTATAGCAGTTCCCACATCCTAGGCCTACCAACTTTACAGCCTGCCTTTGTTTTCTCCATTAGGGCTGCGTACTGACTTCCTTGTCGTCAAGGATACACCCGAAAGTTTTCCCAGTCGATATCTCCATCCTGGGAGCTAATAGACCCTGGGAGCTAATTAACCCCTTTAGCTCCATTCTTGCAGCAGCCAGTGGCAAGTTCATCATAAAGCATGATCTTAGGGAGGTAGTAGTCCTGCATCCTTGAGACGTGTCCTGCCCAACGCAGTTGTGTTCTCAGTAACATGGCCTCAATACTTGTGGTTGCTGCTTGTTCTAGAACAGACGTGTTAGTCACATAATCTGATCAGTGGATGTTTAGGATTGTGCAGAGACAGCGCGGATGGAAGTGTCCTAGGAGTCGCAGGTGGTGGCGGTAGATGACCCATGATTCAGATCCATATAAGAGAGTAGACAGCACTATGGCTCTGTAAACACTGATCTTTGTACTTTTCTTCAAGTGTTTATTTTGCCAAACTCTTTTATGAAGCTTTCCGAAGGCACTATATGGCTTTGCTAACTTGTTGTCTATCTCTCCGTCAATCTTACCATCTGAGGAGATAAGGCTACCTAGGTAATTAAACTGCTGGACTGATTTGAGCTCTGACTTGCCAATGGTGATATGGGGATGATGGAAGACTTCCTGAGGTGCAGGTTGATAGAGAACTTCTGTCTTCTTTAAGCTGACTTCCAGCCCCAAAAGCTCAGCAGCGTCTGCAAAGCAGGATGTTAAATGCTGCAGAGCTGCTTCTGTGTGAGCGACGAGGGCAGCATCATCAGCATAAAGCAGCTCCAGACAAGATGGTCTGAGGTCTAAGTATGGGACTTCAGTCGCCTTAGATTGAATAGGCTTCCATCAGTACGGTATTGAATGTAGATACTGTCCTGATCATCGAGGTCTGCCATGGCCCTTTGGAGCATCATGCTGAAAAAGACTGTGAATAGGGTTGGTGCGAGAATGCAGCCTTGTTTCACACCATTAGTTATTAGAAAGGGCTCAGAAAGTGCATTGCCATATCTGACTTGGCCGTGCTGATCCTCAAGGAGTGAGATGATCATTTTAAGGAACTTGTGGGGAACTTGCTGGGTCCTGCACTTTGGCCACAACAACCTACTGCATCGCTACAGGCTGGGGACAGAGTGGCTGGAGAGTAGCCAGGCAGAGAGGGACCTGGGAGTCGTGATTGACAGGAGGTTGAACATGAGCCAGCAGTGTGCCCAGGTGGCCAAGAAGGGCAATGGCATCCTGGTCTGCATCAGGAACAGTGTGGCCAGCAGGACCAAGGAAGTGGTTCTGCCCCTGTGCTCAGCACTGGTGAGGCCACACCTGGAGTACTGTGTCCAGTTCTGGGCCCCTCAGTTCAGGAAAGACGTTGAGGTGCTGGAGCAGGTGCAGAGAAGAGCAACAAGGCTGGTGAAGGAACTGGAGTACAAGTCCTATGAGGAGAGGCTGAGGGAGCTGGGGTTGTTTAGCCTTGAGAAGAG
Organism: Corapipo altera; assembly: GCF_003945725.1. NCBI lineage: Eukaryota > Metazoa > Chordata > Aves > Passeriformes > Pipridae > Corapipo > Corapipo altera. The sequence goes on along the minus strand of NW_020884875.1, from coordinate 23,806,678 downwards.
AAGGCTCAGGGGAGACCTCATCGCTCTCTACAACTACCTGAGAGGAGGTTGTAGGCAGGTGGGGGTTGGTCTCTTCTCCCAGGCAATCAGCAGTAGGACAAGAGGGCATGGCCTTAAGCTGCACCAGGGGAGGTTTAGGTTAGACATTAGAAAGAAATTCTTTACAGAGAGGGTAATCAGCCATTGGAATGGGCTGCCCAGGAAAGTGGTGGATTCTCTGTCCCTGGAGGCTTTTAAGATGAGGCTGGATGTGGCACTTAGTGCCATGGTCTAGCAACTGTGGTGGTAGTGGATCAAGGGTTGGACTTGATGATCTCAGAGGTCCTTTCCAACCCGTCTGATTCTATGATTCTCTGATCCTAAACATTCCAAAATCTGCCACAGACCTTTCCTGCTCACAGTATCGAAAACCTTGGTGTGGTCAACAAAGGTTACCTAGAGACCTTTGTTCTGTTCCCTACACTTCTCTTGCAGTTGTCTGAGAAAAAACATCATGTCTGTGGTACTCCTGTTGGCTCTGAAACCACATTGACTTTCAGGTAGAATTCCTTCTGCTATAGTGGGTATTAGTCTGTTCAAAAGTATTCTTGCCAGGATTTTGCCAACAATGGAGAGCAGAGTAATACCACAGTAATTTGAACAGTCTGATTTAACTCCTTTCTTCTTATACAACATGATGATGACTGCATCATGAAGGTCTGATGGTAGTTCACCTAGTTCCCAATAGCGTAGTAAGAACTTGTGAAATTTAGCATGGAGTGCTTGGCCCCCATGTTTCCAGACTTCAGGTGCACCAGATTACTTTGTTTTATTCACGAATTACCATGTAGGTTTTTCTAACAACAGTATAGAGGATGAGTGCAAATATGATTTCAAAAAAACATTACCTGTGTAACTCTTAACTGACCTCCAGCATGTGCCACTGGGAATTACCTTTGATAGAGCTGCATTGTAACAGTTCTAATGCATGTGAATTTTGAAGCAATTACTAAAGAAAACACAGGTTCTTGGAGAAATAATAATGCTGAAAGATGAAGACCAAAATAGAGGGGGATAGTTCTGGCTAAGAACTTACCCTGTTTTCTTGTGTGTTCAGTGCATCTTTATTGTTCTCTGTGGTGACTTTGAATTGCAGTTTGAAGAAATATCTGTTCAGCAGTAAATGAATCATGATTAATAACTTTATCGTGGGCATGTCATCTTCCTTAAAATTAAAACCAAGATTAAATGTCTTTTTCTTTCGTGCCCTGATTTCCCTTCAGAAAACATTTGGTACAAAGGATATTTTAATCAGAAGGCCTTAAAATTACCTTCCTCCTCGAAGCTTGTGACCTTTGCTAGAAACGCCGAATTTTACCCAAGTTAAACCGTACCTGCTAACTCAAGATGAAGGTGAAAAGATAAAAAAAACCAGATTCCTTGCAGCCTCGCTTGGCCTCTGATCAAACTCTCGTGGGAGCGCGGCGGGCGGGGGGCGGGGCGCCGCCTGCCCCGCCTGCGTGGGGCGGACCGGTGCCGCCGCCCGCCGCAGTCAGTGCCGCGAGGGACCGTGGTCGGATCGCCGGTCCCTGTGCACATCCCGGCTTGTTCCCGCGCCCCTGCCCAGCGCCCGCGGGCCGGCGCGCAGCGCAGCGCAGCTCCGGGTGAGCGCCGCCGGAGTGCGCGGGCGGGGGTTGGGCTGCGGCGATGCGGGGACTCCCAGCCGCAAATTCCCGCCTCCATGGGCGGGACCGGCTGCCGAGGGGTGACTGGTGCCCCGAGCCGCCCGGTCGGTGTCTCCGGGGCTCTCCGCGTTTGGAAGTGGACCCACTGCCCTTTCAGAGGGGGAAAAAGTTTGTGCGGCGCGGATCGGTGCGAAGTTGGGCTGACTTAGGCGAGCGTCTGCGGCATCTCTGCGGGGGGACGAGGGAGAAGGCGGGGCGGCCGGGATGCTGCGCTGCGCTCCACCGGGGTCTGGGGTCCGCTGTGTCGGGAGCGGTCTGGCACGGCAGGCCGTGCAAATTCCAGGACAGGAGAGAGCCCAAGCGCTTTTCCCGTACCCCGTTCGTGTGATGGTCAGGGAAGCGCGATCACCGGTCCGTCGCCGCCGGCTGCGCACGGCAGCGACGGTGCCATTCCGGTGACTTTCCAGCTTAATGTTTTTGTGGCAGTCCGTCGAGTAGTAACCCTGAGATGGAAAATAAAATATCTCCGCTGCGGTGCTGTATCTTGAGGATAGAGTATGTCTTCATGACATCTGCTTAATATGGAAACTGAAAAAAAAATCAGGAGAAACTGCAAGTTACTTAATAACTTTTATGGAAATAACTGCATGTAATAGCTGAAATCCTGCATTTGAGAATACAAAATCAATCTTCTACTGACTAATAGATTGTTCAGTATTCAAATGTTGCTGCAAATTACTTGAATAAGAGATGTAACAAAGTATTTTTTGGGCAGTAATACTAATAATCAGTTCTATTAAGAGAGTATCTTATATCTTGTTTCATATAAAATGCACACTACTGAACATGATGCATATGTAACTAATTTCTACATTACAAATATTCTTCCAGTTCAATAACCGAAGAACTTCTTGTTGTCTAGAGGGTTTTTTCTGTTTTAGAAGTGCCGTTGATCCAGTATGCTCCTCTCTGGCATACCTGAATAGTCATTCTCACAAAATTTCTCACCATTTCATTTTTTTCATTATCAACTCTTTTGTAAATCTAAACTATTTTCTTAAGGATCTTTAAGAGGAGCACTTTTAAAAGGTACCACATAGGTATTCTTAGTAACATTCTACATTTATAGCTGAATGCTTGACATAAACCCAAACAAAACCAGGGGTGATTGTAAATTTTGTCTTGACTCATCCAAGCTAATGTCCTAGGTCTGATCAGAAGCAAGTTGAGTTCTCTATAAACCTGAGTCGATTTTACAGAGGAGCTGAAGACACTGCATTTCGATCCCGTTCCAACAGCATTGTGTTTTATGTACATATCAATGACTGTTGCTCTGTGCATACATAATATTTCAATTAATGCTGCCTCAGCTGCCTAAAGGTCTGATGAGATGCTTGCTAGCATATTGCTTGTTTTTTTTCAGACATTATTGCTCCTGCATTTGGGATTTGGACATTACACGATCATAGTAGAAAGTAATTACATGAGATAATAATCTTTGGTAAATAGTAATTTCTTCATTTTTATGGAAGATCTGTGGACAGTTTTTACCTTCCACTAGGTTTTTTTTTTGTCAGCAACTGAGGAGGGCAGTGGCTCATAGGCATATGAGAGGCATAAAATGATCAGAATATTGATAGACTGTTATCCACAGTTACTGCTTTAACAAAAATGGCATTACTTTGTCTGGTGGGATGTGACAGGTCTTTATGCTACAGTTGGTAGTATTCTGCTTTAAATTTTAAATGTCACTCAGTCTTTTAGGAGCTTCTAATTACATGCCCTTTCACTAATATTAATAATATGTTTGTCCTTTTAAGACTAATGAAGAAAATACATCCTGCGAAGAGTAAAAGTACTTGATTCTGGGAAGACTCTTAAAGCACCTCTAACTTCAAAGCTGGAGAAAAGTATGAAGGAACAGTTCATCTGACTCCCTCGGCATCTCACACGAAATGGCTCTTCAGAAAAAAACTCTTGCTGGTGTCTTGGAGGAATGGTGTTTGGAAGAACCACTGTTTGGTTGCAGATGGCACCAGAATGTTCGGAAAAAACTGAGACTGATACGAATCGTAGGGCTTCTTGTTAGTGTAGTGGCCATTAGTACTTTCTCGCTTTCAATGAGTGCCTTTTTCAAGATGGAACCACATAGCATGGCACTGGTCAACAGCCTAGACAGCCAAAAGCTGGTGCGTGGGCACCAAAGAACTCTGTTGGATTTCACCGAACAGAATCAAAATGGCACTCTAGACCCACATGCTTCTATGAAATATGAAACTGGGCATGACAATGAAACAGATGATCATTCAAAGGGAGAGTATCCCACAGACCTTTTCTCTCTTGAGGAGAGAAGACAAGGAGCAGTGATCCTGCATATAATTGGAATGATTTACATGTTTATAGCCTTAGCTATAGTCTGTGATGAGTTCTTTGTTCCTTCCTTGACTGTCATCACTGAAAAACTGGCCATTTCTGATGATGTGGCAGGGGCAACCTTCATGGCTGCTGGTGGGTCAGCCCCAGAACTCTTCACTTCTTTAATAGGAGTGTTTATATCCCACAGCAATGTTGGCATTGGTACAATAGTGGGATCTGCCGTGTTCAATATCCTATTTGTTATTGGAATGTGTGCTTTATTTTCTAAAGAGATCTTGAACCTTACATGGTGGCCACTCTTTCGAGATATGTCCTTTTACATCATTGACTTGATCTTGCTAATCATCTTTTTTCTGGATAACTTCATAATGTGGTGGGAAAGCGTAACACTCCTGACAGCGTATTTTTTCTATGTGACTTTCATGAAGTTCAATGTTCAAGTAGAAGAATGGGTGAAGAAATTTTTAAACAGGAACAAGGTTGAGAAGGTAACAACAGATGCTGAAGGAAAGGTTGGTCAATTTTTATTGAATTATATGTAATAATGTCCTTGTAAGTGCTGAGCCCTTTGATATCATAAGGATCCTAATATGGTACAGTAACCAATATAAAATAGTTCCATGTTTTGCTCAAATGTCTTTTTGTTTAGTCAAAACTGACTGAAAATAAAAAACAAGAGTAGACTTCTAGTGAATCAGTTTAGCTTCGGAATTATCCTGATCACACAGAAAGAAAGAAAAAAAAAGCCAGCAAAAAGACACAAACCTTTACTCAGCAGTTTGGCACATTGATGAGGTCTGAAATATAGCTACTATTTTTTCCCTAAGCTTTTGGATAAAGCAGTAACAATATCTGGAGAGAATCTTGTGACAAAATTTGGGGTTTTAAAGACTTTTAATGCACTCAAAAACTCCCAGATTACTCAGAACAGTATACGAAGGTATTTTTAAATGCATTTTTCATCTACTGATGCTGATAATAAACTAATAACTTCCTGCTGTAATTAGTGGCAATTACATGAAAGAAATCTCTCGAAAAACAGGCAAAACTCATAGGTCCTCTGTTTAAGGAGGATGTTTCCCGTTTATGGTATTTCCAACTATGCAAACTAATTTTTGACCTCAAGTAGAGAATGAAAGTTATGCGCAGAGGGCTTGGTGGGTCTTCAGCAAATATTATAATCTTTTAACCAGCTCTCTTTTTAGAGCAGGCAATATTTAAGGGACCTATGAAGCTGAAGTCATAAATACATATATATGTAGTAGTATTTTAATTGGATGCTTAATTCTGAAATTGAATTGCCTGTTTTTATGTGACGTTGGGGTTATTCATCAGATAAGGTTGTATTATGCAGTAATTACTCAAAGTATCAGGCAGTTAGCTGTTCACTGTTTCGTTTCTTTTGTTTAACAGTCCTGTATGAAGGGTTTGGAAGAGACGCAATCCACTGATATAAATGCACAAGCATATAAACAGACCACATATAACTATAGAGAAGACCACTCGTTTGTGACTCATGGAAGCCTACTTTTGAAGAGAGAGCTGGATATTTTAGCAGTTATGACAGGTGCATTCAGTTTTAGGGCAAGATACAAAACAAGTCCACCAAAATTAAAATCTAGAAATTCTCATTTATTTATTTTATTTTCTAATTGGGTTTAACAGCTGTACACTTACTTGTAACTTTATCTTTTTCACTTTTGTTCTGGTTTTTGGGGTTTTTTCCCCAAAAATTAACATACTCGTCTTTATCTTTCTCAAAATACTCAATTGGGATTTTATAAGTAAATGAAAAGAAAGGTCAACAGCAACAAAGTACTTGCTCTAATTAATGAAGGGCTTCTTTAACTATGTTAGTTGGTTTCTAAGTAATGTAAGATTTCACAGTGCATTGTAAGCACTTTGACAGTTTGTGCTAATGTGTGTAATGCTAGGAAGACTATGGTGTATGAAGCAACCATTTAATGCGCTTTCATCTGCCCATAAACTGGACAGAAAATGTAAATCTATAACTGGTCTTAAACAATTATCAATATGAAAAGCAACTGCCTCATGTTGTTCAGGCTATAGGGTGAGGTAGAGTAGCTATATACCAAAGTAAATGCTCAATTATTTTGAACTGAACAGAAGAATAAATCATTTGCAAGCCATTTTCAACATTATTTATATTTGAAGTAATCTGGATGGACTTGATTTTTAAAGATACCTTTAGGACCACTCATTGTTTCCTATTTCAATTACTTAGAGTTTGTTCATAATATAGGTACACAATTTCAGATAGGGATGAAAAAAATCAGAAAAGTGGCTACTTTTCCTAAAAAAAGCTTTGAGTTGTATGTTTCATGAAAATATTTTTCCTGAATTATCTTGAAGCTAATTAAAATGATAAAATAATGTGTTCACAAATCATTTAGGGGTAAAGGGAGATAAAAGATGCTCTAATTTTGTTGCAATTTAGCTAATAAATATTTTCTGCTTCCTGGTGAAAACAGCTTCTGAAGGTGTCAGACCATGGTTTTCCTCTTTAAGTCATGCTGTAAATACATGTTTTTGAATATTCCATTGACACTTTCAAATTATAAGTCATTATGAATTATTTTATTCTTCGGTGGAACAGCATTTAGCAAGATGGATGAACTCATGATTTTCTCATAGCAAGAATTATGTTACAGATTATGTTCTTTGGAAGGAATCCCTGTGAAGTTCTGTGTTCATTTATTTACTATTATTAGACAATTGTTTTTCTTGCTTTTAAATTAAAAACAAACAAACAAAAAAAAGAAGAAAAAAAACACAAGGAAAAAAACCTATCACATATCCTAGGCCTGATAGAGATGTCTAGTTTTTTTAGCTTAAAAGTTACTGTCTAAAGCAAAGGATAAAATCTTTTTATAGTCTGAGATCTGGTGCCTAGTACCAAATGCAATACACGTGTGTTTATTTCCTAAACACTGAGGGTTTTAAGTATCACGGAAGTGATACTCTTGGCTATTGGTGGCAAAGGATGCTTAGTTTCTACAGTGTTAGCTGTTAGCTTAGATTGTTCCAAGTCATCAAGATTGTGATTTGTCAATGCAAAATAAAATTGTATATAATCAAGTTGGTATACTAAACACATACTTTGCACTCTCAGGGACTTTCTCATAGAAGCTTTTTCACTCTCTTTTCCCCAGTTAGGGCAGAGAATTGCTAGGCAGCTCTCTGAAACTGGTGGGTTAGTGTGTCTTGGAATAATTTTATTTCGGGAGAGTGTAGAAAATTCTCTTTCCTCTAACCAACACTCCCTCTGCCTATCTGTTGTTGATTCTGCTGCTGCCAAACTGGCAAGTGTTCTGCTAAAAAAACTTGTGTGTCGTATTTATCTTTAAGACTGTTGTAATCTGAAAGCAGCTCAAGAAATTTGAGAAATCTAAATAAGGCATCATAAAGCTGGATAGTTGAAGGGTTAGGTTGCTTATTAACAAGCAAGTATCAAAGAGTAAAAATCTGATCAGATAAAAAACCTCTTGAGATACTAAAATGTGTTTTAATGTTGAGTATTTTTATTATCAGTTGTCTTGAAGAGTTGAAGAAAATTTTACATTCTCAAGGACACTATTTCCCATGAGAAAAGGTCTTAGATATGAAAGATTTTTCTACTTAGCTTTCACCTGCTCTAGATGTATTCGTGAGGTTGCTCGAATGCACGTGTATCTTTGTAGATGCCTTTCAGATTCCTTTCCCATTTTTAAGAATTAAAGCACATTTTTTTTGTACTAGAAAAGTGTTACTATTTGAACTTAGCTAGTTTTTCTGATCTTATTTTCTTTAGTATGTTGGTTAGTTTTACAAATGTGAATGTAGACAGAGTACTCTATATGAATTTCATTGTACTCACTATTTTCCTTCACAAGCTTTCAAACAAATACAGTCTGGACTATTAAAGGGTTCACATTGAGAAAATCTGGTAACTTGAATTTTCTGAACAATGTTGTGACACCGATGAGAACAGACTACAAGCTTTATGCATTTAGAGTTCATAGGGTGTATTGGCAAGATCCTGTTTGAACTGTGGAGAGCTGAAGTGTGGAGAGCCCCATGTAACCATCAAGGAAGCCTCATACTGAGGAATGCCAGAGATCACTGTGAAAAGGATGAAAAAAAAGGAGAATAGATGAAAAAGCGAGACAACGTGAAAAGACAAAAAGCAGATTGTTTTTAAGTTGTACAATGTAGGATGGCATATGGCATACGCAGATCAAGATGGGTCCCTGACAAGTGACACTGAGCCCTATGAGCTGCTCTGAATATGCCGTACAGTAGGTAGTATGATCCCACCACCAGATATACCCACAAGTTCCTTCCAGCCTAACTTATTCTGTGGCATGATTTTTAGGTTTTATGTAGCTATCCTGCAAAGATGATTTTTTAGGACTGAGGTAGAAACTTTTAAATTAATTTTACATCTTCCTCAGCTGAATGAAGATGTTTAAAAACAGAAGCCTGAAATTGAGTATGATGGACTGGAAGAGGAAAATGGGAAAAGCTGATGTTCAAAGTTCTTAAAAATTAGGCTTTTTTGACCCTCTGCTAAGGTTTCAACCTTTTCTTGTTATCTGTCCTGGTGAAGATACGTTGAATATATTATGTTGTGGTAAAACATCATGTGAAACCACATTTCAGTTGTTAAGTACTTTCTTTAATGTAGCATGGAGATCACTGCAGAAATGCTTGAATCTGATGATTCAGGAAATAAAACAATTCTGTTTGGCAGCTAGAAGAACAGAATGTGGGTGGCACAAGGATATTGTGCAATGACATCTGTTTCACTGACAGTAGCATTTTAGATAAATAGCTTATGGTACAGTTAAGACAGTTTTTCTACATTTCTGGAGAACTACATTTGGAAAATAAGCTTTTTTTACCAACAAGGCATAGTTAATATTTTATTGCCAATTTTGTTGTCTTAAGAGACTTGAATAGCTTGTGTGTGATATTTTAAGATCCACATTGATCTCAAGTGCTGCCACGTTGCATTTGATGGCAGTGTTTGCATTCTAAAGGAACAGTTGTTAACAGTATTTTTAGGTACTTCTCTGCTTAGTGGCTGTATTAACTCTACATATGCACAGTCACTATTATAATGTATGATCTAATATGTGTCCGTTATAGGGAAAATATGAATTATCTGTATGCATATAGGAAAAACTGAAACTCCTGACCAGTTCTTTTTCAGGGCTTCTTAATGTTGAATCCACAGTAACTGTAACTTTATCTATAGAATAAGTTTTCTTCTCTCACTACCAACAAAAGATTTTTTTCATAGTTTTCATAGTTCATAGTGTTTCATGTTCTTAGGGAGATCAGAGTCTTATTCTACAGACATTTCACAGTTGGTCTACTTATGCAAGTGTGTGTGTGAATATAGAGCTATGATATCTGGATCTTGCAAGGTAGCTACATTGTTTAAAATATGTTTGGAATGTGAGCATCATCACTGTCATTGTCCCATCTTTTGCTTCGATAGAAGTCTGGTTTTGTGTCACATTTTATCTGCTTTTATTATATCAAAAATTTTTAAGCTACTTCTGTGTTAACTTAATGTTACTCCAGTAGCAGTAACTGTTAGTTTGCCTTGGGTTTTTAGGATTGCTGTTTCAGTTTAGGGCTATTAACTGACATAACCAAAGGCTGGCACTTTATATATGCAACTATTAGTACAGTGAAATGGATACTATTCTCTGTTTCTTTTAGCACCTCTCAGTAATTTGTTGACTACAAAACAATGATTATCGTTTTCACTGCTGAATCTCTTATTTTGTACGTTTGAAGCCTGGTAATGAACAAAAGTGACAGCAGGCAAATGTAGTGTAGATTAAATGCTCTTAAATCATGGGCATCCACTAAGATTCATTAGTCAGCCCTTACTAATTATACTGGGAAAAAGAAAGCTAAAACTGTGCCACCTTTAATTAATAGCAAAGGGAAAACATACTCATCAATATATTAGAAAAATAAAGAGCATATGTAATTAAAAAGAAGTCAGATGATACTTCTTAGAGGCTGCACAAAACCAACTGTGTTGGCAATTGTTCACCATGCTGTATTTCAGAACTCCAGACATGATTGAATTTGTTGTGCCAGAAGCTGTACAAGGAGAGGAATATGAAGTCCCAAAGTCTTGAGAGTTTATAAATGTTTTTCCGTACTTTAGTCCAGATTGTCAACAGAATGTGGGAGCTACAGAAGACTGTAGGTGGAATTTCAATCCCCAAATCAATATACCAGACCTCAAAATATCTGCCTGATTTGGGGTCCTTAATCTCTGAAGGAGCTTTACTTTAAAACAGAGAAAAACAGAGAAGATGTTCAGATGCCATTGTTTTGCTTCCAGGCTTGTTCAGAAATGCCAGGCCTGGGTACAGCAGCATAGTACATCTGCTTTTCCATCTGACCATATTCCTCTACTTTTTCCCCCAGTAGTTCTCCAGATTTACCTCACGAATAAAAGTTTAACAAAATCCAGTGACTTTTGCAAGTTCTTCAGATTTTGGTGATGAGAGGGCTCAAATTCTGTGCCATTACATACAGATCTCCCACATTCATTGCTCATTTTCAGTGGAGCTGCACTCATTATATTTTGAGTGGTAAGGCACAGCTGACTCCCCTATTTTTCTTGTCTTGTTTTGAATGGCAATAGTGAGCCTTCCACGACATGTGTTTTAAAGTGTGTGTATGGGATGGGAGTGGTGGAAGCTGCCCTAGAGCAGTGCTTGTTGAGGGTGCCACACTTATAGTGATGCTTTGGGCACTGCTGACTTTGGGGTGACCTTGGCCTTTCTGAGTGGTGACACTCCCCAGGCAGCCAACAGTGCACTGCCAGGCCCACAGGACAAAAAAATTAGATTTGATGAAGTGCTTCTTCCCTGCTGATGATCTGGGTTTTTTTTGGTTTTATTAGTAGGAGTCAGTTTTCCACTGCCAACTGCAGAGGTGAGAAAAGAGATTCTTTTTTGTTCTTTCTGCTCTGATTTTTTTCCCCCAAGAATTCATGGATTTTGCTTTTGCAACTGTAGCATAAGATTATAGCCAATTCAATTTTTTTACTGCATAATGGATAGTATGTTCAGGCTGAAGAAAGTTCTACAACAAAAGAGATGTATAAGTGGAAGTCAGGAAAGTTCTGAAAAATAAGGTATGTGCCCCTACTTGTCTTAAAAAGATCTGTGTGAAATAAATGAGTATTAAGTGTTTTATACACAGGATATAGAACACATGGGAAAATATTTTTGAGATGAGTGTAGGTAAACAGCTGTAACATCTGTAACAAGACATATCTATCTAGCAACCTCTTTTGCTCTTTATAAAATAAATTTCAATATAAATAATACTTCCTAGTTTCTCCCTAGACATTTACCATGCCTAACCTGCAAACTGTGACCAGAGTGGTGTTCCTAAGTCTGTAGAATAAAAAATGGAGTTTCTTTGCCTTAACCTAGTTTAGCCATATTCCATTGTATTCAGTCAGCTTTTATTTAAACATTGTTTTTTATTATTTATTATTTAACTTAATGGCTGATTCCATAAATCTATGTGGCAGTAAGTGTGCTATTGGCACAAACTAGAGATTCAAATTCTGTCATGGTGCTGACAATTATTTTAGAACCTACAATGACAAGATAGAGCAAATACTGGGTAATTGTAATGAATTTATTATGCACAGATATGCATCATAAGAGGAGACATAGGAGGTTTATAAAAAGAAAGGTGGCTGGTTTTGTGATTAATTTTTTTTACTCAAAACCCCTTATTAAGTACTTATCTGAAAATCACTATCTTCCTTTATCAGTACAACCCAAATATCTTAGTAATACTTAGCTGTGCATTTAAAAATGCTGGAAATTTGGCCTGTGAAATAAAACTCCTTCTTATAGAATGCTCTTGACACCGTACTGTTCTAAGACAAGCATAAATGTTTTAACTATTATTAATTTACTATTATTAATACCAAAGTATTGAGATGATAATCTGGTCTCCATTAGACTAGGTCCTTAGACAATTGTATGAAATCACAGTTCCTCCTCTCAGTAACTCACGGTGTAAAAAGATAAATACTATTCAGAGTACCTGCTGAGAAGAACATGATTTATCATGTATACAGTTTTATTTACATTGATATATGCTTACTCTTCTCTACAGTTAGCATACCATCAGTCTTTTCCTTCTCACCCAAGCTGTGACTGAGTTGTTGATTATTTATTAAACATAAATGTTCTAGAAATAATTTAAAGAAATAGTTTATTTCTCCAAGTGATCTAGCAATAGATCTTTGCAAGTGTTAGTCAATGATACATCTGGTAGAAGGCAGCATCTTTTTGTATAACAGGACCTAAGTCAAAGTAGTACTATTGTTGCTCTGTTTTGCTTTTGGAGAAAACAGGCAGATCAGATGGTATGGGTTTAGTTTGGTTTTATTGTAAATTTGTGTGTGTAAAATTCTTGCAATTGTATTGTTAAGTGCAGGTCAGTGACACAGGCAAACTGAAAATCTCAAGTTACAGCAGCCTTAGGGCATGCTCTTGGCAAACAAATTACATCTAACAGACAATATATTGTAGTATGTTACCACATTTCATTATTTTGCAGGCAATACCTGTATCGTAGAGGACATACAGTTGGTATTTGCTGTCATTGGTCGTTCGTTGGTTTACATGTGTTCCTATCTGAAAAAAGGAAATGAAAAAAAATACAGTATTGGAAAAACATCATTGCCTTGCTGGGTCTTGGGTCTTGGGAGAGCAATGTGAATTTTATGTGTCGATCATGTATTTGTTTCTACAGCAGGTGGAGGGTTCAGAGCTTGTGTTGCCTCCAAAGCAGCTCTATCTAGCAGTATAACTACTGCTTTGCCTTAACCAACAGTGGCTCACTTTGGGTGATTTTACTGTCCCTGCCAGATGCAATTTCATCAGGGCAGTTCAAAGAACAGCTACTGCTCAGTTACTGTGTTTTGCACTATTCCATTACTATTCCTATGTTCTCTGTATTGTGATTTACATGAATAGCTATAAATAGCTATGTTCTTGGATGACTTCCTTTGTGCAATGATATTAAAATTGCTATGAAGCCCTACACTTAAGGGATTAATAAATTGGCACAAAATTTTTTCTTGTTTGAGGAAGAATAAAGATAGCAGGGAATTTGTACTACAAACTACACTGACAAATTAATCAAAAATTTTCCTCAGGAATTAATCCTGCTTTATCACTTCTTAACTGCTTAACGCTGAGAGTCTAGTCTGAAGTCAGCAGTAATACCGGTGACATTTATTGCATAACCAACTAGTGTAAACTCTTCACCCTCTCACATTGCTGTAAAACAGCTCTAGTGGATATAGAGCACTAAGGAAAAGGCACGTCTGCTGTCACAGCCTGTGTTGGGTGACCTTCAAGGCTTCATTCAAGACCTGTCCAGTTATGTAGACTTTTGCCCAAGGGAGAAAGTTGAAGTTTGCAGGGTTTGTAACACTAGAGGATGAGCACCTCTTTTGGGATCAATCAGATGTTAATTTTGGTGTTTTTTTTTTAATTTTTGCTGCAAGCTTTCATCAAGTTACTAATTGAAGTCCTTTTGCTGATGCCATGTACAATCACCAAGTTAGCTAAAATTTATGACAATCAAGTGTTTGAGTGGGAAAAAGTCAGATTTTGGAACTCCAAGAATTACTTTGTTCTGAAGTAGTTAGAAAAAATTCATATTATTACTTACAGGTCATCTGAAGTAATTTGAAAGCATCAGGCTCTCTAGCAACTACTTTTTTCTGTATATTTCTATTTAAATATTCCAATTTTTCTGCTTTATTCTTAAATTCATTGTCTTTATTTACTACACTTTTAATTTAGAATGTTTCTGGTAGAAACATAGTCTGTTTGAAGTCTTGATCTGGGCTGGATTCGTAGTGCTGCAGTGTTATACATAATTATTAAATACTCTGCAAAGCTTGGATTAAGAAGTTATTATATTCTCTCTATATTGGAAACTATGAAAAACTGTTAAATTCTTCAGTTCTGAATGAGTTTTTTGGAAGCAGACACAACAATCCTAGTTTCTCTCTGGAAGTCACAGACAGAATATCTGAGTCTCCTCTCAAAACCCTTGGCAAAATTCCTTTAAAATTTAATCAGAGACTGATCGTGGGCTGCATTTTGGAGGAATATTGCCACTGGTTTTTGTGTTCAGTTTTTGAAGTAAAATCACTACTTGCTGCTGCTCAGAATCTTCTCTACACATTGTAATGAAGTAGTTTTGTGACCTTTTGATTGTCTCATTCTCAGTCTGTACTGGAACCGTTAACCATTTGTGTGTATATGTGTGTAGGCACACCTGTGCATACATGTGCATGTATGCACACATAACTGTCAGTCTGAAAAGGTAAGTGAGAAACAGTGCAGATCCATAGGATGGTAATTTTGCATGCTTCCTACACCATTTCACCTGTCTTCTGCCTTGTGACCCATTTCCATAAGACCTACTCAATTATTTAAAGTTTCTGAGCAGTGCATTTCTCATAGGTTTTTTCCAAATTAGGTATTCAGAGAAAAATGTCTGGTTTTCTCCTTAAATTTGGACACCTAACAAACAAAAAATCATTCCTGCCTGAGGCCAAGGGCATGATGTACTAAGCTATTGACATATTTTATTGTACCTTAATGTATCATATTAGTAACTCCCTATCCTGTGTCTCTACAGAGAAAGAAACAGGAGGTCTTTTCACTGTAGTGGGTTGGTTTCTTGCTTTCCAGTAAGGTAATGAGGACTTGATTCTATCATGGGAATGGCCCAGGGTGCTATTCTTTACAACATGATATTTCATGCAGAAAAAAAGGCCATTTCTTATACAGATAAAAGGCCAACAGCTGCAATTACAGTTACTAAAATTTGTTACATAAGCAAGAAACTGTGTAGTAAGTTGGGACATGAATTTAAGATATTACTTTCTTCACTTAAATTTACCCAGAAAGCATAAGTCTTTTTAAGCAAAGGATTAGAAAAGTTGCCAAAACCATTCCCTACTTAGTTTACAATATATTCATACATACATTTGCGAATGTTAGTAATTATTTGCAAATATCAATATTGAAAATCAGTATTTTAAAATATATTACTATTGGAATTTCTTATTTTATTGTTTGGATAACTTCCTGAGTCCCTTTTTTGCTTGCAAGCAATGTCATAAGAGTATTTAGAATGTAATATAGTGTATATATATTTAGCATTTAAAAAAAAAAAGGGCATGCAACCCCTTCTTTTTAGAGCTATGGGAAATAAATGTTGATTTATAATCTCATACATGGACATGCCTGAAAAAATACAGACTTTCATTTTAAAATAACAGCAATAGGCTCAGTAACAGGCATGGTCTGAACTGCAGGCTCATGTCTTAGCTTTGGATTTAAGGGTCGAGATGTCGTTCTCTCTTTCATTTAATCGTCTTAAAAAACCTGTGGCTTTCAAGCCTTCTAGAAGATTGTACAGTGTGCTGTAGGAAAGTTTTATTTCTGCTTGCTTGATTGGATTACTGTGGGCAAGAAAAAAAAGGTCAGCGTATTGACAGCAAACTGGTCTTGAGGCAAGGTAAGAACATGTGACATCTGAGAGAAACATGATCAGGCTTGGTGGAAACAAACCAGATAGCATACATGAGGCTGTCATTTAGTGGTGTGCTGTTTTTGAAGCATCTTGGTAAGCATAATCTTTTTGCCAAAGTTTAAATGTTAGTAAATTTTCTTTTTAACATTCTTCCCACGATTAACATTATTGCCCCTCTTTAAAATTTTAGGAGAAATAGTAAGGAAAAAAACTGAAATGAAACTTGAACAAACCTGTAGGTGTAGATTTTTATAATTACACTGAATAAAAGGTAGTTTTGAAGTGGATGACAAGTTTTGCTATTGATTTTGTTGAAAATGAAATTAAACCCAAAAGTTAGGGCATTGAGAGGTATGATTTTGCTGCCTCTCAGATCTCTATGTGCAACTGTATAATTCCAAAACTCTGAGCTGCTCTTGTTCTCTATTAAACAAAGTAAACAAAGAAAACAATTTCTTTTGGACTTGTAGCAGGCAAAATGGGCATTATTGGTTTTCTGTGCCCTTGGACTCAAAGTGCAAAAGGGCACTCAGTGTTTCACAACCTGATCTGTCCTGTCTGTGGTTAATTTTTGGATTATTGATAAATATCAAAGCAATTATTGTATGCTGGGACTATAATAGTATTTTCACAGACACATCATCCCTAGAAACCACTGCTGCCTTAGTTGTTTTTAGGGAGTCTGTCTCTTAAGGGAAATACTGGATATGGGTAAAGTCAGTTAATTACTTTCTGAAAGGCAGGAAAAGCTAATGCTCTACAATTTGTTAGTTAGTACACATACAGGCACATTTTTGTGAGTGATACAGTGGAGGAAAACTTTTCTCTGGTCTTCCTATGGAGAAATACTATGCAAAAATAAAAAGACTAATTTTCAGATTTAATTGATCTGCATTCAGAATTGCCAATGAGAAGCTCAAGATGTAGACAATTGCAGAATCCAGTTCTTGGCCCCATATTCATTTGGCTTAGCTGTGCTGCCTGACCTATGAACATAGCCTCCACAGGTTACTTTTGTGATCACTACAGAGAAATGGGCATTTTTATAAACTAGATTCATTGAGTTTGGAAAAGATACTTAAGATCATCGAGTCTAGCTGTTAGCCTAGCACCTCCAGCTCCACCACTAAACCATGTCCTTAAGTGCCACATCTATGCAGCTTTAAAGTACCTCCAGGGGTGGTGACTCAAAGCACTGCCCTAGGCGCGCTGTTCCAATGTTTGACCACCCTTCCAGTGAAGAAATTTTTCTTAATATCATAGCAAAATCTTCCCTGGTGCAACTTGAAGCCATTTCCTCTTGTCCTATCCCTTGTTACCTGGGAAAAGAGACCAACACCGACCTGGTAACAACTTTCTTTCAGATAGTTTTAGAGAGCAATAAGGTGCCTCCTGAGCCTCCTTTTCTCCAGGCTAAGCAATCCGGGCTCCCTCAGCCTTTCCTCATAGCTCTTGGGCTCCAGTCTCGTTGCCAGCTCCATTGCCCTTCTCTGGACATGCTCCAGCACCGCAATGTCTGTCCTGCACTCAGTGAGGGGCCTAGAACTGAAAATGGAATCTGAGGTGTGGCCTCACAGTGGATGATCACTGTCCTTGTCCTGCTGCCCACATTATTGCTGAGAAAGGCCAGGATGCCACTGGCCTTCCTGGCAACCTGGGCCAACTGCTGGCTCATGTTTAACCAGCTGTCAACCAATACTCCACCAGTAGTTCTTTCTTGTAAGGATTAATCCTCTCCTGACCTGAAACTGGGCAAAATTAATCAGGGCTATCATCTGAAACAATAGGCTCGTAAAATTTGAAAAACCATCTCCTATCCTTTTATTGCTATGCCCTGAATACTTACCGCAGTGCTGCCTTTTCTAACACCTGGAATTACGTCAGGTTGTGTGAGAGTGACAACCTGATGTCATTTTGCACGGGGTCACCTTTAAGATAGAGGTAATTAAAAGTTACCGTTTTTCTATGCCACCAAGCAAAATGAAATGCGTATTCAACAGTTAATCTAGTCTGTGAATATTTCATTTGCTCTCTCTCTGCTCAGGTCAGTATGTAGGTATCACGTGTGGTTCCAAAGCAGTACATAAGGCAAATAAGCTATTAAGTGAGGCTTACTGTTATTTATAGAAAAGTTACTGGCACTGCAGCCAGAGACACTGTTAATGTATGTGATTCATAGCAGATTTTTCTGAGTTATCTTTTCAATAAGACAAGGTATAATTTTAACTTTCAGAGAATTACAATATTGGTTAACTACCTAACCCAATTGTTAATTAATTAATTTTTTACTAGCCTTCCGTGTGCATGTCTGAATGTTTACAACAAGTGAATTAAATTGCATAGAGCTCCTAAAATAACAAGGAAACCCCTGCTAGGATTCTGCAACTCTGGCTTCCAATGAAAAAAGAGTGATTAATTATGAAAATCCAGATTACGTTTTTCCTGCCCATCTGCTTTTAACTGTTTTTAGATGTTTGTTCTTCAGATTTAAATGGCAATTATTGTTTTCAAAAATTTCACAACACAGTGAAGGAATAGAGCCTGCTGTAAGGACATATGTGTACAGACAGGCCTTAACAAAAGGAAATCACTTTGCAGTCATGGCTCATTCAGAATTATTGGTTGAGTTTGGGCAAGTAATTTATTTTACAGTGTCTCAGATCTCCTCAGACTTGCAAAATCCTATGCGTATCTTATTCATTTGTGGAAAAAACCCAACCCCTGAATGTCCTTGGAACTCACTCCATTAAAATAACCAGTGCTACAACATCTGTGTGTAGCATTTCACTCATTAAATATAGAGCATCATCTGTTTCTTCCTCTTTAGTAGTTCTGACCATCACCCTTTTTGACACTGCCAATGAATTGTCAAAGTAATGATTATCACATCATCATGTATCAATATAAGGGGAGAAGAATAAGGCCTAAGGGTAGGAAATTGATAATGAGAAATGTGTCTTTTTAAAAAGGCAAAATTCCTTCCATTGAGGATTTGATGCCACACCTCATTGTTATACCTATGTTACTTCATGTTAATCAGTGCTTTTGTACGAAAGATACCACTATCCATTTGCCATGGAAAATGAAAAATTTACTGTCTTGCCTTCACTGAGCACACTGAGACATGAGTACATTCTTTCTAAGTGTAGAGGATGGGGTGTGGAGGATTGGCCACTGCTAAGCCTTAGTCCATGCTCCCTGACCTCTTCTAGGGCCAACTCTGGTTGCAGTTTGTTCACCAAGCCTCTTATATCAAAGGAAGAATAAGCAAACCCAGCAGGTTTTGGTTAAGGAGCTGACTTACCTGATTTCCTAATATCTAGGCATTTCTGTTCTGATGTGTCAGGTTTTCAGATGCTGTCAGGGACTGAGATAATTGCATAACCGTTTCCTTAAGTGTGGGCCAAGAAATCCTTCCTGGCAGCCTGTGAAAGACCACATAGCAAAATACTTCCTGACATCAAGAGCAGAAGGATCTCTTCTTTCAGCTCCAAACGTCAGCTTGGGATTGTGCGTTGCAGAGAGTTGACCAGATGCATGGGGCTGGCTTTCTATTTACAGTAGATGGATATTGGCATTGTTGATTTTAATGAGTTTTGGACAGATTCAAAGAGCTAAAGAACTTTATGTAATTGCAGCATACTCTCTGCAGAAAGTGCTGACCATTATGATGTTGCTTGGTATCAAACACTGTGAAAAAGGAAAGCAGGACTTAGTAACTCTTGATGACATCCTGTACCTTGCAGAATTTTTGTATTAGAGAGGGGCTATATTGCCTGATATTAACCTCTCTAACAAGAAGAACTTTGACAGAAATATCAAAGCCTTTCTAGTTTTTCTAGGCTTGAGAAAAACAGAGCTGTTGCTATAGGATGATGGTTGATAGAGAACTTCTGTCGTCTTTAAGCTGACTTCCAGCCCAAAGAGCTCAGCAGCATCTGCAAAGCAGGATGTTAAACGCTGCAGAGCTGCTTCTGTGTGGGCAACAAGGGCAGCATCATCAGCATAAAGCAGCTCCCAGGCAAGATGGTCTGAGGTCTAAGTATGGGACTTCAGTCGCCTTAGATTGAATAGGCTTCCATCAGTACAGTATCGAATGTAGATACCATCCTGATCATCGAGGTCTGCAGTGGCCCTTTGGAGCATCATGCTGAAAAAGACTGTGAATAGGGTTGGTGCAAGAATGCAGCCTTGTTTCGCACCATTGGTTATTAGAAAGGGCTCAGAAAGTGCATTGCCATATCTGACTTGGCCGTGCTGATCCTCAAGGAGTGAGATGATCATTTTAAGGAACTTGGGGGGACATCCTAAACATTCCAAAATCTGCCATAGACCTTTCCTGCTCACAGTATCGAAAACCTTGGTGTGGTCAACAAAGGTTACCTAGAGACCTTTGTTCTGTTCCCTACACTTCTCTTGCAGTTGTCTGAGAACCAATACCATGTCTGTGGTACTCCTGTTGGCTCTGAAGCCACATTGACTTTCAGGTAGAATTCCTTCTGCTATAGTGGGTATTAGTCTGTTCAAGAGTATTCATACCAGGATTTTGCCATCAATGGAGAGCGGAGTAATACCACGGTAATTTGAGCAGTCTGATTTGAGCCTTCCATCATCCCCATATCACCTAGTTCCCAGTCAGAGCTCAGATCAGTCCAGCAGTTTAATTACCTAGGTAGCCTCATCTCCTCAGATGGTAAGATTGACGGAGAGATAGACAACAGGTTAGCAAAGGCATATAGTGCCTTCGGAAAGCTTCGTAAGAGAGTTTGGCGAAATAAACACTTGAAAAAAAGTACAAAGATCAGTGTTTACGGAGCCATAGTGCTGTCTACTCTCTTATATGGATCTGAATCATGGGTCATCCACCACCACCACCTGCGATTCCTAGAATGCTTTCATCAACGCTGACTCCGTACAATCCTAAACATCCACTGGTCAGATTATGTGACCAATACATCTGTTCTAGAACAAGCAGCAATCACAAGTATTGAGGCCATGTTGCTGAGAACGCAGCTGCGCTGGGCAGGACATGTCTCAAGGATGAAGGACCACCACCTCCCTAAGATCTTGCTTTATGGTGAACTTGCCGCCGGCTGCCGCAAGAGAGGAGCCCCAAAGAGAAGATACAAGGGCTCCCTGAAGCAACATCTCAGCCTTGGCCATATTGATCAACATCACTGGTTTACTCTGGCCTCCAATCGGGAGGTCTGGAGACACACTATCTATAACGCTGCTGATGCTTTTGAGAACGCATGCAGGATCACTCTTGAGGAGAAAAGACAACACAGAAAGAATCGTGCCTTGCAGAATATACCACCTAAGAAGTCTTTCTACTGTGCCTTTTGCAACCGGATGTGTCTATCTCTTATTGGCCTTTTTAGCCACCAATGCGCTTGTAACAAACGTGGGTAGAGCCCTTCCCAAATCTTCGTTCACAAAACCTAGCCATGACGGTGACTATAGGATACAGAACTATTACTATAGGTGCTGTGCTCCTGATGTAAGAAGCTTACTTAAGTTTATGAAATTACTTCTGATTAATATAAAGCTCAAAGTTGAGTGGAAGTGCTAATTTCTATGATCAGAAATATATATGGATTATATCTGTGTTTATGAATTCTACTTTTGGTAAAATACTGCACCATTTCCTGTGGAAAATGCTGGTGCCTTATTTATTCTATTTCCAAAACACAGTGCTACTATGGACAAAGCTGTTTGTCAGCTGAGTGAATTTATTCCTTATAAAATACATGAAACCTTGAAAAAGAAATACAGGAGAAATGTTTTTCATGTGATTGAACTGTGTGTGGTGACTTCTGGCAGTGCTCCCCTGGGCCTGTGCTGGTGTTCTGTCGGTTTTGATGAGTTCCACTTGGGTATAGGATGTCCAGACCAGTATGAACTCTTCAAATTGGAATTTAGGAGGAAAACTTTTGTTTGGATCATTGGTAAGATTAGATACAATACTGAAAAGGGTCCTTGTCAGCAGAGGTAGTCATGTTTCTGATGTTAACCACCTTTAGCAAGTTTGCTAGCATTTCCAATGCAGCATATATGTCAAAAATTCACTTGTCATGAAGTAAACCTCTTTTATTAATTCTGGCATCACATAGATCCTATTTAAGATTATGGAGGAGTGACTGCATTTTGTCAGAGACAGATTTGGTCAACCATGTGTGGTTTAGGACTTTTTGTGACAATCGAGCATTTCAAAGTTTCCTCGCCTGATTTTTTTCACTGTTTCAGCAGTTATGAGTTTATTGAAGTATAAGATATAGTTAACAAAAAATGTGTATAATGGGATATATGAAAACAAAATAATAATTTACTGATTCTATTTCTTTGTCCTGTGAGTCAGGAAAAAACTCACAGGCAATTTGTATAAGTTTTCAACAAAACTGTATCTGAACAAAGCTAAAAACCCCTACAACCTTGAAGCATTAGCAAGTCTAAATTACTACTCTGAATTACTTTTCTAACAAGCTATAGAATTAATCATGACACACATACCAGGGGGTCACAAATTAATAGCCACAGAAATGAACAATGGTTTACTATTGTAATATACACCTATCAAGTTGCTCAGGCCATTTGTAAGTGTTGTGTCAATTAGGAATCTTGAAGTTAATATTTATTCTCATGTTGTTAAAAGACAAGCTGAGGACAACTGAGATAGGTTCAAATGTCAGCTTTCATTGTATGCAGTGTTTTTCTGATAGGAGTGCAGATGCATTTTAATTGGGTCCAAGATGCAACTTGGATATGCTAGTGTAATTGAGAAAAGTACATATTAAAAGTATGCCTAGGGCTTTTAATCTCTGTATAATGACAGCAGAGGGTTTCTGCTTACCAAAGAGGAGAAATCAGCATAGGCAAATGTGTGTGCATTCCTGCTGTGATGTGTTCCCATTGCAGCTACATGCTAGTCCTTTAGCAGAGGAAGACATAAATAATGGAACAGTCCGTCCCTTCACTCTTTTCATGTCTGTATTTAAGTCTGCGAAAGAACATCTGGTTTTCAGAGGACAACTCCTCTAGAAGAATTTGTTAAAGCTGCAGAGATTAAAACAGAGATACTACTCATCACACTTGTCCCAAATAAATGTAATGCTGCAGTAATAATACCACCATTTCTTCCACAATTAAAAACTTGTGTGTATTAAGAGCCTGAAATCAGGATGACAATGTGTAATAGTGCCATCTGGTGACCTTCTTGTTATGTGATTCAACATAAGACATCTCAGTTAGAAACACAAAAAACCTTGAGGTTTAAGTTTTTTTAGATTCAAATTCCTTCAAAATTTACAGTTATCGGGAGAGGTTATTGTTTCAGCCTATTAGAGACAGATGAGGGCATGCTGTTTCAGTATGGCTATAAATTACTGGAGTGTTTGTTTGTCTAGTGATACTGACACTGAAAAAAATACAACAATTTTTACATATCCTGATAGGCATATATGGCTTCTCATTTCATCTGAGAACTGCAGTGCCCATTGTTTGATGAGGAAATCAGGTCATTATCCCACTTGCTGGAGAAACACTGCTTCTCCAGTAAGTGGGATGACACGTTCTGTAACAGGCCAGCATTGCTGATGCTGATCAGAGCTGTTCTGTCACGCCATTTGTCATAAGGTGCTGCCTCCAGTGGGAGCAGCAGATTCTCCATGCTCCTGCAAGCTGTGGCTCTCAGTCTCTTGCTTGATCCTGAGCTAATGGGGCTGGAGATCCTGTTCAACTTCTCAGCTGCAAAAAGCAGAAATAAAATATAAATATAGCCTTCTAGCTTTGCAGATGAATTACTTCGAGGTCTCTGTACCGCTGCTGGGTCTTCTCAGAGATAAGACAAGAAACCTGTTAATGTATCTTGCTCAAAAGCAACTGGATAATGAAAGATCATCTTAAACTTTTTTTCTAAATATATCTTCCCTTTTCTTCACCTTCTGGTGTTACAGCAGGGCAGGGATAAAGGAGATACAGCTGTGACCTCAAGTAAAAGAAAACTAATGCATGTGCACTGTTGTAATCAGAAACACCATTCGCCTGACTATACAGTTGTTATCCACACTTTAGGCCAGAAAGTAATAAATCTTGTCACAGATCAGTCATCATATCATGTACAGCAAATATGTTCATGTAAAGGCCCAGATGTGTGTGGCATGATTTTCAGTAAGTTACCAAAGTTACAAGTTTAAACATAAAAGTACAAATAAATAAGTACTTTTAACAGGCAAGACTATACTCACAAATACTATGATTTTTGTTACTGGCAGTAGTAAAAAGAAGTACTGCAAGGCACACATGAGCAAAAGTTTTTTGTCCTCCAAGTCCTTAAATTCTGGAAGTTAGTTGCCTACATTGTATTTTGTGAGCTAGAAAGACTAATGTAAGTTTTCAGCTTTCGTTTGTTATTGAAGAAACTTGATTGTATATATTGCTCCTCTGAGCACAGAGAATGTAAGCAAGCTTATTGAAATAAACAGCTTTCATTAAAGTACCTCTAATGAGGTTCTGCATTTAGGATCACACCAGGGCTGAGGCTTATGCTACCTCTGGAGATTGTCCAGTCTCACCCCACCTCAGGCAGCTCAGCTCCACAGGTCATGTCAGGGCCGTTCATAGTTGGATTTAAGTATCTCCAAGGAGAGAGACTCCACACTGCCCTGGGAAACCTGTACCTGTTTGACTACCCTCACAGTTCGAAAAGATTTTCTTCCAAAGGTTAAGAAGAAATGTCTTCTATTTCAGTTTGTGCTATTGCTCTGGGCACTACTGGGAAGGGTCTGGCCTCTTTACACCCTCCTGTCAGGTATTTGTGCACATAAGAAAGCTATCCCTGGCCTGCTCCAGACTGACCAGCCCCAGCTCAGCCTCTCCTGCTATGACATGATCTGGCCTGCATACTACCCTGAATGCTGAGAATGGTAACAGGCAATTATTTTTCTTTCAAATAGACAAATTCAAGAGTTCACTGCATTTCCTGAAACTGAAAACTTTCAGTATTTTAGGTCGTTATTTTCATGTTGATTATTAATTTTCTGTGGGTTTTCTGAGATCACCAAGAATTTTATACAGAACACACTCACATCTGTTTCGTATATGAAATGAAAAGGAAGGAAGAAATGAAATTAAGCTCAGTCACTTGCACAGTCCCTACATCAAAGTAGCTAATTGTGTATCAGGCAAAATTCTTGTTAATAGCCTCCGAGTCCAATTTTTAGCCAGGGCAATAAGTTTTTGTATGCTGTGTATTAAGTGTTATAGATACTTTTGTCTCAGATAAATGTTTTATATTTTGCAGAATAAATTCTTTCCAATATGTTTCAGCTTAAATACTTGTTCAGAAGGGGTTACCTTGGCTCTACACAGAGCTAGGTTTGATGGAATGATATGGAATTTGCTTTAATGTTGATCTCCTGGACTCCTTGCTGCCTATTTAAGATACCTTAGTAAAAGCAACAAAAAAAATGGATATATGGAGAGGAGATAAACTCATTAACTGATGTCCATGAAGAACATGATATAAACCAAAGGAGAACAACCTGTTCTTCTGGTGCAGATGGAATGTGAATGAGTAGGAAACAGGACACTTCTTATGGGACTAAAAAGTAAAAGATGCTGGAGATATGCCACTTCATAGTAGTACAAACCTGTTCCTACAGATCACTTTGCCTATCTTGCCCAGGACAACCTCATGGCTTCCTCTTACTGGAGAAACCCTGAGTAGTGCAGAGCTGCCAGAAGAAATTAAGTTCAGGAGAACAAAAAGTAAGGTGCCCTAAAGCACCACTAACACCAAGTTCTGGAAAACTGGTGTACATTACAGAAATTCTGTCATCTCTCTGACTTCTGTTGGTGCATGAGCTGATATCCTTGCAATTATGAAGAAACAAGTTTAATTGAGACAAAACATACTTTTATTTTATGTGTGATTATATTTTAAACCAGGCAGCCTAGTGGTAACGTTTCTGAAATTTTGCTTTCTTAATTGTAGACTCATGTTTTAAAGACTATTGAGGCAAAGGGAAAGTTTTTGAGAAGTTTTGGTAGCCTTGACTTATCAGGGCAAGTACATTGTCCATCACAGTAGGAGCTTTGTGATCTGGCAACAGAAACAGGAAGCTATACATAGTCACCTGTTTTGTGGTAAGTACTTGCTCTTTGCAATAGACATATTTGGTATATTGTTTTGGTATATTGTTTTTGTTGTTGTTCAATTCATATTAAGTCTCTTGTGCAAAGCATGTAGGATTTGTGTTTAAGTAAATGAGTTATTCCAATGAAACACAGGGAAAAGCAGTTTTAATGATAATAAAGTATGACACGTGAAAAATATTGATATGCAATGCAAACAGCTAAGATTTTGCCTGCAGAATCATACTTAGCTGTCCAGTTATACAAGAAAACAGATGAAACAATGATGTGACTGTGAGATTACTTTAAGCAATTTTTTTGCCGATTCTCAAGTCATATAGAGAAATGTGCCAATCTCTGATGAACTTTTGTTCGGGCACAACATGAAGAAGATCAAAATCAGTTGTTTGATTGCTTTAGACTGCCATGATGGGCTGTCAACACTAACTGGTCACAGCGGTAGCCAAAAGCCTTCAGTGTAAGCAATCTCTGAAGTATTAACTAGTCCTAATGGAAAGACTGTTTACCATAGGAGTGACTTCTCATTGAGAACCTGGACTTCAAAGCAAGTCTAAAGAGCATTAAAATTCGGTTGTCTCCTTATTTTTTTGTTGAAATTACTACTAACAGATCCTGTTCCTGAGCAGCTCTTATCTCTTCTCATGAATTAAAATAAAGGTTATTATCACCTTTATTTTACCAACCGTTTTATCCTCAACACATTTATCCTGTGTGCCTCACAGATTAACACCCCCCCCCCTTGTATTTGCTTACAGATACACTAGCATTTAGTTCTGGAGGGCAATAAAATGCATAGAAAGTCATATCTGCTTTCTTGCATGTACAAGGAGGTGACATTATCTGGCATAGGACTCCTCCAGCAGAGCTGTTGTGATCTGACTCTCTTTACAAACAGATGTAGATGCAGCTATAGTGGATATCTAGGACAAAAATTCCTCTGTTGCACATCCTTGTGGTGTGCAGGGCGAAACTGTAGAACCCAATCAGAGTTAGATTCCTATATTTAGAGTGATGCACCCCATCTCAGTCACCTTAACAAAATTTGTCTTTAATTATGTAGTCACTGCAAGGAACAAGGTTTCTGTTAATTTTAGGGCTAATTTCAACTCATTAAACAGCCTTCGCGTCAGCTGATTTTCTTCTAGGTATCGGATCATGTCTAACAGTTCCTAAATGTGAAGATCTTTCTGAAAGAGAAAAGTAGCTGAGCAGATATGTGAGACGTGAGGTGAGATGCAGTGTGGGGCTGCACCCCACCATTTTAAGGTCCACCTTATTCACTATCCCAACAAGACTCTTCACATATGGCAACACAGACAGTCCTCAGAAGATTGACTGATGTTGCTAGTACAGGATTGATCTGTATCTGGGAGCCTTTAGCTAGCAATCATGATGGGCAGGTAGGACATGGTTTTCTGCCTAATGTGTGGCAGCTACTAGGAGTGCTTTGCCACAAAGTACAAAATCAGACTGAATTTCAGTTATTTCAAAAAAGTGGTGAATACCTTCAGTATTGAAATGAGAGAGTCACAAAGATTTTGAGGATTCACAGAGATTTACCACCCTCTTCGTTCTCCCGCAGTAAGCACATCACCCCATCAGAAGTAGAAAGGATTAAAACAATTGAATAATAATGAGTAACTGCCAAATGCGCTGTAAATGATCAAGAGGCGGAAGAGGAGTAGAAAAATCAGCTGGCAGATGTTGTAGCATCGCTATTTTCTATCTACCATGCACTGATGATAGAAAAATATCCTAAATCTTTATAAAAATAGAACTAATTTACTGAAGAGTTAAACAGTGAGTAGCTGTGAGCAAAAGAGTTAATTGCAGTTTTTAGTGAGTTGCTTAGGAATAGGCAGGAACAGGGATTTGCAGCTGTGGGCTTTACTGAAATAGACATATGCAACTGTTTACTTATTTCAGGTTTCTTTACTCATAGTTTTATGCCTATGCGCTAAACATAGAAGTATTTATGAGAAATCCTCTTAAGATACAGCAGTGCTTAAACTTCCATAGGTATCATTGCACACTCTGTCAGCACCAGGACATGGTGCAGAGGGCAGTGAAAGCTGTGGTTTGGTAATGTCTGCCACACCAATATTCACTGCCCTGTAGTGGTCTCAGCTGTCTGCAGGAGCTACTGTGGCATTGTGGTGTTCTTTGCATTCAGTAATCAAGGGACAATTTTAAAATAGTTGCATAGTTCAAATGTGATAAAATTTAAATTTTTCTTGCAAGGAGATTTACCGGTGTAGGAGTACTCACTGAATTGCAGTTAACTAGGCACTCTGCATAAATTACACTGGGACTAAGTAGGGCTCTGTGAGGTTGTTATTCAACAAGAGTGGCAGAAATGTATAGTAATATGGTTTGTGAAGCTAGGACACTTTGTGACTAGACAGACTTGCTGTTTGTATAACCAAGTCCTTCTACTCTGGTGGCAATAGATGAGGGGTAATATTTGGCTAAGACTATGTGATACCTGACTGGAAATGTCTGGGGAAAATTAAATCTTAGACAAGACCTAAATACTGCTGGATCCTATGTTTATTTCTTCTTTCATGAAAATGTGCAAAATGTCTGGGAAGCAGGTTCTTACAAATATGGATGGCTATTTTATGGTTCTCTGAGTAGAAAATAATCTTTGTCTTCAGAGGCAGAGAGTGGTCTTTCATGCTGTATACGGAAAAGAGATATGAAAACAGATACATTCAAAGCAATACTACAAAACCTTCCATTTGTGACCCTAATACAGTCCCTCCTAGACTTTAATCTTTTTAGATTTTCATAGGATGTTATTAAGACTTGTGTGTGATAGCTTGGGTATAGAATGAAGAGAAATATAGCAGTGAAGACAGCTTCATTTTGAAAGTCCATAGGGAGTCCTCATCTCTTGGTACAGGAAAGAGTCCTCAAACCCTACCTGCGTCATCCTATTCTATGCAAAAATCTGTGGAACAATGGTGAAAAATATGCAATTAATTTTAAGGAAGCTAACCAACAAGAATAATGATCCCTCTGTCATATTAAAAGCTTAGAAAGCCTAGTAATTACTTCAAGTGAGTATTTACATGACAACTAGAAATTCAGAGCTGATATGTTTTATTAACCAGCAGATATCCACATATCTATCAGGTACCTGCTGGTTAAGAACACAGGGAAGGGAGAGAAAATCACATTTCACAGAATGTTCAGTTCTGAACAGGTCAGTGGATCCTAGTGATTTGAAGCAAAGCTGTCTTTTAACAAATGTGCCTGTATCTTTCTGTAGAAACACCATTTCTTCCAGCCATCCAGCAGGAAGCAGAAATACTTGATTCAGTATAATTCTGCTCTCTTCTTACTTCGGGCACTGTTCTTCACCTTGCCTAGACTTAGCATTCAGCAGCACTGTTGTGGAAACTGAATTATATACCATTTTTTTTTTGAGTGGAGCTCAGCAAAATAAGTTGCAGCCCCAGTTCCTGGTACCTAAACAAAGACAGCATTCTGTAGGTTTAGCTTGGAATGGAGTTGTTGACACCATGAGGAGTGGTTATTTTTTTTTTAATTAAAGTCTATATGTAGCAGCACTGTTAATTGGCAAAGATGATTCTCTGATAAAGTCAACCATTTGTTGGGTAATTATCGAGTCTCTCAATAGAAACAATAAAGTTGTTAATTATTAAATTGCTACATTACAGTATCCATCATCTCATTTAGGTACTGTGCTGATTCTAACCCTCAGATAAGCCAAGAACAGCACTCTGATTCCTT
The DNA here is from genome assembly GCF_003945725.1 of Corapipo altera. Taxonomy (NCBI): domain Eukaryota; kingdom Metazoa; phylum Chordata; class Aves; order Passeriformes; family Pipridae; genus Corapipo; species Corapipo altera. The sequence continues at coordinate 23,777,099 of NW_020884875.1, read as the reverse complement.
TATATTCATGAGTAGATTTTTCTGAAAACTTTAATATAATTTGGTCAGTCTTAGGTAAGTGATGTTAGCCAAGAGTGAATTTCTGAATTATAGTGTATATTCTTAAGAGAGTTATTTATGTAGAAGTGTCTGCACCCCATCGAATGGGGATTAACTTGCATAAAGTGTAGAATTTTGATGATCTGGAAAATTTTTGCTAATCTTGGAAGGGCCTAACACCAGCATTCTTGAAGTGTGAATCTGCACATGTATGTAACACTTCTTTATTGGTAGCTTTTGATAGTACATGACATGATGTCTTACACATTTTTGTGAATAATATTGGAAAGATTTTTGAATTCTTCATTGTCATGGACCTGGATTGTGCTGTTCGTGGGCAAGGGAGAGGCAGAGGAAGGGGAGAACCAGTGAGATGAACACAAGGTCAAGGAACTATACGGGCATTTTTCCTGGGGACCTCAGCAGCAGCAGCAGCAGCAGTGGTGTTTGCGTGGTGCTTGTAAACTCTAAAGTGGCTTGCTGCACCACAGTGTGGGTGCTTCTGCACGGAAATGTGGGCAGCAGTAACAGAAGTGGCTTTTCAGCAGGCAGGAGCAATGCCTGCCCAGCTTTCTCAGAGCAATTGCTGACATTCAGGAGCCAGCCATATGCTGGGGCACAGAAGCAAAAAGGTGCATCTTCTTGCCACCTGTGGTGAGGTACTAAAACTCTGTCTGTGTCACCATGCTCATCATGTCCTACTGTCTGTCTCAGTAGGTTCCCTGCTCGTGAACATGGGCTGAGCAGGATTCCATTTTGAAGCATTTGCTCCATGCACTGAATGGGAAGCCAGTGGGCCTCCGTTAGGAATTTGATTCCAGGTTCCTGAACCTAAGATCCTCCACTCTTGTGGCACCTCACCTGTGGTTAGCTCTGGGGTCATCAGAGAGGACATGGACCTGTTGGAGTAAGTTCAGAGGAGGGCCACAGAGATGATCAGAAGGCTGGAGCACCTATCCTATGAGGAAAGGCTGACAGAGTTGGGATTCATCCTAGAGAAGAGAAGGCCATGAGAAGGCCTTATTGCAGTCTGCCAGTACCTGAAGGGGGCTTGTGAGAAAGATGGGGAGAGACACTTTAGCAGGGTCTGTTGTGACACGACAAGGGTTAAAGGTTTTAAACTAAAAGAGGGTAGATTCAGTTACATATTAGGGAGAAGGTTTTTTTCCAATGAGTATGGTGAAACACTGAAACAGACTGCCCAGAGAGGTGGATGCCTTATCCCTGGAAACATTCAAGGTAAGGTTAGATAGGACTCCGAGCAACCTGATCTAGTTGAAAATGTCCCTGCTCTTTGCAGGGGTGTTGGACTAGGAGATCTGTTAAAGGTCGCTTCCAACTAAGACTATCCTATAATTCTAAGATGTGTTCAGAGGCCTGAAGACTTTTCTTGGAGCTGTCCAAAGGTCTGTGTAGTCTCAGCCGTGTTTTTGCTCAGTGTATATTGGAATATAGTTCCTCTGCTATGCCCTGTTAAGCAAGAAATATTGACAGGATGGTAAGGGAAGGTGTAGAAACAGAGGTTACTGAGGGTGACATTACTTTCAGTGACTGATAAACCTGCAGAGAAAGTGACAAACAGATTGTTTTTTATTCCTTATTCATTTCAAATAAGATGGTTTAATCAGGCCTCAAGGAGCTCACAATGGCATTTTCTGCTACAGGGCTACTGGCAGGATGGTTTAAATGAACACTCCTGTTCCAAGAAAATAACAAGATGACATGTGTAACTCCAGAAGTTCTTGGCTCACTTGTAGACTATATTTTTAACTGAGGATTTTCCAAATTCTGGAAAGAATTATTGGTATGCATCTTTATGGGTAATTTCTGCACATCTGAAGTATAAGCAGAATTCTTTTTAAGATGTGGTGGAGAAAGAAGCTATGCTTATAATGTGTTTATTGTTATAATTTGTCTGATTTTATAATGTTTATTTTATTTCTTGTGTCTTTAAGTTTTCACTTATAATTCATGAACTCAAAATTGCAATTGAAAAAATTTCAGTTATCTAATGTTACTGCATACTCACTTTTTATATATAGAATATTGTAGATGTTAAGTAAAATTATTTATTTCAAAATCAGGTTGCTCAGAGCCCCATCCAACCTTACCTTAAACGCTTCCAGAGATGGGGCATTCACAACTTGTCTGGGCAACCTGTGCCTCACTGTCCTCTAAATAAATAATTTCTTCTTAACATGTAATCAAAATCTCTCCATTGTTAGTTTAAAACCACCACCCTTGTACTACCACTATTTGCCTGTGTAAAAATTTACTCTCCCTCTTTTTTATTAACTTTATAAAATTGTAAAATATTGATGCTATTCATATTACAACCACAGGAGGGGAAATTATTTCCTATGAAAAGCTGTGTCTGTGCAGTATCAGATAGTGCTTGGAAATGATCATGTTTCATCTCAGTCCATGCTTTCTTACATTCAGATGCCCTGATATGCAAGAGTTTTCATTACCACATTTTATATTCCTTTTATAAAATAACACTAATGAATGATTTGTTCCAGTGATGCAACATTCTATGGGTTTAACAATATTAAGAAGTTGCTACAGGTGATATTGTGTGTCTGCCTGATCCCATATGAGATCCTAGAGGAAGGGCCCAGAGCAGCATCAGAAAGCTATTGCACAATGGCTAATTTGTGCCTGAAGCTGTCAAAGTTATGAAATATGAAATAAGGATCTCTCTCCACACATTGAAAAAGAAAATGTCTTTGTAAAGAAATATTCATAGGACATCATTTCTGCCCTGGAGATTTAATTCCTTCTTTCTCCTTGCTCTAGAGACATGACTATTCACTGCTACAAACTATTCTAGCTTTTTTTCTTCCATCTCTGTAATAGCTCTGATACATGTTTCTTGGCATTTTGGAAGATTAAAATGAAGGTCACAGTTTTCTTGAAGTCCATGTCTCTGTCTTAGCCAAAAATTAACTTACCACTGTGTCACATTATCATATTGCAATGCTATTGCTGGTGAAGGAATCTAAGGGCAGTAGTAGTGAAAGAAGTAAATTGGCTATGCTTTTTTTCCAAGACTCTCTATATACATTTTAAGGAGATATTTAGTGGCTATTCTTGCTTAAAGTAATTTTCAGTCAAAGATTAAAAAGAAACTATGCATTGAAATAACTCCATAGGAATGCCATGAACAAGTGAGTAGATGCCATCATCAGAAAAGATTTTTTACTCGTCAGTAACTCCCTCTTCAAAAAAAACTCAACCAAACAAAAAAAAATTGGAAAAAAGGGGTAGACACTGCTACACAGAGAAGCAGTGCAACAACTAATCTCTGAACTGCAGGGACTGAACTTCTCCATCCCTCTGGGGCAGGGTGGAAGAGGGAAATAAAAAGGAAAATTTTAGTCATAGTTAATGTCTTTCCTGATAAAACTTCATACTTATCTTCTTTTGGTCTGAGAGATAAGACCTAAGAGAACAGTCCTTGAAGAAGTGGACTCGGACAGAAGAACATTTCGCCAGTTTTTCCCAAAGCTACATCTGCTTGAACTTTCATTAATCCTATTTCTAAAGGTTTTAAATTCTGCCTTATCAGCAATTTTAGGGGAAAATGAATGAAATATTTGGGAGATAGGAGGTTTTCTGAGTCAGTTTCCTAGCCTGTCTACTTCTTAAATGATGAGAACCATGGATGAGACTGCACAAATGGTTGTGGAGGAGTTTAAAGTCTCTGTTATGCAAGGCAAAATGGCACGATGGGTTTAAGGTATCTATAGCCACCCAGGCTCCTTAAGGAACATGAGCTATGTTTGTAGTTTTAAATGGCATCGGCTTCCACAGGTTGATGTCTGCCAGACCCTAGTGGTATGACTCAAAACAGTGCATCAAATGCTTGCTTTAAAATAGGAAATTGAAGTTGGGGGGTGATGATGGGATTTTCAAATGGAAAAAAAAATGAAGAAATGCTGATATCTTCATCTTTTAGCATTGTTTTAAGGTACATTTTCTTAGCATCACTTGGACTTTAATCTGAACACTTTATGTTCAGTTAAGCATAAAAAGGTGCTTCCATATTTTAGCATTAGTGGTTTTGAATGATGTTTCATAAAATCAGATAAAATTAACTCAAGTGGAGTTATATGAGTTTGTTTTTTTGGCTTTGCTATTTCTTTTTAAAATTATAGACAGCAGTGTGCCACATGCCTATGTATTACACCAGGAATAAGGGGTTGCTACATCAGACTTCCAGCAGAATGGTTACCTAAATATTCTCATGTTCAAATATGGATATTCAAGGCAGTGTTCTCTCCTGTTGTTTTAGTAAAATGTTTTAATTTTTATTGCATTAGAAGGTCATTATTTTGTATCACAGCATATCATATCACTATGGTAATTTTGTTGCGTTCTTCTTGAGTATTATAGGAACTAAATTTCTTTTTACAACCCAAATTAAATAATCTGGTTTTAGATTGAAGTGTTAGAGTAATATTTATTTGGACTTCCTGTCATATAATTTTTATTTCTTCCATGGGGGTTTATTTCACAAAACATGCTAAGTGGATTTCTCATTTGAAAAAAATAATTCAGTACTATATTATCAAAGTATAATTTTTAAAGTAAATCAGATTTATCTTATATTTTTTTGTGTGATTTTGTAGTATTTTATCAATATGGATAAGTATTTTAATGGATATATGTTCTGATAAACTAAATAGACTATTAGGTTTACATACTAGACTTATTCAACCACATGATTTCCATGGAAATTAATGCCGTTGCAACATATACGTAAACATATGTACTACCCTTAATTTTAAGTGCTAGTATAACACACTACAAATGGCTTTTTACAATTGCTAGGATGGAAAGATTTAAAAGGCAGTGATATGAATATAGTCCCCTGCTGAGTCCTTGAAATTAGTTGCTATCTTCCATGGCTTAAGCACAAAATATCCCTTCTCGGTAGCCATGAAATTACATATAATCTTGAATTAACTCTGATTATCACTTCACATCTTGTTCTAATTTGCTCATAGTAGTTCTGACTATAGTAAAAGCCTGCAGAGGTGTTTGTTTCAAAATTTTCATTTAATATGCACATAGAAAGCAATTAAATGAACCTTCTTGCTCTTCCATGACAAAAATAAGCAGATTTCTCAAAGTGACACATGCATATCACTGAGATGCAAAGATTTGCTCACTTTCCGTCATTGAGATATATTTTTGTAGAACACTACAAAGCTTTCTAAAATATCTTTTCTGTCCAGAGTTTCTTCCTGGGGAATAATTTACCCTAGTTTTTCAATCTTCCCCATTCCCACGTTTGAAGTGGGGAACACTACCCACCCATCTTACCATGATTCTGCAGAAGTCTATCAACTGTTGAAGTGATGAATCACCAGTGAATCGTGTTGGCTAGAAGACAATTTGGAAAAAATACAGTTTCCTTATTAAAATAAAATAATGTAGTAGTAGAAGTAGTAGCAGTAATAATAATAATAGCAACAGCTCTGACCACCACCACCACTACCATCATCAAAACAAAACCACAAGTTCTGCTTCACTCTAAAGTGTAGCACTTTTGGGGGTGGATAGTATGTATTTGTGTGTGTTGAATTTGCTACTATGAATATCAGCCATTTTCATTTTATAATGAAGGAGAATTTATTACTTGCATATAATCACCAAATGGATGAAATACTGTTTTGATAAATCCCATTAAAATTAGAATCTCACTCTGGTTTTTCATCAGGATATGCTGCGAGTACTCATTGCAGAACCTGACAAGATAGCACTGGAATGGACTTCTTTGTCCTGGTGCTTGCAATCAGAGGCAATTACATTATGCCATCCTTTGTGTACACTTGTCAAAGCCACAAGAAAAAAGCGGATATAGGTATGGATGCTCAGAACTTCACCATTCCTGTATATTAAACACCTTCTTATTTCAAGAGTGATTGTTTCCATAGCCAGTTAATAACCTTTTGTTCTGTCCTTGTTTCAGTGATAAATTTTTAAAATGCCTTTGTGTTCCCATTCTCCTATTTTTCCTATTTAGAGAAATCAATCTCTGAGGTCTTCTCTTTTCTCCTGTTCACCTGTGGGTCCTTCCCAGCACGTGTCCTAGTAAGAATCCATATTTCCTCTTTGCAGTGCCTTTTTGAAGGGCTACCAGTCTCTACTGAAAATACTTTTATTGGCACATCCTAGCATTTAGCTTTGCCACAGTGGAAACATGTACATGGCTCATCATCATCCCATTACAGAATTTGACCTACCTCCTTTTTCATAATTTCTTGCTGATAGTTCCTTGAAGACGGAAGAAACTATGGAACAGTTATGTTACTACTTAATGTACTGTGGGAAACATGAAAATTCCATCACCGTGGTAATGAATATCTTTATAAAGCACCTTTCTGTATATGGACATAATTGTAGAGACCTATGCAAAATATGCAAGCTATTGCTTACTTATCAATGTAATGTCAGTGATTTTCACTTTTCAATTATGGTAGGTGGCTTCTGAAATCAGATGGTAATCCTTATTTTAATAGCAAGCTTGTGAAGCCAGTGAAGTTCGTCTATGGATCAAAATGTCATTAGAAATCATGCTAAAGGATTCCATTATAATTTTGTTAAATTTGAACAGTGTTTTAAAACAAACAAGAATACTGAGTTCACAGATTTGATTAGCATCATGTTTGGCTTCATCAGTACAGAAGGGAGTAAAAATGCTTAGGGAGTGAGATAGAAACAATATACCTTGATTTGCAGCTTTCTGCTCCAGTAAGTGTCTAAGAGCAGACAGCTTGCACAGAATCGTGGAATCATAGAATCAGCTGAGTTGGAAAAGACCTCTGAGATCATCAAGTCCAACCCTTGATCCAGCACCACCGTGGTTACTAGACCATGGCACTAAGTGCCACACCCAGTCTTACCTTCCAGGGATGGGGAATCCACCACCTCCCTGGGCAGCCCATTCCAATGCCTGATTACTCTCTCTGTAAAGAATTTCTTCCTAATATCCAACCTAAACCTCCCCTGGCACAGATTAAGATCGTGCCCTCTTGTCCTACTGCTGGTTGCCTGGGAGAAGAGACTGATGCCCTCCTGGCTACAACTTCCTTTCAGGGAGTTGTAGAGAGTGAGGAGGTCTCCCCTGAGCCTTCTCTTCTCCAGGCTGAACAACCCCAGCTCCCTCAGCCTCTCCTCACAGGTCCTGTGCTTGAGTCCCTTCACCACCCTTGTTGCTCTTCTCTGGACTTGCTCCAGCATCTCAATATCCTTCTTAAACTGAGGGGCCCAGAACTGGACACAGTACTACAGGTGTGGCCTCACCAGCACTGAGTACAGGGGAATGTTAGATTGTTTTCCATTGTCTTCTCATAGATATTGTTGCTGCTGTGTATTTTGTAACTAGCATATACTTTTTGTAAGATTGTAAATTAGATTCTATGAAATTATTGCAAACTTTACAAATAATAAAAATAACTGAAGTCGTCTCTTAATTCTTATGCTCCCTTTATCATTGTCACAAAACAATTCAAGTGAAAATACTAAAGTCTATCTCTTTCCAGGAAACATTCAGTCTCTTTCTTTGACCTTTTCATGACTGCTGGGGAACATCTGCACTGTTTTCATCAGACAAGAACAGACTGCAGTCAGTGTTGTCAACCTGGCTGCCTTATCTGCACAGTAAGAACCATATTATAGCACATGCAGGGAAGGACATGGACTGATTTCCAGTGCATCATTCAGGAGCTCATCAGTCAAATAACTCATATTACCAAATGCACTACTTAAGGCTCAACATTCTTCATGAAGTCCAACAAACCACAAGATGATAAAAGATAGTTGAAAAAAACTTTGTCTGCCTTACACTATTTCTGAAGAATGCATAAAATATGTACTGAAAAAAACCCAAACCAAAACAAAAATAAAGAAACCGTTATTCCGTTGCAACTAATGCAGTGGAAGATACTGCATCAATTAAAATTCTGACCACTGGAACTGGAATCAAGGAGAAAAACAGTGGATGGGAAGACTATATAAAAATGACAAGAAAATGACTGTTTTGAAGAAATCTTTCTCTGTAGGCTTCATAGACAAAAAACCCCCAATGTGTTGTTAATATGGTTTGAAGCTGGCTCCCTGCCAAGTCTCCAAACCCTACCACAAGAAGTCCCCCCCCACCAAAAAACCTCAGGGAGAAGAGGGAGAAAAACAACCAAGAAAACCCGAAGTGAGAGAGAGACAGCTAAAGTGATATATATATAAATATATTTACACTTATATTACAATTATATACAATTAAAATATATACAATTTCACAAGGGAAAGGGAAGGGGGAAGGGAAAAGGAACAAAACTAAAATAATATATATATATATATATTCCAATCAGTAGCCTGAGATCTAGTAACTAAAGAGTTAGCAAAGAAATATCCCACCACTCTCCTTGGGACAACCGAGAGTTGCTCCGGGACGATCGCCGGCAACCTCCGCCTCCTGAGGTCTACCAGGCCTCGTTCCCCAACACGGCAGACTCAACAGCAGGGAACCTGCACCTCCAAGCCGCCGGAAGGAAAAAGAGAGCGAAGGCCTTCCCTCCTTTCTTCTTATAGTCTAGATTACGTAAAAATCGTAGGGAATACTGGTTAAATCTGGAGCCTTCCTTGGTTACAAACTGGTCACCAAGGAAGGCCTAGCCCAAACCACCACAGTTATATACATTAAGGTTTTATTTTCCTTTGAGCTGTATTTTGTATCTCCTTGACTCAAAATTGGTCAATAAAGCCAAAGAGCCACTCAAACTATTGGAAGATGCACTATGCATGCACCTGTAAGTGTAGCCATTTTGTGCGGAGCAAGAAGCAGCTGTGACAATGCACATACATTTTAGTAAATGAAAAGTATGTATAAAAACTGATGATACAGCAACATCAGATCTGGAAGAAAGATTTAATTAAAGGTAAAGACAGAACAAATCTTGAATTGAGATTAACAGAACCTGCTACTTTGACGGTCTGGCCTCGTGTACAACAACTAAGAATATTTAAGCTGTCTGTGGCAAGGTTAATGCAATGTCAGTATCCCTCCCTCACACCTCATAATGCCTGCAATGTCTGTGAAAATACAGGTCTGTACAAAAAAGTCTGTGTGTTGGTAATGCTATTGTTGTAATGACTAAAAGTACCTGAAAGCAGTGCATTTTTAGAGCTCTGGTATATCACACAGTTTCAGTGGTCACCACAATGAAAACTGTGGTATCTGAGCTTAACCAGCACGTTTACTGTGGACTCATTTCCTTGTTTATCATTAATTACATAAGCAACAAAGACCTAAGACTTTTAAAGGAATTGGTGTGTGACTTCTACTAAATCTGAGATGTATAAACATCAAAAATAGTACATTGGCCCTGATAGGCTGTTGAATGCCAAAACTCCTTCATGTAGTTTGTCAGTAAGATTTAATTCTTGTTAATTCTTAATTTTGTTCCAAAACTTCAGAAACAGTACCAGCAAATGTTCACCCAAAGGACAGGATCCTGCTCTTCTGCAGAATTCCTGAATGGGTACAGGGTGGTATCAACTCTGGGGGTCTGTCTCTACTTAGATCAGCGGATATTTTGCTGTTGATTCCAGAGGCAAAAAGTTCATGCCTTCAGTTTGACTGGAAGGTCTTGCTCATTTCATTATAGTTTTACCAGTATCCGAATAAGAGTGCTCTGGCCAAGGACAGAATAGGAAAGATTAGAACCTAAGGGCTCTCACCATGGCCTGGGTGACTGACAGAGCCTCACTGACACAAGGACCCATCTAGATCAGTGGAAAAAAGTCCACCAGAGAAGAATTTTTGGGTGGACCTGATCCAGTTTGTCAGCAGACTTCCCTTTTGCTCTGCTTAGAAGATTCCTGCCTCATGGAGTATTAACTGGAAAATTTATTGACCATAGCAGCAGAAACCTAGAAACTATGAAAGGGAAGTTTTACACATTCATTTCACCATTCTTCTGATGGTGATTTGGTCCAAATCTGATACTGATTTGGTCCTTTTTTATTACAGGTTAACATGTTGGTACATGCATACTACTGGGCTGACTTACAGTACAGTGTTGAAAGGATGTTCTGTTTTGCAAATCTCAAACATGTAAAGTAAATATTTCTGAAAATATTTCTAAGATATATTTTGAATCTCTTGTTTGAATTTATATGTGCATTGCAACAATAAAAAGCATTCTGAGCATCACCCAGAAACAGTAGCTCTTCAAATGTTTGTTTTCATCAATGACCAAAAAACATTGCCCGAGATGCATGAGGTTAAACTAGAAGGATGTGGAAGTAGAAATATCAATTGGCAAGGGAATAGTGAAGATCCTGGCTGATAAAACCAGATATTTAGCTCATTCTTTGAATTTTCCATGTGTGACTAGCAAAGCACTTTGTAAAAAGTCCATATTATTATCTTAATTTTGCAGATGAGGAAACAAACAGCAATACAGTACATCAAAAGGAGTACCAAGAATACTTAATCTGACTGTTTGGTCTCAGTAAGTAGGGCTTATTTGTAGGAATTTAAAACTCTGGAGTTTGTTCTAAATGTACAGTAATGGTACAACTCTCTCTAGAAGGAAAATCACCACAGAAAAGACAATTTTATCTCTTGGCAGGTTACTCTTGTTCTTTTCTTATTTTCTTTGGGTAATCAAAAAGCTGCATATTAACTGCAGACCTGCTTAACAAAAGTTCTGAAGCACACATTTTAGTGGGATCAAAGATACACTTAATAAGATTTTCAGTTTCAAAATAGGCCCCTCAGTTTTCAGCATCTGGAGGAAGAATTCTGCATGGCTGCAGAACGTGCACAGGGGGAAAGGAATATACCAGTTATAGGCAGAAGGCATATTTGGTTTTAGCTTCAACTAACATTTTATAACTTCAACACTAATGTCTTACTGTCTTTTGCTAGGTATGTCAAAGAAGCACTTGTAAACATCTCTGTACTCTTTTCTCCTCCACCTCTACTAGGACTGTCCAGGTCATCCAAGTCTTACCTATCTTAATAAACAATAAAGATTTCAGTAATGCCAAGATTCTCCTACTTTAGGGCACCATTCACAGGACTAGAACAAGTGGCTAGAGAACATTTTTAAACCTGCCCTTTATTGGCAAATAAGAGTTTAGATCAGCTCCTGCCTTAAAGGAATACAACTATATTGCCTCACATAGTTATGATCATTGTTGGATCAATACTGTTTTTCGTATGTTGTATTTTAAATTATTAAATAAAGCCATATACAAATTCTACATCGGTGTCTGCTTAGCTGCTTCCAAGCTATAACATGAGAACTTTCAATACCTTGTACGACTGTTTCCTGCCCTTGGAATTGTAGAAATTCTGTCCTTGCTTTTAGTTATAAAGGTTGAGAAGTGATAGGACATATAGGATTCAGCAGCACTAAGTGGTGCTATGAGGGTCTGTTCCAGCATTTAAACCAAGAATTCAACCACAATATAAATAATTCAATTTTCTGTCTAGAAATAGGAAAACTAGACCTAAATCTAAAGAAGCTGACACCTTCTTTGCTAGGACTCATGTTTATTTCTAACTCTTCCTTTTTGTTCATAACTGAGACCATTTGCCTGTCCAAAATGAAGGAAATACTAAAACTAAAACCTACAAAGCAATGCTATGAAGTGCTGTGGCTGCAGGGCTTTGTCTGAGCGCTCCCCTAGGTGACAAATCTGTGATTCTGCCTTCTCTTGGAAACAGCTCTGACCAAAGTGTATAGACTGGCAGGTGAGTAACCCCATTTTAAAGAAAATGTTAATAAGATACAGTGTACTGAGCCAAATTCTGTAACTATCATGTGGGAAATCTGGAGCTGCTTTACTGAGGTAAATGGAGTTCCTCAGGTGTGCAATTGTTGATATCTAAGTAAACTTGTGATTTAACATTGTTTAAATAAAAATGTAGATATATTGAGGGAAAGAGACCTTTCTTCTTATGGAGCTAGGATTAGTCTCCTTTTTCTCCTATTAGAGCAGAAATCTTCATACGTAGGGCTGTAAGTAATGGATATTCTCACACAGTGTGGGAATAATTTTTCTCTTTAAAAAGTTTTTGAATGGGTTCTGAGGCTTTTAAGAGAAAACTGCTCTAGTATCCAGAGAGCAAGTGCAAGCAGGAGCTGTCCAGGGAAGAATGCATGCTTATTCCCAATAGAAGAAATGGAGTGAAGGTCTTGTTCCCTCTCTTCTGCCGGGCAAAGTTATGCCCCTGCTCTGTTCCACCAGATTGCAGGGAGGAAAGAGATGTCACAAATTTGTCTGGTCAAATGCCAGATCCTGATTATCCTTTCCATTTGCATAAGGGACAGCACAGCTGATCTAAGCTGACTGTAAAGCACCTCTGGTAAGAGCGATTTGGATAGCCTAAGGATCCTATATTTAAATGCGACTTAAGTCCACTACTAATTTTATTCCATTTGAAGCAAAGATATTTCTGCAAAGTTACTTAGAATTTATCTAACTCATCAGGTACGGCAAATTCCATGTACAGATGGAAGTAAGGTTTCATCATTGTTTCTGTAGATCCTTCAAAAGACTATAATGACAGTTTGCAGTCATCCGCACTAACCTGCTGTTCCTCTTTGGTGCTTATTATCTGTGTGGGATAAGCAGCATGTCAGTGTTTGCCCCAAATCCACAGAGGACTGCCCTTGTTCTCACTTCAGTGGTTTATAGTCAACTGCAGTAGAAGGCCTAAGAAAATTTCTGGTATGTTAATCTAATCTGCTGATTTACATGGACATTCATTGTATTAAGATGTAGGACAGGAGAGCAGGATACAACAAGGAGAAGTCTTCAAAAATTATGGGACTCCTGCTTTTGGTTGTGTGTAGCTGTACAAGGGATGCTATGAGAATTGATACACAGCAAGGAAAGAAGCCTCATTTATCACAGCATGGGTGTGGCCTTCCACTGAGAGTTGTCTTAATCTTTCTGGGATTTATGTAAAAGTCTTTTAATAATAAAACATTTGAAGGAGCAACTACTGTTACCTGGTATCCATAAAAAGATTTTGGATGAAGAATACTATAAAATAGATGGACTACTTCACAAACCACTTGACAGATTTGTTTAATGCAGGTGAAACACAGCAGCCATGTGGCAACATACTACAATAGGCTGTTGCAATGTAAATAAAAATATAGAAAAATATCACACTCTTCAATAAATATTTGATATAAACCAAATAGCCCCAGTTTTCCCAAAAGGTTTCTTGGCCTCTCCCTGTCTCAAATTAGTGTGTTGTTTTACAATGAACTGTAGCTGTCTTTCAGCCACAATAAAGAGAATTTCTTTGGTAGACTGAGAGAACTAAAGGCATTAAAATCAAAAGAAGTTTAGTTTTAACACTTCAGGAGCAGACTTAGTCATTTTCAGTCCACTTTTTGAAAAACACTTTGTAAAATAAATACACAACCATTACAGTTCTTTACATAAGGGTTAAAATAAATGAAATTACTGAAATTTCAATGTAATAGTCTTTCCTCCTGCAAGCCCTCTGACTGAAAAAAGCAAAGGCTTGGTGTTTGAATAAGGGTACTTAATTTTAGCTTGCACTGAAAAATATTTTTATTAATTTTGTGTCATTGAGACAAAACCTGGAGTATCTAATCTGAAAAATGTGGAAAATCATGTAATTGTATACTTAAAAAGTGCTATAATATATTCTCTAGAAATTCAAGCTCACCAGGCTCTTTCATTTTGAATACTCCTCAAACATGCAGATGATGAGCACTGTTTGATGAGAACAAAAATTATAAGCATGGTGAAGATATTATTTCTGTGTCCTCTGAATTCATCCTCCAAATAACTTTCTGAACCACCAGTTTTTGCAATCTAAGATCTTCTGACACGTATCTTCATTTGACGTGGTGTGTGGTAATTAAATAACAGCTAGTATGAAAAAGTAAAGGGGAAAAATAATAAAATGAGCATTACTTAAGATCAGCCCTGGTCTGTTGTTGGACTTGGGCAAAAGATGTCTTCAGTGCAGGTTCTGTTTATTGGTGTAGTGCCCTCTCTAATATAGTAGCTACATTTTACCATGGAAACAGACTCATCTTTTTATTTCCTGTTATAATCACTGTTGTTTGGTTGGCTTATCTATCAAGCCTTTCTAATTGCTATTTTCAGATTATAATTGTACATAGTCTTGCAAGTTAAACTCTTCCAAAGCTGGAAAAGGAAATAAAGTTAAAATTAAAAAAAATGCAAATAAATAGTTTGTCAAAACGGGAACTTGGCAATTAAGTGAGAAACAGTACATAATCTTATTGAATGGCTTAATTTTAACCACGTTTACTAGAAGGGCAAAAGAATGGTATTTCGGTGACTCTGGAACAGTAAAGTTTTGGAGATGAAAAATAACAAACATGAATGTTGGAGAAATTGAGGAGTGCCGTTACAGCATTATGAATACATGGCCATTTTTCCTGTCATTTGATTACGATTATTTGAGATATGTATATGAAACCTCATGTCTGAGAATACAATGCCACATTTATAAAACCAGTACTGTAAACTGTTTTCATTCTGAAGAAGGAAAGCTTGTTTTTCAACATAGATTAAATAGCCTGCTGTTGAGGGCAGCAAATGTGCACCTATTTGCTTATGGTAAAATAGCTGGAATTATCTCTTGAGATGTTAGCACATGACACTCAATAAAAAAAATTGAGAAATATATTCTAAGCTAGCTATATATACACCTGTGTGTTGGGCCCTACTTGATGTACCAAAAGAATATACAGTCTAAGGATATTATGACTTCACTGAGGTAAAACCATATAGCTAGGATGCAAAATGGCAACCTCCAAAGAACACTAGCTAAAAAGTTCTGTTTAATTTAATTTTGTTAGGTCATGAACTTGCCTGTTATGATAAGCAAAGAAATGTGTCCTTAAGCAGATTCTGAATGAAAGTGAAAAGAATGAAAAAAACCCAAATGCTTGTGGAGAACATCAAACCAATTGCGTGGAGCAGTAGTAACAAGTAGTGAGTGGAGCAGAGATGGCCATGGGAGTAGTGTGGCTGATGCATTTTGCAGCAGATGAAATACTGCAAACAAGTAAAAATATAAATAGGCTAGATGAACCAGTGTATTTTAACCTATGTCTTAAAGAATGAAAAATCCTTTTACCAGAGAAGACATTTTCAATATTTAAAACATGGCACTGATGTAACATGTTGTAAGAGTGGAAGAACTTTCTGGGATTTATATTCTTTTCTAACAGAAGCTGAAGCATAGAAAATTGTCTTATAGAGAATGATTTCTTCAGCCTTCTTTATATCACTAAGGAAGCTTCATTTAGACTGAAGCATTTAGACTGAAGACAGATCAAAATGCAGATTCTTTATTTGGTTACCTTAATAGCTTAATAGGCTTTACGGATTATTACTCTCACAAGCCTGTTTGAGCTTATAAAATCCTGATGTATTTGCTATTAGAAATTATGAGCTCAGTCCCAAAAACTCTTACTTGCATGAGCCTCTTGATGAATTGCCTGGCCTTTAAGGGTTTGCAAGAATGCCATCCTTTGCTTACAAAAAGATGGGAAGTGCAAGAAATTCCCAAGGAGAGCCAGTTATTCCACTCCATTTAGTCTCTTCCTAAAGATTTTTGCTCCATTTGCATTCATGCCATAGCTAACCATAAAGTAAATGGATTGTATGTGGTGGACGTTAATCAAAACTGTATTTATTTAAAAACTGTGGAGTTGGATGACACTGGCAACGAAGAGGAGCCCCCACTTAGAGAAGGCACAGTGCAGGAGTTAGTTCTCTAGGAGTATCAGATTACAAAGTCTTTTCAGCTGCATTCAAATTCAGAAATCTAGCTCCTCATAAGCAAGCACAAATCTACTCAACAATACATCTCCTCTAGTTTGCCATAGTTTTCCCAGGGATTAAATTACACTGCTGCTGTCCCCTAAACTGTTGGGTGACCATCCTCTTGGGTGTTCTAGCCTTGCTTTTTGTTTTGCTTTATGATGTTGATTTTTTCATATTAGACCAAGTCTTCTTGACCATTAAGCTGATATTAAGTCTCTTATGTTGTCATCCTTGGTCCAAAATTAATGCTGTAAGTTTTGCTGTATGACAGCATTTCTGTTGAGCTGTTCCAGCCATAGTCTTAAAACATCTGTGGTGTTACTTGGAAAGGTGTAATGAGGAGTTTGTTACAAAAACTACGCACGGTCTGATAATTTTTTAGTGTCCGGGGCTCTCTATTTGACAGGCTGCTTTTTTTAACAGTGAAACTCTTTGTTCTTTTAATATTTCTGTAGCTTTTCCTCCAAATGTTTCTCTCATTCAGTGGTGTAGTTCAGGGAAGAGATAATAACCAACTATTTTTGCAACTCTCATTGCAAAAATTTCTATCTTAAGTAGCATAAATGTGTACAATTGGAGTGTATCAACAGGAGTCATAATTGCATCTCTCCATGATACTTACTCAAAACTGAGAGTATTTCATCTGCAGTAGACAAATTCACTGCTGGCATCATGTTTTTTAGTAGTTATGTTGATCTCTTGTGAAGAAGTGAGATTTGCACTGCATGGTATTTTCCACCGAGGTATTTAAAAATTCCGTCAGATATTTCTGACCACAGCAAAGGTCATATGTAGCTTTTAGTCCTGAGATCAGTGACAGGCCTTTCAGAAAAACTGGCAGTTTTACAGAAAAACACAAGATATGAATATGTTAGTGCTATAAATCTTTTCAAATTAAAAAAAAAAAAAAAAAGAAAAGAAATCAAGACTGATTCAGAAAGTGTTGGGGGAAAAAAATTACACAATCAAATGGTCCTTCTGAGAGTATCAGTCTGAAGACCAGAACAGAACCAGAGTAAGAAACCATGATCAAACCTTTTCTACAGGACATTCTGAAACCTTGTTCATTAAGTGGGATTATTTCTGTTTAACATCCTGAAATTGTAATTACGTTTCAAGGACTATTATAAAGGCATAGGAAAAGGTTTATTTTTGTTCATATGCGTGAGTGAGTCACCTACCACTTAAAGCTGAAGTTTCACTTAGAAGAACCTAAGGAACTAAGAAAGAGCAACTATGAAGAAGTCAATACCTTCTGCCTGTAACTTTTTTAAACAACCCTTAGTCTTTCTGCAGCCATTGCTGAAAATTTTTGCTGATGCCTTGGGGAAGATAAATAAAAAAATATGGGGCATAAGGTATAAGAAGAAGGTTTGGTTCTCACTATATGCTAGACTAGCTCTTGCATGTGACTACACTCCCACTCTCAGCTCTTTAATGCAGAAATGAAACTTGCTTACTTTAACTTGTTTAATCCTAATAAGTGGCTTATGTCACTCTACGTTTCAAGGTTTTCTTTACAAGGATAAAGCAGCAAAAATAGCATTTCATAAATGAAACTGAGATTTATCTTCATGGTTTAGTTTCCTTTTGGAATCAGAAGAATTTGTAGGTATTATACACTAGGCATTACTTTGCGTAAATAATAAATAAGGCATATTTAGAGGAGATAAATAACCCAGGAGATGAAATCCTTTTTGTCATCAGCAAAAAGCAGTTCACAGAATTTAGATCACAGAGCAAGATTTCTCTTCAACTAATTAAAGAAGGGAGCAAATGAATTAAGCAAATCTGATGTATTTTTTCTAAAAAATCTCAGACATGCAGACATCACAATAAACTGTAAGGTCCTAGATAACAAAACGAAGTGCAGAGATTATTCTAATTCTCCTTTCTGTACAGGGCTACACATTTTGAGAGACAAAATGCCTGAAATAATTAACCAAATTAGCACTCCAATTTACCTGTTGAAAGAATTACATGAAAATTGATGATGAATTTGCTGCAAAGGCTTTAAATCACTCTATTTCAATTAAATACCAAGCAGGATGTGATTATAGGAAATTCATAGTGCAGTAATGCCAGTGAAGAAACTTGCCTTTCTAAGTAAATTTTGTGTAAGTAGAATCCACATTGTCACATCAGATTTTCATAATTCTGTGCAACCCGACTTCTATTTGCAGAACTTGTGATGAAAGTGATTGAGTTTTGTTTGTTTGGAATATTACTGCTTCTAGTTCTTTGGTGTTTTGAATTACTTAATTGTAAGATGTACTGTCTTTCAGTCATTAGGTTTTCACAGTACCTTCATTAGAGACATATAAAAGTTGTTTTGTTGAGTATTCTTTCATGTCCTGGAAGGCATAGTTAACTTGTGCCACAAATGTTTCATGATCACTATGATTTTTATAGAAGAAGATGTAGTCTTAGATCTAAAGATTAGTTTTACATGTTTAGTAGTTTAGACATGTTTAGACTACATGTCATAGTGGGAAAGATTTAGCCAACAGGTCTACATTTCTCTGGAAGATTTCTGTCCTGTGTTTCCAAGAGGTAAATAACATATATTCAGTGTATTCCGCCAAAAAATCAATGGTTAGAATTCAGTCTGCCGCTGTAACTGCTTCTTGGGGAGAAAAGAAAGCCTTTATAGATAAAGTTTTCAGGCAATCATTTGATGTTTTATTTAATCAGAAGATAGAGAAGAGAAAATCACCACTGATTCTGTGAGTAGCACATTTTCTTCAGGCTCACAAAAATTTGTACTTTCTGTGTTTTGGCAGCATTTTTTCCTTTTTTAGTTTTACATTTCTTGACTTGTTTTCATCCAAGATATCATGTCATTGTCTGTGGTCTAAACCAAAGGATGGAACTTTTCTGTATTAATACAATTGTAAGTAAAGCTTTTATAGTTGTGTTAGCCAACTTACTTGCATCAGTGGAATTAATATATGTAGCTTTTCCACAGGACTGATAAGAATCTAGAGAGTAGTTTTTCCGTAGGATATACAAAAACTTTGACTCTATGCTGGCTTTTCAGTCCAAGGTCTTTGATGAAATGGTCTTTGGTCTTTGCTAGGGATAGGCAATGCTGCGATAGATTCTATTAGTACACAAAAATCTGCTATCACACTGGTCAACTCTGCAGTCGTTTTTTTCACAGATGGCACTATTAATCCAGCAGACAGGAGCAGCTCTTGTTTATACCCAACTCGAACAAGCTTTCTCCTAGAAATGAAGCACGAAAGGGTTTGAATCCTATTATAGTTCCTGCTTTGCCATCCTTTAATGAGCTCAGAGAGTAGTTTATAATGTTGTCCTTACTTGCCTGTGACTGACTGTGGTGGAGTGAAAACAGTGAGTGGTGTGGCGCATGGCTGAGCCACAGCGTGACTGCTCTCATGGTGTGTAAAGCTGCTCTGGATACTGCTAAAACAAGAGTGGCCAGGCAGTCCTTTATCTGACAGAAACAGTGGCACAACTCACCATGATTTACTATGGCATTAGGAAAGCAATTTTAAACATGTATTATTTTTTCAAACAGCTGTTGATCTGAGCACTGACTAACATAGGTGGCATATGAAGTGACTTAAAGGTTTTTACAAAAATATTCAGGCAATTGATGCTGTTGGAGCTGTTGAACTCCCTAGATCATCAATGCAGTCTGATCTGATGTCAGGGTAAATAGCTGGATCTCAAGCACTCATCTTCTCAACTCTGAGTGTTGCATGCCAGAGATATGTGACTTGAAACTGCACCAAAGTCTTGAAATCTTTGCATCTGGCTGTTTCCTGGGAGAGACTCCAGGCTGAGCTGGCAAAATCCTGTCAATTTTCAGGCTGGAGGTAGAGCCTGACTGTATGACTGCAAAAGCTCCTGTCAGGAAAGGTCCAGGAGAAGGTGTAAAATAGAAATACATCCTAAAGATAAATCATAATTCAATATGCAGGCAGTAACATCCAGAGAGAGACAATTTTTATTTAGTAGCTTATGATAGTTAGTACTTTAGTAGCTCTTATAGCTGCAAATGCAGTAGGATCTGTTAGCCAGTAGAGTCTTGAGAGTGGCAAACATTTGTATTGCAAAACGCATTTTATTTTTACTGTATTTTGCTTTGTATCTAACAAATTAAGAGATGAACACCTTGTTTGAGTGTGCTGTAGAATAAATATCACATCTCTTCCTGCTTGTGCAATCAGATCTTGCTTTCAGTTAATTCATAATGGTGTGAACCACACTTTGAGTCAGGCTTTTTTGTTGTTTTGATCTTTTAGAGGTTTTCCATGCCAGTATCTCCTGTACTGGTTATTTCTTTATTAAGATTATGATTTTACCTGACCTTCTTAATGTTTGGCATGTAACTGCTAAATCTATGTGAACAAGAATAAAAAGATTTTGATAATTCAGATTTGACTAGAATATTGAAAAACATTAATAGTTTGAGAGTATTGTGATTGTATGTAGGAAAGTTCAGTTTGCAAACAGAACACTTAACAGTGACAGTTCTAATGATACTTTCCCATTCAGTTTTGAATCAAAAGGAAAGAAAAGATTTTAGCCTAGTAAAAAGCACTCCTCAGATATTTCTACAGAGATCCACAGCAGAACTGCAGGAATACTATTTGTGAAGCATATTAAAAATGTATGTACACAGAGATAGCTGCAGTAAAATTGCCGATAAAGCAAACAGGAGGCAGACAGACTAAGGGAGTTTTAATCTGTCTTCTTATTCTGACCACGCACTGTTTTACAAATGGAAAGAAACATTACAAGATTCAAATATGTTTATTCTTTTTACTGCCATGGTCAGCATTGCAAACATAAAAGCTCATTATCATAAAATATCATATATATACATGTAAACCCCATATAATAAAAAGTGACTTAAATTCACAAAATCCTGATTGGAGACTCACAAACTCCCACATGAAAGAACCATGTTTACTGACAATTTAGCTTGACAGAGATGCTTTTACTTGAATTTCAAGTGAATATTGTGAAGAGAATCATGTGTACATTGTTTACTGAAGTTTTTACATGCTTGCAAAATGATTACAGAATCATGTTGAAATAGAAATGTGTAGATTCATAGCAATGGGAATTTTCTAGTTTATAACTTACATCCAGACAGATTAAGACTGCAAAGCGTATAATATTTTCTAGCTTACCTTGTCCTAAGCTTTTCTTTTTATGATTAATTTAGTTGTGTATAAAGTTTATCTTAGGGAACTAGATTGTTCCCTCCTGGAGTAGCCAGATTTTTGTAGATCCAGCCATATGTGCGTTGCCTAAAAACAGGGGTTTACTTTGGGATGTCGTTAAAGCCAAAAACATGGCAACCTAGAAGGTAGGCACAGGAACTATTAACGAATCAGTAAATATTTATACTAAGGCACAGAAAGTGTTCTTATTTGTTTTAATGGAATTAATACCCGGTATATTTCATTATGAGGGCCCAGCTTTGCTGTGCAATTCAAATTTTAGTTTCAAATCCCCTCCATCTTGGTGACTTCACTTAATGCAACAGTGCAGTTTTTGTTAAAAACTTTCTCTGATCCTTCCATTTTCTGTACCTTTTACACTGAAGAAAGCCTAGTTGGGCTGAACGGTATTGCAAGCAGTGGAGTGTGACAGTGGTAAATGCAGAGTTATGACCACACTTCTTATTGAAAGCAGATAGCTGAAACACTAGGTGCGTCCCTCTCAGATACAAAGGTGTGCCAGTTCCTGAAACAGAAGTGTCCTTGGTGGGCTGGGTTTCCATGGGCATTGTGTTATGTGCTTGCCAAACAGATAGGAGAAAAAAGGCTACAGGAAAGTCCAAAATGAAAGAACCACAGATTCTGGGAGAAAAGTCACGAGAGGAAAAGACCTCATTGCAGACACAACTTCCTTGTGAGGGGAAGTGAAGGGGCAGGCACTGATCTCTTCTCTATGCTGACCAGTGACAGGACCTGAGGGAATGGTGTGAAGTTGTGTCAGGGCAGGTTTAGGTTGGATATTAGAAAAAGGTTTTTCACCCAGAGTGTGGTTGGGCACTGGAACAGGCTCCCCAGGGAAGTGGTCACAGCACCAAGCCTGCCAGAGTTCAAGAAGTGTTTGGATGATACGCTCAGTCACATGGTGTGACTCTTGGGGATGGTCCTGTGCAGGGTTGAGTTGCATTTGATGATCCTTTTAGGTCCTTCCAGTTCAGGGTATTCTGTGACTCTATGATTCCATGGCAGAGGCATACTGCATTGGAGGAGTAACTATTTGCTAAAAGGAGGCTTACAACTGAGTAATGGCATGATAATTGTGCTTGTGACTCCTATAGTCCTTAGAGAAACCAGACTTTATTTTTTATTGTAGTGGAACAGAATTACATAAAAGATGGATGGAGTTACTATGAGTTTCTCTTCTCTCTCTAATTGAAAGACCTTGAAGACTGTGATTTTGACTGGTGTCCAAAGTAACATTATTCAGCAAAAGTTTCAGAGAAATTTCATTTTTGCAGTTAAGCTCTCCTGGCAACTTAGAGGTGAAGAAATGCATTTGTCATAGGCTGTAAATAGGAAAGAGAGATGGAAGGCAGATACAAGCCTGAGGTACGGCCACTAGCTACTCAGGCTGCCACTTTCACTACTTCACCATGAACTGTCTCATGCTTTCTTGTAGCTATATTCTTCTATTACACCCTTCCATGATTCTGTCCTTCCTAGCTCTAGCACATCTGCTTCCCCCCAATGCCTTATTTTCTTTGAAGCTGTACATTTTACTTAAATATTAATTAGGAAGCTGTTCTTTGAGGATTGAGCTTTGCGGAGGAGAGCAGTAGAGCTGCTGCTTCTGCATTGGTGTTAGGTTGCCTGCAGGCATGTGGTTCATAGCTGCAAGGACAAAGCAGCAATATGAAAGGCAATGTGAGACAGCAGATTGATGGAGGAAAGTGACTGCAAAGATTTTCTGTCTATCCTTTGCTATGCCATGTAGGACATAATTTCTCAAATGAGGTGTCCAAACACTGAGAATCAAAGTGAGGAAGGTCTGGTTTAAGGTCTTAGTGTTGTAAGTCTGCATTTAGAACAGTGTTGTTCAGGTCTTTCTGCCTCAGTTCCACCTTTTGGCTCCAAAGGAGTTAAAAGTAACATGGTATGTCTATACTGCAGATTCTCCAGAACATATGCCTGGTGGTCTCCAGAATCCCAGTATGCAGGGATGCTCTTGATTTCAGAGCCGCAAATCTTAGATCTCTTTCATCTCAATGGCAAGCAGAACATTATAGAAAAATAGTTAAAAGGCAGGAATAATCAGAATAAGACAGAAAATGATGTAGTCCTCTTTTTTCTTCACTTAGTTTGAAGAAAACTATTTGGTGTACTTTATGGTTGCAGATGAAAGTTGGAAATTCTGACTTGCTTTTCTGTCCACAGCTCTATCAGGCACACTGGCAATACAGTGCTGGTTTCCTATCTGCAGGTTGTTCCGTAAAATTTCTTTTCTGTTTTTTCTTAACAGATTTTCTCTCTACCATTTCTCACACCCCCAGCGGGTATAAGACAAACTCTTAGATGTAATTTCCATGTTTCACATGATAAAAAGGACCTAAGAGGCACTTGTGAAAAAGCTGAAAATGGTTATCTGGAGGATGAATATGGAGGCAGATGGTATTCAATATCAGTTATAAGGACAGTCAGTCTGAAGTACCGTTGAGTCAAATAGGCAAAATTAAGGTATTTTCTTTTAGTAATACTTTGTTTTGCCTGGGACTTAATGTCTAGTTTTATATTTTAAAACGGAGACCAAGTAATATAATCCAGTTAGTGGGTGAATAAAAAAAAATAAACCATCATATTTTTATTGGTTATTCTTTTACAATGTTGAACAATTAGTCTAATATCCTGTGGGATGTAGAAAGCACAAATGTTCTATGTGCTTTGGTTACATGAATTCTCATATAATCTTGTAAATCCATAGTCTCATATCTGTTAGAAATACAATAGTCCAAAAATTATTTTAAAAATCTTTGATGTTTCTTAGCTAATGAAACATTGTCAGAGGTACTTTTCAATCCTTTACCTTCAGCTAATGAAGATACTACTCTTAAAGCAGTTCTGCTTTGTAGCTTACTGGAATAAGCATCTGTGTTGTTTTCAGTAGGAGATAAAAAGCCCAAAGAGCACGGTTAATTGCTAAGGAGAGGGCAACTGTACCCAATAACCTGCCCCTAAAGCAGTCAGCCCTCTCATAAGAACCAAGTTCTTTACAGTGTCTCTATTCCTAGTTTACAAAGGGAAAATGAAGGAACAGAAGCCAACTGCCAGATTTTGCCTATGATGTAAAATTGACACGCATAATTCTGCAGCCTATAGCTACCAGTGTGGTCCCAGTGGATGAGGATTTTGTGTTTTGAAGCACGGTTATTTGAAACATTTGTACCTTAATCCTAACTGTATTTATGATGCCTTCCTTTATCCCTGCTTTCTTCTTTTTTTAAAAAATATGTGAATTAGACCACCTTAAATGTTACTAGTGTTTCATGGAAAAGGCAGTCCCACAGGATAGATACAGCATGCCAAGGCTTTCCCTTTGTCTCATTTAAGGTACAGTGTTCTACCTTCTATTCTCTGTTCCATTCTGACACTGTGGGAAACATCAACTCTTAGCAATGCTCAGCTAGCTTTCTGGGTATTATTTATTATTTTATATGCCACTCACTCATTTGATTATATTCTTCTTGCAGTCACTATCCTGAGAGCTAGATCAGGTGTGACTTTCTGCCAGCTGACAATAAAGTCAGCAGAGATCCTGGTGACAAAAAAGGCGCTTGGAGAGGAACGGCAGCCATGAAATAAGATAAGTGAGCAGAGCTTGGTGAAACAGAGACATGGCGAGGATGACCGAGGATGTGCTGTTTTGGCATTTCCTCCCTATGGGCAGTGCAGGTTGGTTTCTTTTCTGCGTTGTAGCTGCCTCTGTCCTTCAGGATCTCCAGGGTGT
The DNA here is from genome assembly GCF_003945725.1 of Corapipo altera. Lineage (NCBI taxonomy): Eukaryota > Metazoa > Chordata > Aves > Passeriformes > Pipridae > Corapipo > Corapipo altera. The sequence continues at coordinate 23,752,208 of NW_020884875.1, read as the reverse complement.
TGGAGGTGGGAAGGCAGCGAAACTGCAGCCTTTTTGCCCTTGTGATGAGTCCTCTGCAGTATATACAGCCAACTAACTGCAGTGAAATTTATTCAGGAGTTGCAAATCAGCATAGCAACAGCCACAGTTGAGATTTGTCAAACACCTTCCTCTCTGGGAATTGTTATGACTACTTTTAAGGCAAACTCTAAAACCTGTCCATAATCTGTAGTATATTTAGGTAAGCAGAAGTCCTAGGAAATGCTTTTTTTGCTGGCTTCTTACTACACCATTGACATTTCATTGAGTTGTAAAAAATTAAGAGCAGGCATCTCCTGTCAGTAATCTCTAGAGTGTTGTTGGAATTCAGCTGAAAACCTACCCAGCCCCCTCCATAGAATTTGCACCTTGTTTCATGGGTGATTTTAATGCCAAAATTTCTTAAATTTTGAGAACTTGTTCTTGGAACACTCACTAATGCCTTCCCATGTAATGCTGTTGATGAAGTAGCAGTATATTAAAGACTTAAAATCCAGGTGTTTTAAAGTTAGCCACATAAATCCATAATGAAACTGTCACTTGTGAACAAATGTTTTGTGTGCATCTAATGACTATTAAGTACCTAGCTTTAGATTTTTTTTAATTTATTTTTGAGGATTCTTTTGTCCTCCTGAAAGTTACACAGGCATACAGACTGTGGTGAAAATTATATGACTCAAAAAATAGCAAAAGGTCACTTCATTGGTAAGTCTTGAGGATAAGAGGACAACTTAAAACTGCATAATTACTTCTGACACTAAGGTGATTAAAAACTCATGAAGTCTTTAAGCTTGAGCTCTTACATTGCCATCCTAAGCCAAAGATACCTGACTTTAAGCAAGTTCAGAGAAGGTAAGAGACATGGGACAAACTCTTTCTTACATATGTTGAATAACTAAATACCATATGATTGGTCCTACAGACTGACTGGGAAAGCCTTATTTCATACAATAGGATGTACAAATATCTGGAATCAAATCAGTTGACCTAACTTTAGCATGTGATTTAGCAACTGATGGCTTAAACCATCTATTTGTCACTGCTTGAATCAGTTAAGACGCATCTCTTCTGAACACTTATGAGGATTCACTATGTGTCTGCACATTAGGTAACAGCATGAACAGACTGACATAAAAGAGATAACTGATCTGAATTAACAAAGCTATTCTGCTTTATCTGGTGCTACAACTTTTGCACTCAGTGCCTGAAAACAAGCAGTTGTAAATGGAGCTGGATATTCCAATTTCATGGTCCAGGTTAATGTCTTTGGAAGTTCAACTTCTAGTTTAATACATTCTTCATTTTTATGAGTAAAGCAAGCTTACAACCTCAATTTAATTTTGGATGTGGTTCTTGTGAATCATATTTATTTCTTCAAGAATACAAAAATCTGTTTCTTTAGGTAGAACACTCTGTTGTATTTTACTTTTAGGAAAGAGGTAAAAGGAAGAAAGAGGGCAAAATGAAAGAGAATTTTAGTTTATTGTTCTACAGTGTGCTTAATAAAGCTTTTTCTTCCCCTGTTTTAAGATCCAAAATCCTGCGTTAGTTTGCAGTCTGGATTCAGATAATGATCTACTAAGCAGTGATATCTAAGCTGAAATCCATACCACCAAGTTTACTATAGGTTAAATATAGAAATATACCCCTACAGTTACTTGCAGCCTTTCTACAAAAAGAATCTAGAGAGTGGGATAATGAAGTACATCACCTTCAGTTAGAAATCTGTACTGGCCCCATTGCAGCACCTGACAGAGCTTCTGTAGACTGTGATAGTGATGGTCAACTTTTATTTCCATGGATATCTAGAAGAATTTTAGTTTAAATATATTGAGACCACTAGGATTTGCTTTTTTCAGCCAACCGTATAAAACCTACACATCAAGTAGGCAAAGGTTACAACTTTGTATTGTTTTGGGATATTCAGAGAAGGGAGCTCTAAGGGTTTGGTAATTTGGAAAAATCTAAAAAACCCTAAAAATCTAAAGATGTATATATTAAGAGAACTAGATAAAATAATATCTTCATTTTTTGTCCCTTCTCTGAGCTTATTAGGCTTATTTCTGAAATCTAGCTGGATAAATTTATTGCTCATTTTAGTTATGCCTTAATCTGATTTTCCATATAATTTCAAATAAATGCAGAACAGTTCTATTCCATGTACCTTACTAGCACTCTTTAGGATACTGCTTTTTAGAAATTACCTACATTGTTGTAGGTTAACTAGATTGACTTCAGTGGCTGCCCCTTGAAATGTATCTCATTTTTCTATAGTTCAGTCTAACAGAAAACCCCCAAACCTTAAGTGTAAGTGTCTTTCAAAGATTAGATAATCCTAGAAAAATGCTCCACGAAAACTTATCTCCTGTAATTTACTTCAGGACTGACAAGCAGTAACTCACTGTTGGGTATGAAGTTTTAGTGTCCAGATTCCACTTTTGAAAACAGGCAGAAGAGAGAGCAGCAGAAGTACTTCACTATAAAGCATCTTGAGACAATTAGGCAAATCCCTATCTGGTCTCGTATTATATGATAATTGGAGACACGATACTACATTCAACATTACACTGCCAGCCACCAAACATCATGAAATGCCATTATTCCCATAGAAGCACGTTGGTTTTTGTTTTGTTTTGGTTTTTTAATATCTTTTAGTTATTATAGTTGGAAAATATTTATGAAGCAGAAAAGATATGTGAACCACACTGTAGAAAGGGTGTTGAAATCCCATTACACTTTTACCCACTGTTGTTTGACAACCTGCTTTTCTCATGTTAGGAGAAGAGAATGGGCAATCCAGTTCACTGATTATTTATGGCTATTGAATCTGTAACATGGAAGCTTCATCTAGAGCAACAAGTGCTAGACCTGCAGGCAATCAGCTTTCCAATTCTGGTTTTGAATACTCAGTCTAACAGATGATTCAAGTTGCTAGCTGTCTTTTACCAACAAGGATAATTCTCTGTCAAATACCTAGAGTTGTTTATAGATTCTGCTCCTCCTTTGGCTGCCCTTTATTTCAAAGAAAAGCATGGGGAGACTCACGAGATAGTTGGTGAGGCCTCATCCCTTGCATGAATTACTTCATAAGCTTGTTTTTCAAGAACACATATTCCAAAACAAGGCAAGGAAGTTGTCAGGCTCAATCAGTGATGGTCTTAGGTCTCTAAGGAAAAGAGATGTGTGAAAAGGATACCAGAGACCATTTCTCCATAGCAAGTAGACATTTTTTTATTATTATTCCTGAAATAAAATGTTTCAAGAGTTTTAGCTCAGGTGAAGCAAACTTGAATGCATGGTTATCAATAGAAGCAGGGAGATGGACAAATTCTTATGTGCTATCACGGCATACAGAAGAAACAAAAAATACTTTGTTGAATTCTCTAAAAAAATTAGTGATCTGTCTAATGATTAATCATTTTATTATTCTGATAAAAATGTAATAGTGGATTGTGCCCCAGATACCTTTGAATATGAAAGCATACTAGAATGCATTGTTTTCACTGTGCAGAATTAAAATAAATGCCTGGTTTTAAAGAAATTATAACATGTAATTGCAAAAGATATTTTTTATTAATAAATCCTAGAAATATATGTACTGCATAGATTGTATGGAACTTTTATCTCTTTTTGATCCTGGGGAAACTAATATGCAACAGTTGCCATGATTTAAGAATAACCTTAACTTACAGGAAATGTATATTTTCTTTAAAAAATCATTATTGAGTGTATCCAAAAATATAGTATTCACTCCCAATACAGAGAAACACCACTGTTGTAACCTTGGACCAGTTTTTAAGTGTTGTCTTAGATTAAAAAACTGAATAAAATACCTGAATACTAAATGTTTCTGTAAGGGAAAAATGATACTTCAGAATACTTTTCCATGCAGTATATGATACCAAAATTAAATAGCAAAGATGATGTAAATGCAAAACTCACTGTAAACAATAAGAAAATAATTTAATTTGCCTTCCTAATGTGGACAAAATGCCATCAAATACAAAGTGTAAGCGGCAACACAACTGAATTTTTCATTGCCATAGTTTAAAACAGTATTTTAAGGTGTTATTATTGTTTTTCCAGAAAGTAATCCAGAAACTATAATTATTCAGCATCACAAAAATGTCAAACCATTGTTTACAATCCTGATTTTGAAATGGTGGAGGCATTTCTGCCTTAAAATTCTATTTTTATTCCAGTCTTGAGCAGTTTTGCTATAATGTAACTTAACTGGCAGGTTAAACTCAGAAACAATTGCACTGTTAATATTATGTGGAAAAAAATATTTAAAAAATCCATTTCATGGTGTATACCCCATTCTGTACTGGCAAATAAATTATTTCACACTTTTATTTCCTTAATGTATATACAAAATGTATTTCATTATTCTTTATCTTTAGAATGTAATTATCTTCTACCAAAGAAATGATATGTTAAACATTATTGTCTAGTTGTTTTTGTACGTTCATGGAGCTTCTCCCAATTCCCTTTCAATTAAATAACAAGTGTTTCCTTCAACATGTTTCTTTTTCTTGGCCGTATGAAAAGAGATATTCTTCAGCCCTTTGTCAGGTAGAAACTATAAATTAATCAGTTTTATCAATTATATATTCTCATATCTTTCAATATTAAAAATAAGAAATAGATTTCCTATCTTCAGAAGTTTGAAGTCCCAAATAGTAATTTTTTAAAAACTTTTATTAAAGTTCCCTTTTTGCACATTTATGCAAGTATCACAGACTTTACTTCTGTAACTATAGGCATTGATGGTTAGGAGTCTGCTGTACTAAACTGCTTCTTTGGAGACAAGAAAAGCTTTTCCTGGCTTGTCCTTTTTGCTTTCTTGCAAATTTTGCTTCAAGATGATTTATGTTTCCTGTGAAGTTCCCTCAAAATATTCACAAATAAATCCTGGATTTGTTAGTTTGTGTGGATTTGCATCTGAAAGATACATGAGTATGTATACTATATAACTGCATATACATATTATGCAAACATTTTCTAAGATGCATCTACTGTTTTAATGACATTTTAGAACACAGATTTTGTATTTTCTGTTTCCCTTTTATTAATTTAAAAGTTCTTTCTGTGATACCTGTTTTCAATAGAGGCATAATTTTTTTTTTCTAGCATTTTCTCTCATGAGGGCAGATTTATTTTAGAGGTGACAGGTAGTTCCTTTATCAGAACAAGGATCTTTTTGACGTCTCATTATCTTTCCTTCAGGTTAATATTCACAGCTATGGCAGTACATTTTTGAAAAAAATTTCAGTTCTTGTTATTCTTTTATTTATTATGGAACAGAAAGGATTCACTCTGTCATCAGTGCTTGCTCATAACTGCTTGTCTTCCACTTAACCTTCAAGGTTAATTAACTCAAAAGGCATGTCCAAAAATTTAGTGTTGATGTGTGTCAAAAACTATGTTTCACTGAATGGGGGAGATTGTTCCATAGAACAGTTGTATTGTAATTTGTTTTTTGTGTATTACACAGTGCTAAACAGGAGTCTTTGAGAGGGAGGAAATTATTTAATATCCGTTCAAAGTCTCATTTTCCTTCATGGCAGAGCAATGTGTGCCATTGTGGTATTTTAGTCTAGGCCTTCCTTGGTCACCAGTTTGTAGCCAAGGAAGTGCCCAGATTTACCCGGTATTCCCTACAATTTTTACATAAGCCAGGATATAAGAAGAAAGGAGGAGAGGCCTTCTCCCTCTTTCCTTCCAATGGCTTTGAAGTGTGGGTTTCCCTGCTGTTGAGTCTGTCATGTTGGGGAGTGAGGCCTGGTGAGGACTCGCCAACCCTGGGAGACAGGGGTTGCTGGCGGTTGTTCCAGCACGACTTTCTGTTGCCCCAAGGAGAGTAGTAAGATTTTTTTTTTTTAATAATTCTTTTAGTTGCTAGATCTTGGGCTATTGATCATGTATATTTTATTTTGTTTGTGTTCCTTTTTCTCTTCCCCCTTCCCTTTCCCTTTTCCTTTTGAAATTATACATATATTTTCAATTGTATATAAATGCAATATAAGTGTAAATGTAATTATATATATTGCTTTAGCTGCCTCTCTCTCGTTTCGGTTCTCTTGGTTTTTTTTTTCCCCTCTTCTCCCTTGGATTGGGGGGGGGGGAGTTCTTATCCTGAGGTTTTGCAGACTTGGCAGGGAACCAGCTTCAAACCATATCAGCCATGTTTCTTGCCCTTAACCAGAGCTGCCGTCTGGGCTAAAGGTTGTTTGTAGGGAGTGGTTAAACTGAAAGACCTTTTTTCACTTCCTTGCCTAGTCTCTTCCTGCAAAATACCAAGGTTATGTTACTCCTTTTTAGGCTTCTCATGGAACAGTTAGTTGATCCTGAGTTTCTTGTTGCCTTTTAGTCTTCAGTCCTCACTGTCTCAAACAGATTGACACACAGGGAGTTCGCTTCCCTGCATAATTTGTATGAAGTGAACATTGTGATCTGCAGCCTAGCTGCTGTGTACCAGGCCCTGAAATGACAACAGTTCCTGTCCAAGACGCTGACAAGAATAAAAGACTTCTCCAACACTGCAGTGTGAATTTACTCTGATTTGCGTAATTACTAGGATGCTTTCATTTGAATGGTTCAAAAACCTATCAAAACAGCATTCATAGGATCAGACATCTGCGATTTTCTACTGCCTTTCTATTCTATGTGTGCTCCATCTGACATTTCTTTTTGTTCTTTTTCCCATTCATGCAGTCACCTAATGCTGGAGACAAGGATGACCAAACATTGACGGTAGGCAGCAGTTATTATGCAACTGAGCATTTGTTTCTCTGGAGGGTGGTGAGGCAAGCCTTACTTTGGTTTGGCACACATCAACATTTTTCTAAATTACTGGGATTTCTTTCCCTTCCTGTGCTGCTATAGAATTTAAATAATTTATTTCCAAAGATAAAGCATTGAACTAATTTTCTTGTTCAGTTTCTGTAATTTCTCATTTCGTATGTGTATGACACCACAGATTAATCCATGTGCCATGTATTATTGCAAAATATTGTTTTCTTCAGTGTTGTTTTCTTCCCCTCTAATTGGATTTCAGGATCTTACTAGTCAGCAGTCTGTTGGCTCTCACTATCCTTTTTATTGGAACAAGCAGCCAGCCAGTCATGAAGCAGTCTTACTCTACGGCATATATCAAAGGCATCGATTATTGTACTAGACAATTGCATGGGGAAAAGAACCTCAGAGTATATTTTACATTTCTTTAGAAGGAGAGAAAAGATGCTTCTACATTAGATCCATTGCTGTAGATGTCTATACTGCCTTACCACACTCACAATCTGTTTTCGCAGTGAGTGCTTAATGGATTGAACCAAAGAAAGAAGCATATTTCACTCTGACTGGGTGCTATTAAAAAAAAGTACTCTCTGCCCTTTTTCTCCATAATTCTGATCATATCCATATTTGCAATGTACTGAGGCAATAAAAATTATAACTTTCTTCAGGGATTCAAACACAATGTTCTACAAAGAAACAAATTATGCATTCTTCCTTATGCAAGCATGAGGTTTTTATTTTCTTAATACTTTATGAGTCTTTACAAAGAAGGATTCTTTTTTCCCAAGTCCTGGGAGCTAATAACTAATCTGGTGATCCATCACGTCCAGAGAAATTGCCTATACCTATGGCAATGTTTGATACATTCTGTAGATTAATATAGATTAATATAATCTGCTACAAGTGATAGTTGAAAATGTTTCACTGTGCAGTGTCATGTGAGATTAATTCATACTGTTTCAGACCTCTTTCGACACAAACAACAGAAAATGCCTAAATTCTTTCCCCTACTTTTCAACCTAGACCAAGCCACGTCTCCAGCGGGGAGGAAGCTCTGCGTCTCTCCACAACAGTCTAATGAGGAACAGTATCTTCCAGCTCATGATTCACACACTTGACCCACTTGCTGAAGGTATGCTTAGTTTTTGGGTTTTTTTGCTTTTCTGATGCAAAAGTAAATGTTTTCTTTTTCCCTTCTATCCATGGAACTGTTTTTTGCATTTCTCTTGCTTTCATGAGTTCTTTCTGAATGCGTCTGAATTTCCTGAGAGAGTTCTGCACTCTTATGATGTGATATACATACTCCCACCAAGATTTTCAACTTAGGAAACTTGTTTGTTGCAGGGATAACTGAAACTGATTGCTTGGTTGATGCATATTATAACTACTGTTTCTTTCAGCTTCTGGCTTCAGCAGCAATATAAAAGTTACAAAAACTCTATTTCCTTGTACTTTTGTAAAGTGGTTTTTTTTGTTTTCTTTCCTAGTTTTGATTTTAGTAAGTCAGAAAAAAAATGTCAAAATGTTGGAAAATTTGTCATGTGGACTACTGAAAAGAATGAGACTCTGCTGGATTGCCTTCAGGTGGTTTAACACTGACATTAGAAAAAATGCAACAAACATCCCTGTGTGTTACCTGTATGTTAACGGGTTGCTTGCTTTATCCAAGAGTGACGTAATTTATTTTTTTATTTGAGAAATTAACAGGAAGACCACGATTGCTTTGATATGAGAAGTTGGCAGGAAAACCATGATAGTTTTGCATTTGTGGGGTGAGTTGACTCTCTGCTTCTGGTAGAAGATCCAAAAAAATTGAAGGTCAGGTGTTTATCTGGTGTTTGTGTGTCTGTAGGACTTTTCATGCTGCTGTAATAAATGTCTTGAGAAATAGCACTTGTGAGAGAATTGGGAAGGACTAAAGAGACGTAAAATACTACTGACAGACCTTTCAAACTTCAGTGACCAAAAACTATATATAGCACTTCACAGGAACATTCATGGCAGATTGAAGACCACAATAAGGCTAGAATTGTTGACTTGAGCTCAATTTGAATCTAACAGAGATGGAGAAATAAGATCATCTCTCAGGTATTTTTCTACTGCTCAAGCTATTTCACTTGTTTCCCAGATGTAACTCATTCAGCATTAAGACCTCTTCTCCTTTTCCCTGTAGCAAGCTTGCACCATGTAGTGTGATCCAGAGGCTTCCCCCTTCACTACAGTGCAGGACAAAAAGGGTTTGAAATCAGAAATTCATCCTGGGGATCAGCACTTCTGAAAATTAAGTATTAACTATAAGTAAGTTTATGAGCTAACTCGATCCTGCTCTTCATTTTGCCAGTAAAATGCTTGAGATCAATGTGGGTTAATAGAGATGTTTGCAATGCATACATTGTATTTAAATTACTCCAGTATCATTTTCTTCAAGGTTCCTTTGTTCATAATACTTCACCATTTGTTTATGGCTTTTTTCCTTTCCAAACTTTTATATGTGTCCTGGAATTAATGTTCTTAAAAAAATGGAATATAAATATCTTGTGGCCTTTGAATAAGTGCAAGGCCATAGACATCTGTTCATCTGCACACTTCATTAAAACTGGCAAAAAAATCTACCTACAAAGGGAAAAAAATCTACCTACATTTACAGAAAATATTTTTTAAAATGAAAAACTTTCATGAAGACATGGCCAAGAAAACACTGGAAAATAGCCTAGATATGTTCAGACATTTAAGCTGGTGTTAATATCAAAGCTGCCAGTATTTCAAGCTTTTGCTGACTTCACAAAATTCAAGTTATAGTTCATGGGAGTGTGAAAGTGCAATTCCATAAAGTTTCTTTGCACGTGGAACTCTGACTTTAGCTTTTTATAAATAGACCCAGATGTGTAGGAAAAATATATATAAAAAAATCCACCCATGTTTCTCTCACACGTTGTGGTTATTAACCTTTTCTGAGGCTCTTTTTACCTCATTTATGTACTTGGCTTTCGAGATGTTTTATGCTGCAGACAATTTGGAGGGCAGACATGAGGAATACTGGATATCTCCACTGAACACTCATAATGTTTCCTGAGATTTTGAGCTTTTAAGTGTCCATAGTCACTATTCAGTATTCAGCTAGTTCTGAAAACCTCCATAAAAGTAAAGGTATTTTAGTTTGATGTAATTACTGTGGCTGGCCAAGGTAGGTAATACTAACTAATAAATTTGGATGGCATTGTACTTGAATCTTGAACTAATAAATTTGGATGGCATTGTACTACAATCTTGATGGCATTGTACTTTAATTAAAAAGTATGTGTGATAATGGATATAGGTACCTGCTTTGTAAAATATTCATTATTTATTTGGCTCTATATTTACCTACCAAACTCTCACCATGTTTTTGTACTTTAATCTACCTGTGTATAATGACATTGAACAACTGAATTGGTGTATAATTTTTATTTTAAGAGAGTTTTATCATACTAGCTAAGTAAGTTTTTTAAGCTAGTAGCATTTGTTACAAATTAAGAGATAGTATTTATTAAAAGTGTCTGAGAAGTGTAGTCCTTTGCTCTATAAACCCATAATTTGAGGGGATGTAAAAATGTAAAGGATCCTCTGGTACCTTCTCTGACCTGTGCAGCTTTCTCCACTTTCACATGCCCTTTCATACTCCAAAAGAAAACCCTCAACAGTCTTGAGTTTTGTGTAAGCAAATAAAATTCATATAATGAGTTTATATAATAATATAAATAATATAAAACTCTTGCACTCATGTAATGAATGACAATGGACCTGGTGCATGACCTGTGAGGTTAAAGGATTTCTTCCAAATCATTTGATGTGAGTATGGATCAGACTTGGAATAGCAAAAAGAAGTTCTGAGCATTTTTGGGTCCTATTTTGGTCAGCTTAGATTTCCTCAGTATTTCTGCCAGATAATGTCTTAGATCAATAGCTCAAAACCATTGCATCATTTGCTGTATTTGTTGGATTTGCAGAAAAAGAACAGTTTATGAGAACATTACAAAGTGCCATTCTCAAAGGAAGAAAGTTTGAAAGATGTATATCAAAGCTGACACATACACAGCAACTCTGGCACCCCCTGCTCTTGGGCATGCTCCTTCTGTCCTCCTCCCCCTCTCATTTCCTTTTTCCACATTTCACTAGCATATACTTCCTCATACTCCATCTCAATCACCTGCACTCACTTTCTTTCAGCCTCTTTCCATAAGATGGCTTCTTCAGAGTTTGCTCTCTTTCTGGACTGTTGGGTCCATTAGTCCTATTACTTCCTGATAGATGCCAACAGTCCTATGGCTGTCATAGCCAAGTGAACTGGATTTTCAATCTCTGGAAAAGCATTCATAAAGTCTGGGAGCTCTGTGCTTGACTCTTCATAGCTTCCAGATCAAATGTTGCCTTTAGAAGTTAAATTTCCAGTAGTTGCACTTTGCTGGGAGATCCAGCTTTTCTTTCTCTTTAAGTCAGTAATAAAGTTCACTGTTACATTCTCTTGAATAATTGCAAGGGAAATGGGGTCATAAAAGACAAGAGTGCTCTGTCATTTGTAGTTCTGTGGGCTTTGCAAGGCTGACAGAGAAGTCCCACCTGTGTTCTCTTGATAGCATAAGCAATACAGAATGTATAAACAGGCTGTGAGACTATTAAAGGTCAGCTTGACCTACACACTGTTATTATTGCATTAACATTCAATGTATTTATAGAAAACCAGCTCATCAAACTTACTTCTGAATAATTCATTTGTGAAGTCAGAACCAACCTCTACTGGAATTGAAAGCATCTTAAAAATGCATTTGATTGCAGGTAAGATAATATGAAATGAGAGAGTAAGATTTACCTTCCACAAAATGTGGATAAACAGAGCAATCCCAATATACAATTATACACTCGTGAACCTGTCCTTCCTTTTCCCTTCCCACACAAATGTTGTTTTGCATGGCTTGTGCCTGTCTTGTGAAAGCCAGCTTGTAAATGCTTCAGAATCCGTGGGCTTGCAAGATGTTCAGCCCACCTCTGACAGATGAGTAATATCTGAGATCAGTTGGAGCTGCTGGATATTTGGCACTTTGTATTCAGGCAGGTGTGCAGTAATGCTGTGGATTTAACAGTCTAGACAAGCAAGGCTTCTCTCCTTCAAAATCTTGGTCTCAGCATAAAGCTTCTAAGAAGATAAGAGTTCAGCCACTCTAACAGGCGAATGTGTAGGGTATTTGTTAATGGGACATGAACTTTACATTACAATTGAAAGCTCATCGTTCGCTAAAAATATAAATATCTGTATGATATTAGGTTTTTGTTTGCTTTTATCTTATTACAGAAATAATGACCCTGATACAGATCATTTCCTGAGGATTAAGATTAATGACTGCCTGTGCATCAGGCTATCATCAACTCCCAGCCAGTCACTAATCCCCAGGAAATCCTATGCTGTATTTGCCTCTGCTTAAGCACTGGTCTGGCAATCCAGCTGAGTAGTCAGCTGGTCTGTTCATAACAACATTACCCATATGAATAAGTTTGACATCATCCAACCTGCTGTGTTGGTCAGGCCCAAATCCAAAATCCAGGTAACTTGAACATAAATCATGGCAATCTTTGATCATTTCTGGCTGTTTTCTTCTGAGTCCTGTATCTCAGATACCTTTGTCCTGGTTTTGAAAGGGACATTCTTGGGTTATGAAAGTGCAGAATTTGCAAAGACCTCTTTACATTTTTTGATAGAAGAAGGCTGTTATGCAATGAAAGCAGTGCAAGGAAAAGCATGGGAAGTATTTTGCATGAAAGTGTCTGCTGTGCACAGTAATCCTATTTTCTCCCTACAAGATGTAGGTTACTTTGAAGGGTGATTCCTTCAGGATTGTGGAGGGAGCATTTTTTCTCTGGAGACTTCTATAGGTACTCTGTTGAAAAGGGAAGATACCAGTGGTAAAGTGAGGACTCAGAGCACCAGTGCTTTTCTTGCTTGGCTTTATCAGGGTACAGGAAGAATGACATTTTTTCATTATGGCACCCCATTTCTGCCTGCTGATAAGGTGCCACAGGCCAACCAAACATCTCTCACAAGTGAGAATTTAGCTAGCTGCTGACTTTCTTACTCCTGTGTGACAAGGCTATAACTCATGCAAATGCCATTCTCTGTGTGAAAATGAATGTGATATAAATCTCTGTCATGGCTCAGTCCCCAGTCAGAAGTAGGTATCTTTGGCAATTTTCTCCTATTTCCATTTTGTGGAAAATAGGATGTACTTCTGCAGATAAGGTATTGTTTATCTTATATTCTGCACTTTTTTTTTTAAATGTAAATATGGTGCATGTTATTCGTGGGAAAAGTAACTTTCTGTTACATAAAGCTGAGCTTACCATTCTGTCACTTTCTTCACTGAATGCAGAAAAATATAGTACTGTCACTGTTCTGACAAAAGAACGAAACCTGCATTCATGCTTCTCAGGCAAATAAAGACAAATGTGATCCTTAAAGTTTTTGACATAGTAGTGAATTATTTAGAATTTAGAATTACTTGCTAGATCTTTTTGTGTTCCTAGATACCCATCTTAAGATGGTATTAAGAATTTCCCAACTTTTTGATTCACCTAAACAGTTTTGCTTCTTTTGCTGATGCTCCTAGGGTTCTCTTCTTACATGTCATGAAAAATGTCAGCTTACCCCAAAGATAGCTGGCAGAGACTGCATAACCTTTGCCTGTCTGGTCACTCAGCAGGCTCCCAGCTTTGGTCTCATTTTGCAAAAACCTTGTTCTTCCAGTGGCCTTGATGAACTGCATCATCATGCCTGTGCTCACTGACATTGGAAACCTTGTTTGGCTGATACTGTTTATTTTTTATATCCTCAGAGAAGTAAGGCCAAGCAGCTCAGTTTACACCAACTCATGGGTAATGCTCAGCTCCTGCATTGCTGAAGTAACCTGAGCACTTCCACTTTCCTCAGCTAAAGAGTGTGGATCTTAAATGTATTTTCCAACCTTAACAATTCTTTGATTCTGTGATGCTGCAGGGCTCGAGTGCATTTCCTAGCACCAGGACAGAGAAGAAAGAAAGAATTCTCTCTTTGCAGCTTTTTAAGCACAACAGTATTTTATCTAACATGAGGAAATATACAAATCTAGGCCAAATTGATAAAAATAATTAGGTTATTAACTATCTCTGCTCCAAATCCTTCATCATTCTTGAGCATCCTCTGGGCATAGCTGTGGGCTTGCGAAGAATCTCAGCATTCTTTTTCTTGCACTCTTGTTCTTACATAGCTTGTAAAAGTCCTTGATTCCTCTTCGGGCCCACCAGGGAAAAACAGCCCTCTGAGCACAGTGCTTGGAGCATTTTGGTTTTCCTCTCTGCTGAAGACTGAAAAGTTATCAAGGGCCTTCTGTCAGAGAAGATGGGGGCTCCCTGCTAGGCTCACATAACAAATGAGTAGCTGTTAGTTATAATGTCTTCCCATTAACTCCATCCTATTATTTCAATCAGATATGAAAATGGGAAACCAATAAAAAGGACAATTAGGCTTACCTTCAATGTGCAGTGTCATGTCTTAGGCAGATAATCATACTCTATTTATGCAGCTAGCTTTCACAGAATTGGTGGGGTGGGTTTTTTTCATGTAGATTGGAAGGGACTTCTTGAGTTACAGAATTCAGCTAGTCCAATCCTCTGCTCAAGCAGGATCATCAACCCAAGCAGGTTGCCCGGGCCAGTTTCCAGTCGTGTTTTGAAAATCTCCACAAATGGAGACTCCACAGTCTTTCTGGGAGACTCATTTCAGTGTTTGCCCATCATCCCAGTGAAAGCTGTTTTCTTGTGTCCAGATGGAATTCTCTGGCTTTTAGTTTGCATCTAACTGGCACTTCTGAGGAAAGTCGTGTTCCCTTTACTTCTTTCTCTTTCATCAGGTATTTATACATGTGGGTAAGGTCTCCCTGAGCCTTCTCTCCTCTAGGCTGAACCGTCCTAGCTCTCTCAGCCTCTCCTCTTGTGAGGTATGCTCCAGTCCCTTAACGATCTTTGTGGCCCAGTCCTGGACTTGTTCTGGCGTGTCTACAACTGTCCTGTACTGTTGAGCCCAAGGCTAGTCCCAGCACCCAGATACGTCTCATGACTACTGGTGGAAGGAAAGTATCACCTCCCTTGACTGTTGGCAGTGCTTTCCCTAGTGGATCCAAGGGTGCTGTTAGTTGCCTTTACTTCAAGGGCACTTTCCCAGCTCAGCTTTCAGTGGTGTGATTCTATACACAGTCATTAGCAAGAAGAAAGCTTTTTCCTGTGGAAGATTTCAAACAGCTAAATGGGATAGGTGAAGCAATGAGGCGCATCACTCTCCGCAAGGTCTTCTTTCACCTTTCTGTATGCTTCAGCTAGAGATCACCAAAATTGTGTTCCTAATTTAGATGCCTGAGATTGTGTGATAAATGTAGATGAGATGAATATTTTTAAAAATATCTCCAATATCCAACTGAATTCAGAAACTGTAAGTAAAACACCCTGCACTGCCAGAGTTAGTAACAGCATAGATAGGGTAGAAACCTTTGGTTATGTGCATCTAAGGGCAGGTCTACTTAGATAGCCAGAGGCAGTTTTTTAGATATCCCAGTTAAAATCTGTCAGAAAGGTAAGAGAGGGAGAGAGAAATTATGTATCTGTTTTCCCCAGTATACTTTTGTAGGAGTAGCTAACGAAGAAGAAGAAAATACTAAAGCAATAATATTGTGGTCCTGCGCTATCCAGAGCCAAGATTAGTGTGCGTGTGAAAGGAATCACAAAGTCAAGCTGGAAAACCACTTGAAGCATGGTTGTTCTCTGTGGCAGGAATCAGTCACGTGAGTGTGTGTGATATGTGTGAAGATTAGAAACACTTGACCTGGCTGGAGAGCTCAGACTCAAGAGTCAGTCAAGAGTCTGTATATAGTTGTGAAGCAATAGTTATAGGAAAGTTCTCTCTGGACTAAAGTCTGTCTCACTTGAGTTCATTCACTGCAAATGGTGCAGAGTGACGATCCTTTTTCCACAAATGGTGACCCATTTGCCATATATCTTAAGACTTCAAAGCCAAAAGTGGATAGCAGTTGTATTTAAAAACTTCCAGATAACGCACGGAAGGTATAAATGTCACTGTAACAGCTGTGCAACCTGAGCTGTCTACCAAAACATATGGTTTTGGCATAGAGAAAATGATGTGTTAGCCTAATGAAGAGAATTTTATAATGAAGTTTTGGTTCAACTGATTTTTCTGTACATCAATCATAAATATATACTGACAGCTGAAGAAGTAGATTTTGATGTCTATATTATTTTACTGAGTGATTTAGCATAATGTCATGGTTTGAGAACCTCAAAATCCAATTCTGTAGTCCAAGCCCCCACCCACATCTCAGCCCAGTGTAAGATGTGTTTTCCAGGCACTACACAAGACTCAAAATGAGGGAAAGGGAATATATTACAATGACTGTACAAATAAATACTACAATACATTATATACAATCTTAGCTATCTCTACCATGACATATAAATATTTACAATGGATCAAATCTCTTCTCCCCTCCAAATAAAAGTCCAGGAGGGAAGAAGGAAAGATCTTTTCTAGTCTCAGAGCAGCAGTTCCATTGGGGCAGCACTCATCTATCCTCTTCTCATGCAGCAGCTGATAGCTGGATTTCTGCCAGCACACACGAGGGGTATCCAAGCCCCTCGGCCACTTGTCTTTCAAGCGAGGGTTTTCTTCCGTGGGCTACGTTCACCCAGGCAATGGTCGTTTCACCACTGTCATACCATGAAGCTCAGGGGTCTTCATGACCGTCTGTATCTTCAGGGGATCCAAACCCCTTTGCAGAGCTCCTGTGCTCTGCCTCTGTCCCGGTCCAACTTTCTAGGGCGCTTAGAACTTTTCAGCTTCTCTCTCCAGTGCTGTAGCACTCCAAGGCTCTTTCGAGTAAGAGTCTATCATCTTCCTCCTTTCTAGGAGGGGTCTTGAAGGAGTTTGGGGGTTTTATTCAGTTCTTACCTCAAACTCTGTCTCTCTGCTGCTGGCTCTCTTTCTCGGCTCTCCTTCCAGGAGCTCTCTCTTGCTGCATGCCATTTGCTGCTTGGTTCAGTTCTTATCTGTCCTGGCTCGCTGCCACCGTTTCTCTGGTCAGTACTGGTCTGCCGCTGCTTTCAGTATCTCTTCTGCGGTTCAGAGTGGAGAAACATCTCCTAGCTCATAGCTACAGACGCATAGTCCAGTTTAACACTGTTCCAAGTCTCTGTAGCCCCCCCCAGCTGGGGCTGCTGCTGTTTCTCCTCGTGGCTCCTACAACATGGCTACCTTCTAACACAACAACTTACAACTACCTTCTCTTCCATTCTGGTTGTGATATGTTTATATTTTGCAGAAGCATTCATTGGGTAAAACTTCAGAACTTCAATGGTCACCACCCCTTAGGGTTTTACCATAACTGTTTCCCCCCACCACACATACATACAGGAACTATTTCAGTCTTGTCATATTTGAGGGATGTTGATCTTGCTTGTTGTGTTAGTTTTTGCAACAATTTACTTCTGCATGCCCTGTTTCGTTGTTTTAACTAGAACCTACGCAAGCTGCTCACTACAGGCAAAACTCTTGTCTCTCTTCTCCGTGATATATTCCAGTCATGCCCTGTTCTTCAGACAGCATATTCTTCTTGAGTTTCCCTACCGAGTACTCAAGGAAGACATGAATATTTAAACAAAAGCTTGATCCCAGAGCAGGGTACAGCTGTCCTGACTATGTATTTACAAGCTTAATGGCTTTAGCTTCGTTTTAAGTTTCTTCCTAACTCAGAATTTTCTTGTTAAAAATATGAACTATAAAGAACATGAATAATTTATAAACATGTACAGTTCAGAGAATAGTAGTGGCTGTGAGGGGCTTTCCATTGAAGTTGGAAGTGGGAGATTTCCTTTTATACAGTTTGCACATGACAGATGACTTCATTCTCCACAGATTGGTTGGATTTTATGACTGGATAATGAGAGAAATGCATGCTGTTTCCTTTATTCTCCTCGGTCATGCTGAAAAACTGAACAACTGGAATTTACTTAGTTGAAGTTGTAGGTGTCTGGTACCCTACAGTCCCTAGCCCAACAGACACTCAGGAGAATCCTGATTCCATCAGAAGCAGTGGTAAAGCTCCCAGTATCATCAGTGTGATGAGATTTTCACTTCTACACCTTGGAATTCCTATTCTTTGAATATTTGAAAATTCTTTTAGGATAAATACCGTCTTCAAAGGCAGAAGGAATTGTGTTTGATCCAGGCTGGGTCAATTCTGTTATATATTGGTTGTCTTTAGGTGTTACTACATTCTGGAGAATGTATGGCTCTTATCTTCAAGAGTTTAATGGCAGATGGCACAAAGGTAACTTATGAGTGAAAATTCTCAGGAATAAGCACTTCCATGTTTTTCTAAAATTTAAGAAAAATAAAATCTCCTAAAAATACCAAAATCTGTATCTGACACATACTAATAATGTAAATTAGTTTCTACTCTATTGCATATGTTTGTAAATTACATGCCATTGATTGTCTCCTTAAAAATATTTGCTTTTCAACCCGTATCAACTAAAACCTTAACAAATTTCCTTTTGTTACCACAATTGAAAACAGTGGGTCATTTTGAAAGTTGCAGTAAGAGCAAAATAACAGGCAGATCTAGCTTTCAGGTTTTGCGACTAACCTGAGCTGCCCAGAACTCTACTGATATGATTGTATAAAATTTTAATTATATTTCTATTCACACTCCAATTTGATAAAATTGCAATAAACCAATTATATAAAAGCAGAAATCCCTAATAAGATTATTATCAGGAAAAAACTACGTACAGTAAAAAACAGGGTAAGAAAAGTGAGGAGACAGAACAGGAACAGCAGGCTTGCAATTAAAAGACAAGATGAAAGGTAACCATGTGTGTTTTTAGAGCTCAGATGCACAAAATAGTAAATAATTTAGTTACTTCTAATGTATTGCCTACTAGCCAAGTAACTGAGGGACTTCATTTATATTTTTTTTTTTAAAGAGTGTTAGTAAAACAGTACTGGTGATAGTATAATCAAAAAAGATGCAATTCTGAAATGCAATGCAATATTTTACAGTATTACTCAGATGCAAAAGAGGTCCTTTTGTATTTTTCACAGCAAGAGTTCAGTGGCAAAGCTTCCATTTTTGAAGAACTGGCAGTTGGAAGGTCTACAAGTAAAAATATGGGCTACAATATTTGATTATCTGGAGGTAGTAGGAGAAAAAGTATTTTGCTTTTTAAAAGAACATTTGTTTTTGCTCCTCTGCTTTCTGCAGTGATATTACATACAAACTCCCACAGTAGTTCCAGTCTATCCCAGATGGGATTTAAGTGCTCAGTAAGAAAGTTAAACGGTTCATGAAACCTATAAAAGGTGGGAGTCAGAATAAGATGAAACTCACTCAAAGAAAATTATTTCAAATAATTCTTGCTTTTTAAAATTCACAATTCCTGATAGTTTTCAGTGGATGGTATTTTTTTGTGTTTTGCTTCAAATAGTGGATGGCATTATCTTTCATTAAAGATCTGCAAGAGGTTAGGACTCTTATTTTATACTAGTAATGTTCATCTTCACTAGGTTTTTCACAAGTTTATAGCACTGAGAGATCTTTGTTCCTAATCTAACATCATTGATGAAACTGAATCAAGCTTTGATTCAAATTTACTTTGGTTAGCCACTACAATTTATTTAGCAAATCTTTTAAAGTATTCTCCTTTTTCTGTTTATGGATGAGACTCTGATCATCTAACGGAATTTTCTCAAGACCATGACCTCTAATTCCTTTGGCCTGTTTCCTTGGTCATCTTTTTAAAAAATACAAATGAAAAGAGGACATCCTGATAAGCATGATGCCAACAGTAAGTGCAAATTAGAGGTCATATCAGAAAAATGTAAAGGAGAAGAGTGGGTTATCAAAGTAATGTGTTTGATTGTCAGGAACTTGTTGATTTGCAGAATTATGTGTGCAACTTCTCACACAAAAATTCTCTTCAGTCTCAAATATTCAGTTAAGCTTTATAAGTTTACAATCTTTTCGTAATTATTTACTTGCTTTTAAGTTGAACTTCTTGGCTACATGCATATTCTCAATTTCATTATGAATTGAGCCCTTACTTTCTCATTTCACTTCTCTCTTATGTCTTAGATATTCAACCTTTTGGTATTTTGAATTTATGGATATGAAAACTCAGGAAAAAATATGTGGTCTCCATCTACTTGTTCCAGAATGCCTAAAAATTTCTTTTAAGCCAAGCTCCCAGTGATGCTGGTAAAGGATTATACCTTGACATCTTCACAACTGTGGAAGTCAAACACAAGGAGTGTCTAGTAAATGCAATGGTGGAATTGTACTAAAAATTCAGGGATTGTCACTAGTAGTTTTATTTTGAATAAAAGTTATATCAGCTTTGAAGCTGTTTAATTATTACATGAATTCTCATAGAAATATATTTTTTATGCAAAGTGAAAGTCTTACGCATGTCACAGAAATCCACAATGCGTTTCTTTTCTTTGAGAGTCTGACTTCGTATTTTTCATGAAGGGATACATAACCTTAGCAATGCAAGTTGCTATCTCTGAAATAGCTGTATGGCTTGTGAGTAGTTTGAGAAATTCCAAGACAGGCTCATTTCTGACATAGCTATGGACAACTGCAGTCTCTATCAGAGATCTCGGTCGCAGGAGAGCAAAGAGAAATATTGGCTCTGCTTTCGTTCTGTGGCAGGCTGGGGCTATACACTTAAAAGATAGAAATGAGTATTTCATCAAAGACTGTATGTACATTACTTAGTGAGTAAACACTGAAAATAAACTGACTAAATAGCTGTATTATTTAATAAAACTGTGGAATAGCATGGGTTGAAAGAGACTTTTAAAGGTTATCTAATCCAACCGCCTGGCAATGAGCTTCAACCACCTCTCTCTCTGGGCAAACTGTGCCAGTGTTTCCCCATTCTCCATACAAAAAATGTCTTTTTTATGTCTTGTCTGAATCTACCCTCTTCCTACCACAACAAGTCCTACTAAAAAGTTTGTCGCCATCTTTTATATAGTTTCCCTCTAGGTATTGACAGGCCGCTCCACAGTCTCCTCAGAGTCTTTTCTTTCACAGGTTGAACAAACCCAATGTTCTAAGCCAGTCTTCCTAGGAGAGGTGTTCCAAGCCTCTGACCATTTTTGTGGTCCTCCTCTGGACTTGTCCAATAGATCCATGCTCTTCTTGGGGGACACCAGAGCTGGTGCAGTACTCCAGGTGGGGTCTCACCACAGCAGGAGTAGAATCACCTCCTTTGACCTTCTGGCCACACTGCTTTTAATGCAGTCCAGACTACGAGTGACTTTCTGGACTGCAAGTGCACATTGCTGGGTTGTGTCCAGCTTCTCATTCACCAGCACCCTCAAGTCCTCCTCAGCAGGGCTGTTCTCAATCTGCTCATCCCTCAGCCTATACTGATATTGGTGGCTGCCCCAACGCAGGTGCAGCACCTTGCACTTTGTCCTATTAAACCTCATGAGATTCCGATAGGCCCACTTCTTGAGCTTGTCCAGGTCCCTCTGGATGGCATCCTGTCCTTCAGGTGTGTCAACAACACCACTCAACTTGGTGTCATTTACAAAACTTGCTCAGGGTGCACTTGATCCATTCATCTATGCCATTAATGAAGATATTAAATAATTAAATAACACTGGTCCCAAAACAGACCCCTGAGGGTCACCACTTGTCATGATGTCCATCAGGACTCTGAGCAGTTGACCGCTACCCTGTAGATGTGACTATCCAACCAGTTCCTTATTCACCCATCAAATTCATCTCTCTCCAATTTAGAGAGAAGGAGCTTGAAGGGACCTTGCAGAAGTCCGGATAAATGACATCTGTAGCCCTTCCTTTGTCCACTGTTGTAGTCACTCCACTGTAGGAGGCCACTGGATTGATCAGGCAGGACTTTCTCTTGTTGAAGCCATGCTGGCTGTCTTGAATGTAATTTGAAATCACAAATAATGTAGCCCCATTGACTAGCAACATTATTCTTTCTGTTTGCTTTGATGTGGTGTGACACCTACAAACACAGCAAAGAACAGTGGGTAATAAGGCAAATGTTGTTGTAATCTTTCAGGAATGTTCCACAGGATTACCAGGAACCTTCTGTTCTCTTATGGTGTAAAAATATGCAGAAGGGAACAAATTATTAAATGGCTCTCTAACTGTTGAGGATCAGCTGTTAAGCTGCATCTCTGCATCCTCTTTGTTTTATGCAACCAGTAGGGATGCAGATACTGGCTGTTATCCAGTCTGTCTGCTATGACCTCACCATGGGAGTTGCATAGCACATTCACAAAAATAGAATTGTTGAATTTGGGGATATTTTTTCAAGTACCCTTTATCACAATATTTTAGATTTTCAATTCCATTTAAAATAAGTTTATTTTAAAAGCTGTTAAATTTTTCCAAGACAGTATTTTTTAAAAAAATACTTCATTTTGAGTTTACTTAAATTCATATTGAACAGAATATGCCTTATTATAACAGCAAAACTCTAAACCAAACACCAAAGAGCGGATTTAGTCCAAACCTTACAGCAGAAGCCAGTGCAATATATTGGAGGCAGACTATAGGGAGGCAGACTTGTCATGCTGCTGAGCAGCACTGGCCCAAGTAATCTTGAAACCCACAAAGGTAATTCATGTGAATATGTACAGCTGATATTTTCTGGGGTCATTGTTGTGCATTGCAGTCAGTGGGCTGATGATTGTATAAAATGTTCCACTCTGAGTATAGGACCATAACCTTTGGATAATGTAACCTCACCAGCAGGATTAGAGTTTTCCAGGAAATAATTTTGCTAACTGCAGGAATTAACCTAGTTTAATCCTTGGTGTGTTGAATCACTGAAGTGCCCAAAACATGATAATCATCAGCAACATGCGTTGTCATTCGTCACCTTGTTTCTCTTCTTTTTTTGCTCTCTGTAAGGTCAGATTCACCTTTTTGTCTTTCCTGTTTGTCTTTCATCTCACTTCAGATGTAAGCAAATAATCTAAACATGAGAGCCAATATGTGATGTTTTGTTTTGTTTTGTTTTGTTTTTTACATTTGGAATCCACTAATTTTGTTGGTTTTCTCTGAAACCTCTTTTGCTTCATCCTTTAGGTCAGAAGCCTCATGTCTGATCTTCTGTTAATTTGGAAGTTTGTTCCTATGGTGCAACCTTCTTCTCTTTATGCAGCTCCTCTCTGTCAGTGTTGTCTTCCCCATGTACCTCTATTTCCTTTTTTAGACTCCTTTTAGCATCTCTTTTCCAGTCCTGTGCTCAATCTCCAGTGGAAGCCTCAGCCCGGGTTCTAGCAAAGTGAACCCCAGGCACATCAAGGCAGAGATAAGTGAGAACAAGTATAAGCAAAGGTGTTGGCTGATTAAACAAGACAAGTGGTTCCAAATGCTGTATGCAGTATTGAAGTTATTTGGGGCTCTTTCTGGGTAAGGAATTTAAATCTTTAGGACTAAGATCAAGATGGTAGAACAACAGCATCTTGTATGTACTAGCACCTACAAAGATTATGTTGCAACACTAAGAACATTTTTACAAAACAGTATATGCAGTATATGCAATCTATATTACTATAAAACAATATATCAAATTCTGTCTTTAAATTACATCTTTCTTTGCTTTAAGAGAGACTTAATGTCCCTGTTCTATGGGACACACGCACATACACTGCATTGTACAGCAAGAGTATGTGAATAATTGTAACTGTTTTTGACTAACTGTGAAAAATCGTTACAATCCAATCATAGTCATTAAAAAATCAGCAATTAGAATATCCTATATTTTTTAGTTACATGGCATATGGTGTTCTCTGTCTCTGCAAATGATTTAAGAAATGTTAATTTGGCATGTTCCAGTTTTTTGTTTAAAAAAGGGATCTTTCAAAAGGTTTGCATATGATCAGAGTATTTTTCAGTAAAAATCTAATAGCCAGGCCTCTACTGAAATCCACCTCTGTGAAAAATTGTTGAAAGATCATGAGGTGCATAAGCTAAAATCAGAATAATTGCATATCATCTTTACGTTTAATTGCTTAAACGTAAATATTCGTTTCGTAAATATGAAGAGAGAATATTTCCAAAGGAAAGAGCACTACCAAACTGTTAGGTACACATTTTTTAATGGTTATATTCTGTCAAAGGCTGGATGCTCAGATGCTCAGCTGTAAAATTTTAGGTAAAAACAATGAGTGAAATCATCCACAAATTCCTCAGCCAGATCATTTACAAATTCCTCCTTGGGCTTAATTTTTCATTGGCCTGTTTCGTAGACTTACATTATTTATTGTTGTTATACATATATTCACATATATGCCAAATTATAAGAAAAAAGCACTTCAAGAAAAGAAATGTAAAACAACATCTGCAGTAAAAAGGTGATTTCATGCAAGATTGTATCACGCACAAAAAAATAGTAGTAGCCATAAAGATCTGGAGATCTCTGCATTCCGTTCTTTTCTCTGCCCTGCTAGAATATAGTAATGCAATATATACAGATCAATTTAATGATACAATAAATGTAGGTCTGATATCACCTGATGAAGTAAGTACTTTTTTTCTGATTACACAAGTGACAAGAGAGTGCTTAAAGTAAGTAACCCGTCTAAAGCAAGCCAACATCAGCACTGGTAACAAAACAATGTTTGTGGGACAACATTATGAACAGTTTCTTAAGTTATGTGTTTTGAGACTGTTTTTTAAATTTTTATAAGAAGTAGTTGAATGTCTGACTTGGGGAATGACAAAAGAGCTTAGTTTGCAAAATTACTGGTGATTAGGTATTATCAAGGTTTATTATGTTTTCCCAAATGCAGAGGCACCAAATCAGCAATAACTGTGAAAAGGCTGCGTTTTAGATGTAAGATGATGGTTCTCCTACGTCTCACTAACAAGGTTAACATTTACCTAAAGTCAGTGACTTGTGAAATTTCTGGGAGGAAAGGCACTGCTATTTTTGTAACCTGTGTTTTGTTGTTCTGCAGTATGTTTTGCATAATCACTCGGAGTTTATGAAGCACATGCAAAAACATGTACATATCTTGAATGTCTGCTGTTCCTTATCTTTGTGTCTTTTACTGTGATATTGTAGAGCTTGGATCATATGGAAACCTAAAATATTATGACACAATGACTGAAGAAGGTAAGAAATATTTTAGAATTGTTTGTATCAGCTTTTTTTGAAGCCCCTTGAGCTTCTGTTATGTATTTAGTTTTTCCTTTGTTTTTCTTAGTCCTATTTTCAGTTTCTCCATTTTTGAATAACTCCTTTTTGCATGTCTTCATTGACGACGCAATCTGTTATGACTCTTTTTTAAGGTTTTTATTTTCAATTTTTCAGTTCTACTATTTCAGATAAGGAAATACAATGGAATGCTTTTAGTAAAGAACATACATGCAGAACCATACTCTCAAATTATGTGGTACTGAGTAATATAGATTGTAGATGCTTATTTGATGCCATGGTTTACAATGCATTCAAGAAGATTAATTAATTTATGGGTGTTTAAATCACTCAGAGAACAATTGCTAAGTGACTTCAGTTTACTGTATTATTCAAAAGTAATGAACAAACTTTAAAAACTAAGCATGCTTATTCCTGGAGTATGCTTAATTGCAATGCAAAAAATATGTGATTTTAAATCCTGATTCTAGCAATACAAGAAGGAAGTAATTAGGGCCTGAATCAGGGCTCAATGAAGTCTTGGGAAATTTTTCTGCTGACTCAAAAGCATTGTAGTTTTGTTATACTAATTCAGGAAAGCAGTTAAATGTGCACTAAATTTCCAACACATGCTTTTAGTCCTAGTGCAATCAGCATTTCTATAGTTTGGAATTATCCCTGAACTGAGACCTGATTGTCTGTAGGATCAAGGCCTCTTGTCCAGCTCTCTGATTATAATGCCAGACACATGTTTTCATTATGCTAAGTTTATAGTAATTAGTAGTATGTTTGCAGATGGGGATAAGTTTTAGCCCTGTAGAGAAGTTTAGCCACCTATTCCTACTTTTTTTTAATATTGGGAATTTGAGGCAAATAGTTCAATTTTCTGTTTTTGAATACACTATTAATAGACTAATCTTGAAGATTTTAAGAGAACCTTCATTACATGACTTAGTCTTAATAATTTCTTGGGTTGGAGTCGGAAGGATGGGAAGTAATAACTTCTATTTCCCATCTGCTGTATCTGTTGTTGATACACCAATATAACCATACTATTCTGGGGCTGTCTGTGGAAGACAATTCCTTTTACCTTTGTGCCTGTTGTTATAAGATGCTGTTTTCTCCTGAGGCAGGCCTCAGCTCATAGAGCAGTCTTGCCTCGCTGCCCTCCATTTTCCAGATTAAGTATCTAGTATATAGGGGTGGCACCAGTATAAGAAAAGATATCTGAGAGAAGATTTAACCAGGCAAACAGTGATGTCTATGTTGTTTAAATATACATCTGGAGAACCTGAAATGAGCCATTATCCTGGGCCACTCAGATACGGCTACCAGAGCTAAAGCTTTTGCAGTATGTTTCATCTCAGTCTTCATTACCATCAAGATGCAAAGTTAATTTCTCTTTGTAGCCTTAAACCTGGATATTTTAAGATTTCTAATTTCTATGGTGAAGTATTAAATCTACTATTTCAAAAGTAGCCTTCTGAAATTCATAAATATCTATTGACAATTACATGTATTTATTTGTGAGGAAACACCTATGAAATTATGATACATACATATATATCTATTATTACTGTACCTATGCAGAAGTAATGCTGTTAATATTCAATATCATCTCAGAAAGCACTTCTCATGAATAAATAATTCAGGACCATACTGTAGCAACAGCAAAAATCAGGAAGCAAAAACAAAAGGAAGCTCTTTGTCTTTAGAAATACTAACACAAGAGTCTACGATAGTTTACCTTCTCAAGAGCAACTATTTTCATCATTTTCACTTGTCTTTCATAGAGCAAGTAGTGAATAGTGTATCCCAGAAGTTGTATTTCGATCAAAGTGTGCTACATTTTGTACTTTGTGTTTTGATTTTCAGAAGTATAATCGCTATTACTGTGCATCACACTTATTTGAATTACCCCTTTTCTTCTTTCTCTTCCTTTTTAGACTGAGGTTTTTATATATTTTGTACAGCAACTTAGTCACAGGAACACATAAATCCAGTTACAAACCCACTGTTGTTTTTTTTTTTCTAATAAAGTACATCCTGAAGTCCAGGTCCTCAAGCCCTGAGTGGAGATAGAGAGTAATCTTTCTGTCCTCCAGTAGAGAAACAAAGGCTCATTTATTCTTGCTGCTATATCAGAACAATCAGGGACAAAAATTAATGATTAGGCTGCAACATGCAATTAGATACAGCCTAATGGCCAAGAGTAAATTTCTGAAGACTAACTATTTTCTCATCAAATCAAAGACTTTTCTGACCCAGGGAATTTGCAGTCTGCAATTTAGGCTGTAGTTAAAGGATTGGCTTTTTAATATATCCTTTATCAGAAGGAGAATCTCTGCCAACTGATGCCAGCTGGAGTTACTCATGCAAATCAAGGCATATCCACATTACACAATATTGATTTGGTTGTATATATTCAAATAAAACTAATTTAGTTTTAATTTACCTTCTTTGCTTATCACCTGGCCTTAATCTCCTCTTCCTTCCACCCCATTCTTTGCAAACCAAAATGAGCTGCAAAATCTGTTGGAGTTCAGCAAACCTAGATTAACTAAGAATTTTCTATAGCAATCTATTCTACTTTAGGTCCATGATATCAAGCATTTTCATGCACCTAAACTCTCACAGTAACAGCTACTATGAGAATTAGGTGGTCAAACCCATAGTACATAGGACTGTTAAAGAAGACTGAAAATAAATTATTCTAGAATTATAAACTACAACATTCCTGTGGATTATTTAATTACCCCAGCTAAAGATAAGGAAAAAGACATCAGAGAAGATCTGTGCCTAAGATTGACCTTAGTGGCTTTCTGAAAATTTGAATTACTTAGAAATATGCTCAACTGGTCATTTCTCCTGGTGGCTCTGTGCTTCTCCTTCTGTCAGCAAGTTTTGATTTGGTTTAAAGGAGGAAAATGGCCAAAAAAGGGAGGGAGAAAGCATAGCTCTGCTGTCTTTTTATATCTCACTGTCTTCATGCAGGCTAGTACTATTGCTTTCCTCAGTTTAATGTTTTTGATGGTCAATAATGTCTTTAAATCATTTCCTCTCACTTTTGTAACCTACACTGAGTGAACCAAATGGAAGGTAATGATATAAAGCAATGTAAACTGAACGATGCATGTACTGGGAAATAAAAATAAACCGAAATACATTTTCCATTTCAAATGTTGATGTTAATTTCCATGACAGTGACTTACAACTGTGCAACAGTGTCTTGAATGAAGTAGTGTAACTTACAATTGCTAAAAGTCAGTGTAAGAAATTCTTCCTAAAGATGGTGAGACGTCTTTGTAAATGTGAAAAAAATGGAGGACATATTCAATTAAGCTCATCTAAACCAGTGTGAATCTCTGTGGAGGCATTTTCTTTTCAGTTCAATAATGGCTAACCTTAACAGTTTCAAACAATCTCAAAACAAAATACTAGAATATCCTTATAGAATTCTGCATCATATTAATTAACTTTTAGAATTCCACCTTTAACTGAAAGGTTCTACAGCATCCTGGAGTAGTTGGATAGCTCCACAGACATTGGATGACATGGATGGCTCCACAGACATGTCTTAGAAAATGTCTCAGTTGCATCATCTTCACTGTTTGCAAAAAAGGGATTTGTGTATTTGGGGCATCACAAGCTGAATTCTCAAACACATGAAGCTGAGTTGGAGTCTGAAAGCACAATCCTTTAGCAAACTGACATTACATCAGGCACCTGTTAGTGTTTACACACATTCTTATGGATAAGCACTTTTTAAATGCCCCCAGTATTTCAAAAGAAGTTAGGAGCAGCCATGACTCTTAGCATTTTGACTTCAAATATTTGGAAATAATGATTTGCATTTTTTCTGGTTTTTCTTTCTCTTATCTGATATCCCAAACAATTCCTTTTCTTTCTTCCTTTTCTTTTTCTTTCTTCCTTCCTTTCTTTCTCTTTCTTTGCTTCTTTCTTCCTTCCTTCCTTCTTTCCTTCCTTCCTTCTCTCCCTCCCTTCCTTCTCTCTCTCCCTTCCTTCTCTTTAACCCTTTGTTTCTTCTTCCTCTTCTAACTAAAACATCTGCCTCTGACCCTGTGTGCTATGATTGTGTTCTGTGCTTAGATATTCTTCTGCAAGTGTTTTACTCTAGGTGCCAAAGAAGATTAATATTTGCAAAATATTGTGAATGGCTAATTTTATTTTTTTTTTTGAGCACAATGTGTTTGTGAAAAGATAAGGACTGCAGAAAGGAAGTACTGCTTGTTAAATATTTGTGGTATTTTTATTACTTTCCAAGTGGTTTGCTGTTGAGAAATTAATTCCACTTCCCAGTGAATAATTCCTGGCTGCTAGTCCCTGGGTATATTCTTCTTCACATATACAAGTATGGGTATAGGGGTTTGAAACTTCCATTTGTGGGGAGAGATTTCTTTCATGACTAATGATTTATTCTTGTGTGTCTTTTATTAGCTTGGAAACTAGTGGCTGTTATCTGCATAACTTAATTCATTCATGACTTCTTACTTCTCCTTTCCAGTGTTAGTCTATTATATGATTCTACTGAAATATCTTTTGGTCTTCAGTCTGTGCTAGTTTTGCTGCAGGGACAGTTTTCAGAGCATTTTTGTACATGGAGATGAAGAATTAAAAGAGCCACAGACCCTGTGTTGTAATAGTGTTCTTAATTAGAAGCATACTGTATGATAGCCACCAGTCAAACTTTTGAAAGATATTTTAAAATACTAAAAGTACAATAGCAATGTGGATAACAATAAATGAAGGCAGATACATCATCTTTGTACAAAACATAGGCTGTCATAAAGGTGTCCAAAGAGTCCTTACACAGAAAGATCAACCAATGCAGAGAAAGGATTCATTTCACTTAATATTTAACATCTTTGACATTGCTAAGTTTGAACATGTCATTTGGACTCAGTGGTCAATAGTTACAGAAGCTGGGACCTCTGTTATGATAGGATGCGTTGTCCTGGAGACAGTGTAGAGGATGAGCTGCATGGTTAACCTCATGGAAGACAAAAAAAAAAACCCTGGCAGGTTTAGAAGAAAGTTTACTTTTGAGAATCTGATATGGAAATCATGTATTGTGAAAGTTTGTTCTTCCCCTTCTGAAGTACCTGTAGAAATCACATAAAGGAGTGCAAAGAGACAAATTTGACCACAGTCACTGTGATGCAATATATGGGTTAATCTGAAATTTTGTGTTACTGTCCTACTAATTGAGAAGTGAAACTTTGTGTTTATGTCTTTATTCATCTGTATTCATCTTCTATTTGGGCTGAATTCTTACACCAGCATGTTTATAGGTGGAACTTTACTCACTTCTTCCAAAGAAAAATCATAGCTTTTGTTTTCAATTTCTTGTTCTATTTGTTACTGAATTCTAAGAAAAAAAAGACTAAATTTTTATTTCCACTAAAAAGAAAAAAAAGCCTATAGATGGGAACATGAGATAGTGTTTAATAGCATATTTGCTGTTTGAGGAGGAACTGATATGGATTGTCAGCACTGATCTTTGGAGTCTACGCTATGGCAAAAAAACTGCGTCTCAAAATGGCTGCATTTTAATAATAACAATGCTTTCTTTTAGGAAAGTTCAAGGAAAGGGCCTCAATTCTGCATAAGATTGCCAAAAAGAAGTGCCAGGTGGAAGACAGTGAAAGGCAGAATGGAGCTGCTAATCATGGTGAGTACAGCAGTACAAATTTATCACCTGTTCCTGAGAGTCGCTTTCACTGCTTTATTTTTTTGAAAATCCTTAGTCATTAATTTCTCCTTCTACATCATTTATGCTATTCCAGTAGAAATATTCTGATTCTTGTCCCATTTATGGATGGGACAGGAGCTGAGTACAAGAAAAGAAAGTCAGTCAAGGCATATAGAAAGCCTCCTGGTAGGCTGAAAACAAAAAGCAATGCTGATTTTGGATATGTGTTGAAGTGACAGAAATAGACAGGCAAAACTTACTTGCAGTTTATATATAGAAGTTTAATCAATTTACTGAGCTGCTCTAGGAGAATATGTGTTTTATGTAGTACCAGCCTTCTGGTCAGAAAAAGAATCAGCCTTCATATCTAAGATTTGATTTAAGATACTGCTTGCTGGGAGTCGTTTAGGCCCATCTTTGCTAATGGTGCAGAATTGGCTTACTGTGGTTTTCCATTAAGGTAAGAATTTGTATTTTAGTTCAAAAGTTCCTTGGCTAAAAGAAAATCTGCACCATGTCGCATTTTCTCTACCCTCAGCACATTCAAAGCCTTAGAAAACCACATACAAATGTGTCCAATAGAATCTGAATTATTTTATTGCTTGACACTTTTTCTGACTTTATGTGTTATGTTTACATACTATTTGCTTCCAAAATCAGGCAGTTGGATGGGACAGTCTGTTAATAAACCATAATGCTGACTGTGAGGTTAAGAGACAGCACACATATACTGAAATAATTACAGATAGTCTGGCACTTCGCTGTGGCTGTAATCTCAGATTTTTTATTTAGAAGAATCTCAGGATAGCAGTAATGTAACTAGACAGCTGTATTTACTTTTATGCACAAGAGCATACCATAAGGCATGTTGAACTTGAGTTAGAGATTTCATATTGCTATTCTGCCTTACTTTATATTGTCCAAGGGATTTTTGGCCATTGACATTTTTATGTAGTACCTACTTAAAGAGGTAATTATTGCTTAGCGAATTCCAAGATAGTCAAAGTAAGAATAAATTTGAATAAATTTGGCATCAGAAATCAAAGGCCCAACTTTATCCCTTTAATTCCAGTAGAAGTGTAGCACAAGGACTACAGGATTCTGCTTTAAAGATCATCCATTGTTATTGGATGTTATTATAGCATCTGTTTACTTTTTTCCTACATTTTTGTATGAGAGACAGCATGATTACAGCTTGGAAGTAACTCTACTAATTGCAGGGGTTAGTGTGTTACAGAAGTTATATCATTGATTGTATCCCCTCACCTGTAAATGCAACGTGTTGCATTCTAGAATGTCTGTGGTGAATGCTATATGTCAGTTTTTACCTCAAGTATTAGGCTCAGTTAGTTTATGAATAAACAAAGAGCACTGAATATTGCAATGCATTTAAATATTTCTAGGGCATGAGTGAGTGCCAATAAAATAGATTCTTCAAATGCTAGCTCACCACTCATAAGATTTTTATTCAAAATGTGTACTAATCAAATGAAAGACAAAATTTTTGTCTCTCTCTTTTAAAAGCAGATGTTGACCCACCCTTAGTATTTGATGATTTACTCAGACTAGACATATGACAGCTGTTTTACCAGCAGATTTGTTATTTAATATTCTGATCTGTTGTTTTCCCACTCTTATTTATGGACGATGCCACAGAAAAAGGTGCAAAAGTGGAAGTTGCAGTAACACCACCGAGTGATTCAGGACCAGTGCAGAATGGAATCGCCCATAATGTTGAAGAAGAGGTTAATGACTTTTTTTATTCTTCTTTTTAGTCTTGTATTGGTAAACATATTGCATGCTTGATTGTGCTTTTCACTGAAAGTAAGCATCTTAATAGAAAGAGGCCATTAGTATGAACTATCTAAAATTTAATCTTCATTTACAACTGAACCCAATGTATGGTTTGCCATATATAAAAGTTCTTCTGCCCCTACCCTTCAGTGTAGGTAAGATGGTAATCTAGAATGAATTCTTTTAGGAAACGTATTTTTACTTATCAGATATGTCTGCAGTCCTAAATATAGCTAATAGAAGTTGCACAAAACACACACATTGCAGAAAACATGTTCTTCTAAGAGAACCTATCATGATGTGCATCATGGGATAGTGAAAATTCATTGTAAAAGAGGAGCTGTAAACAAACTTCTCCATCATGCCTTCTGTTATCTTGAGACAAATAAAAAATTAGACCAAATGAAATAGCAGTATATTACTGTTTCTATGACTCATATTGCATATAGTTAAAATGTGCAAAAGAAGTAATCAAACACTTAAATGTATTTATGTTAACATACATCTTTTGTAGATAATAAGTAACTATGTCTTGACTTGCACAATGGCTACTGAAATAGCTATACAGTTATGTTCTTTCTTAAGTAAGAAATAAGTTGTAATTCTCAAGAGTACCTGACAGCAAAATTTGGTCTTGTCAGGCTCTTTTTAGTGTCTTTTAACTTTTAAAAAAAATTCTTAATACCACCTCCCATAAGTGGAAAAAAAGCTAATGATTGATTTTTATAAACTTGACCACTGCTCTTTTAGACTCAGACATCAAAAGCTGCATAGAGAGAGAAAGTTTAGTTCATACACTTTAATTCTTAGCCTTCTTTTTATGCTATAGTGACTAAAGACAGACACTGCAGGAAATGGCTGAGCAGTGATCTATGACATAAAATGAGCTTCCCCTTATTAAAAGTGGGATGAGCTGTGCAATGACCATGGTTTGTTTTGAATCATACCAGGGTTAGGTTTTGATATTATATTTAGTTTTGTAATATTGTTAGTTCAAATCAGAGACCATATTGCCACCTTCATGATCTGAGCAAGTAACTGAAATTTTTTCCTTGAAAGGTTCTGCAAAGGAAAAATCAGGTGTGCATAAGTAACAGAGTGTGTTTATATCTTTTGCCTTCTTCCTAAAGACAATAATCCCTCACCAGGAACTTATTTTTTACTGAAACATGCATAAAATAGGGAGAGGTTATCCAATTTTTTTCTGCAATACTGGGAAAAAATCCCACAGCAATGTGTACTAGGGTGAATGTTTGGGAAAAGATTGTATTTGCTTTACACAGCTGGAGATGGAGAAATGACAAGATGATTTTGGCCAACTGGTGTGTTAGTGCACCAAGTACTAGCAGATGGCATTAATTCTTCACTGTTTGCAATAATTTTGTCTCTAGAAATAGAAATTGAGAATCGGAATCAAGGATCTAAAAGAGATGGATAGGTTTTGATATCATGAATGATCAGTAATTATAATGAGTCACTCAAGGAAAGGAGGGCATAGTAGAACATTAAATTACCTTTTCTGTTAATCTAAATTTTCAGACTATCATGACACTTAAAGATCCTTGTCAGCCCAACAAAACATTACTCTCATATAAATGAAGTGAGTAAAATCTATATAATAGAAACTCCCAGCACTACACTTCAACATAACATTTTATGGTAAGGAAAAATCAAATTTCGGATCCATTTGGATCCTCTTTTGAGAGTCCTACCTCATGGCTGGAGTGAAATAAGTCTTTAGACTACTTTTTAAATTCAGGGGGAAAAAAAAAAAACAACCAAAAAACAAGTCCGAAGCCGAGTGGCTTTTAGACTTTTGTTCTCAAAGGTCAGTAAGGGATGGCATAGCCTGGTGTAATGTAACCTATTATGTAGATCAGTCTGTGAGATACATGAAAACTCTAATTGACTCTAATAGAGTTCAGTAGCTTAAGAAGGAAACCAGTCTTGCTCTGTAAGATTTTTTCCACTGAGATCGTTCTATGAAAACAATAAGAAAAGGCAATCTTAAGCAATCACGTATCACAGCAGTGTCCACATACTATCATTTTACATTGTAATGAAGAATTTCCTAGGCTTATTCAGAAACCTGCAAGGCCACAGAGCTTCATCATTTGAGACAATGGTTTCAATTTCAAGCAACAGCAGGGGAAGAAGGGAAAATTATTGCAAGAGTACATTACTCAGCAATATCTTCCTTTCATCTCCCTTTAGATATTTTAAACTTGCAGTGAGGCAGGTTTTGGAACTTCTATGTTAATTTCAACAAGTATTAGGACATTCTGAACAACTATTCTTACGTCTTAGAGGTGGGATACATTATTTATCCTTATCCAAATGA
The DNA here is from genome assembly GCF_003945725.1 of Corapipo altera. Lineage (NCBI taxonomy): Eukaryota > Metazoa > Chordata > Aves > Passeriformes > Pipridae > Corapipo > Corapipo altera. Next base: position 23,717,283 of record NW_020884875.1, on the reverse strand, counting down.
CACAATAGGAGCAAGCAGGGAGGTTTTTTAACTGGTGGAGGAGTGAGTCTGCAGATTTAGGTCCATCAATCTGAATGAAAGGATTACACGTGTCTGCTGTCACAATAAAAAATAACAATCCCCTAATACCATTTTGAGAAGTAATACTGGAGACACAGGATTGTATGGCAGCCAGTTCTCATCAGTAGTTTCTCCTTCTCTTTCAAAAACTCGCTCATTAAAACTGGGGAACAAGAACATGCTCATAACAGCTCAGTCTTGACCTACAAATGCTTTTCAATTTTGATCTTTTTGTAACCAAGTGTTCTCCATTTTACACTGACAACATTGTTTGGTTCTGTTCCTAAGTAGAATTCAATCAGGTGGCTCAAAGATTTGGTGATTTTAGCTTACTCTAATGCAAAGGAGTAATGCTGTGGTGTCAGAATTTGGAAGTACAGTATAAATTTCCTTCTCTCCAATTTTCCACTTGTATAATGTCATGATAAGGTTTTGTGATCCATAAGCACTGGATAAATCTCTTAAAAAACTTACTGTTAGTGCCTTCATGTCACGGTAATGATAATTTATAACTGTGAAAATTAGAGACACTTCAATCTGGATGAACAAAGCTTCAAATACACCTTTGGGGGAAAAAATTTTGTCCTAAAAACTCTGGTACGTGCAATAGGTATACTCACATAGCAGGTCATCCTAAAAGATGTTTGCAGTGAGGATACAGAAGATCTGCATAAGGATCTAATTCTTTCTCCTCCATTATCAAGTTCCACTATGGTCTACATGCTTTTCCCTCTTGCAAAACAATCATAGTCATATTTCTGGTTTTTTTCTTATCTTTCACTGATGCAGATTATAGTGCCTGGGTCTAAATTCCTAGACACAAGCATTTTAGAATATCAGTCTCTATATTGAAGGTAGAATTGTCTGAAAATAAGTACATTAAATGTTCTATGTTCTGCTAGTAAAAATAGAATATGCATATAAATTCTTATAAGCCCCTTATTATTTTAAAATTATGATGCTGACCTTGTAAAAAAGAAGGTCTCAGGCTAAGACTGCAAGAAAAGGAGAAAAAATAACTGTTATGTTGTATTTTTATTTTCCTATACTTGTAAAATAAACTTAATTTTAAAAGGTGTAGTACTGCAATTGGCACGATTTAGCTCTTCTTATACCTCTCCTGGCTTCTTTGTGGGCTTTTTTTTGTCATCTTTATATGTTTTTCCTGATTCTTTCCTCCTTTTCTTCTTTTCCACTTACATAAGGCTGAAACACCACACAAGACAGTTGAGAACACTGTCAGTTAATGTCTTCTGCAAGGTACCATGAACTAGGTGTATGTCACCTAATTTTCTGGGGCTTTTTTTGGTTTAATTTCTTTATTTGTCTCTTCCAAACTCCAGTGTCTTCATCTTCCTTTTTTCCCAGGACCTTAACTCCATTCTTCTTATTCGACCCTCCTCCAGGGAAATTCAGCTGTCCTGAGCAACAAGAAAAAATCTGTCCTGATGCTGCTTGCAGAAATACAAAAAGGCTGTACAGAAAATGTGCCCAGCAGCCCAGTCATTTGTGCCAGACAGTAAGACTCATATCATCCTACTCCAACTGTAAGCAGCAGCCAATATCCTACACTTTGATAAAATAGGGATCATCAGCTTAGAAGGACAGACGGCTGTGGCCTCTGTCCCATCCCCTAACCAGCACAGAGGGGAGTAATATCTCCTCCCATCATAAGGTCTTTAAGACATTACTACTTTACTTGCAGCCAGAAATTCCCTTCTGCTGAATATTGCATCTTCCTTGGGGATTTTGTTCTACTTATGGCATTCTGTCTCTTAACCTTTAGCAGGTTGCCACAAAGAAGATTCTTACATAAAACTTCAGAGTGGTACCAAGAATGTGTAAGAAAATGAAAGAAGACTAAAAGGATACTTAGTATCTCATTAAATGTTTTGTAGGGTGTCCTTCAGAGAATGATCCTTCTGAGAAGTCCAGTTGTGTCCCTTATTCCCACCCCATCCCCACCACATTCTTAACAAGCATTTGATAGTAGTTTTAACCTGTGGCTTACTTAAAAATACTTTCCAATCTAAAGATAACACCTTTTCCTCCCACCTACACACACACATACACACATACACACATGCATATGTACACATGGGCACAGTTTTTCCTGTTCCCGTGGAAACCCCACTGGAAAATGTTTACATGCCAACCATGTCAGAGAGAACTTTTCCATGGAAATATAAGAAAATTTGTATGTCGTAGAAGGTTGCCACATAGGCTTCATTGTTTTCATTGGATTTAATCTGCATACCGGAGCAACAGTCCGATAGAGCATTTTTTGCCTTCCCCACCAAAGAGCAAGGACAGAGTGCTGGTGGGGACATAACTCCCCTGCTCTAGAGTACTAATTTTGTTTGCATCAAATCAGTATGGTGTGAGTGGGGAATGACATTGCATTCTCCATCTCAGGGTATTATTCTGGGCTATCTTAAACATTGCTATTTCATAAAGAGACAGACTGGAGAAGATTAGAGCAGAATTTGTTGTAAGGCCATGTTATATTCTGGTATCCCTAGTATTTGTTTGATTCATCATAAAAAAATTATTTTTCTAAGCCCAAACATTTTTTCAGTTGCCACAGTCGGTCTAAAGTAAATGTCTGCATCTTGTTTGCTGGTATAGCTCTTTGTGACTTAAAGAGAATGGTGCTGCCATGAAAAGGAATTGATCTTTTTATTTCCAAGGCTACTCAGTTGCCTATTCCACATTTTTTTCTGCTGTTTAGCAGTTTGACTTGCTTGAAAACTAAGATATTGAAAAATGGCATGAAGACAAAGGCTTATTCTTCAGAATTATCTCCATCGTACCATAGCTGTTATTTCTTCTGGTGGGCTGACTGCAGTTTTGACTATTACATTCTGAGTATTACTTTTCAAATTCCCTAGAGAGTGCTGGCAGTAACATGGGCATAAAAATTAGCATATAAGCTCTGGGAGCTGTGATTTTACCTATTTGTGCAAGATCCCAAGAGGACACAAGCAACAATAGCAGAATCTGGACCAAATATCTACCTGAGCCTTTCTCTTTCCCATAAGGTTCACTCATAAGGTAGCTCCTTTCACTGAGTTCACAGTACAGCAAGGATTAGCACAAATTAGCTGCCCTAAGGAGAATATCCAGATATACCGAATGCATTCTGAAAGCTCAGGGATTTAACTTTACTCCCTGCTTGAATTTTACTCAAGAGTTCGTGAGGAAGGATGTTGCTTTCTATCTTAGTTACCCTGTAGAAATTACATACTGCTGTACTAACTTACTATTTCACCTTGTTTCACATAGTTTTTTCCAAATGAGAGGTAGGAGAAGATAAGTGAGTGATTCAGTTTACAGAAAAGAAACATAAAGCAGAGATTTGAGGCTGTTCACAGTAGGGCTCCAATTGCCTATACTCTCTGCCTTTCTAGTGAAATAAATTAATGTGCGACTTGCCCTCCTAAATAAAACAATCAACCTCAATTCTGAAAATCACCAAATACCTCTGGGACAGGGAACATTTGAGATAGCATAACTTTTTCTTGATTCACTCATTGTGAGAAGTTGGGTTAGACAGAGCTTATTTCCAACAAAAAAAAAATCCCAAAAATCCCCATCACCACCACCACCAACCAAACCAAACCAACAAAACCAAACACAAACAAACAAGGAAAAAAAAAAACCCTGCACAGTCTTTTGCAGTCCTATCAAGTAAAAAAAGAAATTATCGCTTTATAGGTCGTGCAGTATCTGTACTTTGCCAAAAGCAAATTGAACTGCAAATAGTCTCTGTCTTCAGTTTCCTTTCTTCTGGAGTCCTAATGCTAATTCTTTGTTGATTAGTTCTATCAGCAGTCAGAATGCACAAGCATGAGAATTTACAGATTAGCTCTTCAGATTAGTTGGACTAACAGAATAATTCTCAGAATATGGTATTTATAGTTTATATGCTATGGCTATTATACAGTACAGACTAGTTGGTGAACAGTGGCAGATTTGCTATTTCTAGTAAGTTTAAGGTGGCTTTTTGTACTTGTTTTCCACTTTGTCCTACCATCAGGAAAAAAAAGTGTAAAATTCTGTTTAACGTTGTGCCAGAAAAGCAATTGTTTTTTCCTAAGGTAATATGAGTGTAAACCTCCACGGAGACTCTGATTTTCTGATGTTTGCTAGAAGGAGTGATTACCTTGTGACTTTGGCAGATGGAATTTGCTATAAGCTGTTGTTTATAAACAAAATAGTTGTGGATGAAAATGTCACCATATATTTGCACTCTATATATAATATGAAACATGCCATCATTTCCTCTGTTTGGAAGAAATTTACTGGGAAATTGGAAAATTGGATACGTTTAGATTAGATGTTTAGGAAGATATTGTTTACTGTGAGGTTGCTGAGGCACAGCTCTAATGCAGCTGTGTCTAAACCTTTAACGATTGGTTAAGTGAGGAGGAACACAAGTTATTCTGTATTTTTCCAGTTGCAGGGAATGATGAGAGACAAAACAGGAAGACTCAGAAGATCAGTAACTGACTCCAAGAGTGGTCTCATCAGCAGAATTTAGGGTTTTTTATCATGCATTGGTTTAAACAACACTGAGCCTGCTGGTGAGAGACTGGATATATCTGTTTCAAAGCGGCAAAAGGATCAGAGTTAGCAGGGCTCATTGAAAGAGCTTTAAACTGCATTTGAAGGAAGAAAGGGATAAAACCAGGCACGCTAGAGATAAGCATAAGGGTGGCACACCAGTGTTTCAGGGACAGTGTGCTAGTAAGGTCCTTCAGTCTGCTCCATGATGTGCTGAGTACACCAGAGAACGTTTGAAATGTCCCTGTACTAATTCACACAACATCTTAGCCATCTCAGTGGAGTCAGCATCAAAGACATAAGCATTGTCAATCCATAAAGAACAATGGAACAGTCACATAGTAATTAAGGCTTCTTCCCCCAAAAATGTGACAGGACTGATAGCCCAACTAAAGAGCATATAAAGCCATTTTGCAGATGGAAAACTGTGATATAATTACAGTAACATAAAGATGGTGGGATTACTTACACAAATGGAGTGATGCAATAGATGGCTGTAAACTCTTTGGAAGGGATAGGCAAGGAAGCAGAGCTGGTGGGGTAGCCCTGTATGTTAGGGAGTGTTTTGGCTTTCTAGAGTTTGATGATGATGATGATGATTAAAAGGTTAAGTATTTATGGATAAGGCCAACAAAACAGATATCCTGATGGGAGTCTAGTATAAACCATCCAACCAGGATGAAGAGGCAGACAAAAATATATTATAAGCAGCTGGGAAAATCTTACGATTGCTGGACCTTGTTTTTGTGGGGGACTTCATCTTACCAGATGTCTGCTGGAAAGACAACACAGCAGAGAGGGAACAGTGCAGGAGATTTCTGGACTGTGTGGAAGATAACTTTGTGACACACAAAGCCAGGGAAGGTGCCCTGCTGGACCTGCTGTTAGTGAACAGAGAAGGGTTAGTGGGAGATGTGGTGGTCAGAGGCCATCCTGGGCACAGAGACAAAGAAATGAATAGTTTTCCTTTTCAGAGCACTGAAAGGGGGAGGGGACCAGCAGAACTGCTGCCTGGACTTCCAGAGGCCAGGCTTTGGCCTGTTTAGGAGACTGGTTGCCAGAGTTCCTTGGAGGGCAGTCCTTGTGGGCAAAGGAGTCCAGGAAGGCTGGACATTCTTCAAGAAGGAAACCTTAAAGGTGCAGGAGCAGTCTGCCCACATGTGCTGAAAGATGAACTGGCTGGGAAGAAGACTGGCTTGGCTGAACAGAGCTTTGGTTGGAACTCAGGAGAAAAAGGAGAGTTTATGACCTTTGGATGAAGGGACAAGCTCAGGAGGACTAAAAGGATTTTGTGAGGTTAGGCAGGTAGAAAATTAGGAGGACCAGAGCCCAGCTAGAACTTGATTTGGCTTCTAAAATTAAAGACAACGAAAAATGTTTCTGCAAATATATCAGCAACAGAAGTAAGGCTAAGGATAATCTCCATCCTTTATTGGATGCACATGGAAACACAGTGACAACAGATGAGGAAAAGGCTGAGGTATTGAATGCCTTTTGTACCTTTAATAATAAGACCAGTTGTCCTCAGAGTACCCAGCCCCCTGAGCTGGAAGACAGGGATGAGGAGCAGAATGAAGCCCTCATAATCCAATTGGAAAAGGTTAGGGAAAGTGGACCTGCTACACCGCTTAGACACACACAAGTCTATGGGGCCAGATGGGATCCACCCAAGAGTACTGAGGGAGCTGTCAGAAGAGCTCACTGAGCCACTTTTCATCATTTACCAGCAGCAGTGGCTAACTGTGGAGGTCCTAGTTGACTGGAAGCTGGCAAATGAGATGCTCATCTACAGGAAGGGCTGGAAGGAGGATCTGGATAACTAAAGGCCTGGCAGTCTGACTTTGGTGCCAGGGAAGGTCATGGAGCAGATGATTTTGAGTGCGATAATATGGCATATGCAGGACAACTTGGGGATCGGGTCTAGCCAGCATGGGTTTGTGAAAGACAGGTACAATATGACCAACCTCTTCTCTTTTTATGATGAGTTGACACACTTAGTAGATGAGGGAAAGGCTATAGGTGTTGTCTGCCTGGACCTCAGCAACTACTGAATTTTCATCATATAGACTAAAATAAATCAAAAGTATAGATGAAGTATTAGTTTCTACAAATTGTGATAATGCATATTCAGTATGTACATTGCAGATAGGCTGAGCTGCTGACAGTGCACATAATCTCTGCCATAAATCTGTGCTGAGTCATTTTCTACCACTGCTGCTTAGTCCACAGCATGACACTCACATTTGTGTAGTTTTAGACCTGCCAAATTTTTTCCCATTCATTTCTTAAACCTGAGTGGATAGTTCAATATTGCATTGAAATTCATGGAAGCTAGATCTACAAATACTTTGAACTTCCTTACTTCCACTGATCTTTGGAAGGTCAGCGTTGAAAATTAGATGCCAAATCCAATTTACAAAATAGGAAATGAATATCGACTCTGTAGCATCTGTAATGCATTGTGGAGTTAAACTAGCAAGAAAAAGGCTTTTGTCTGCACTATGAGCCTGAGTTTGGCCTTATATTTTGGGGATAGTTGTCTTGGGGAGAAGAATGAGGTAGGACAACTGGAAGGTGAAAAGATCTCAAAAGATGGATCAAGGTTTCTCAGGAGATATCTGACAGTCTACAAAAGCAATTCTTTGTGGTCCTTTGCTACAGCCACTCATGTTGCCTGTGTGCTCATGCACACCCAATGGTATTTGACACAGCCACGAGACTAGAATGATACCCGGTGTTAAAGCAGAGTGAGTACTAGTACAGTCCTACATGAACCAATGTAGACATTGCATTCCGTATATTTTTCAGACACACATGCAAGCTCAGATTAATGTAAAGTTGTGTTGTGATTAACTAGAGTTGTTAATCATGGCTAATCTCTAAGGATGGCAATTCAGGAAGTACTTTGCCACTCAGTGTTGTTTATGCAGCAGTCACTTACTGAACTTTATTCCAGCTGAGTTTGCTGCTTGAATTACACATGGGCCATTCAGAAAGAGTCACCTAGGCAACCCTTCAACTGATCCTTTTGTGCCCCAGTTTTATCTCAGTCATCATATTTCAAAGCTAAGCCTCCATCCCAGGTTGATTTTCCCACCCCAGTAGCATCTACCAGAATGGAAAAGGAATGGATTTGTTTTTCAGGAAGTAGCTGCACAAACTCCTGCTCTAGTGCAGTTCCCCAAAAGTCAGGCTTCAGTACATTGCAGCAGTGAAGCATAGGTTGTCCTCTTCAGTGAAGAACTGAAAGCTAAAGGCAAAAGCTAGCCTCTTAAGCTGCTCAGGAGCCTTTAAAGTACTGTGTTGAGTGTGACAAATTGTACCTATATACTTTTAAAAATCTTTTAATATTATAACTTTTATGACCTTTTCACTTTACTGTTGTCTTACAGTCATGCAAGTTGGGAGTTTCACGAAGTATAGGGATTAACAATACATGGTTTTCTGTCAACATCAATGCATAACTCAAAAGTAGCTGCAACCTGTCAATGTGTCAATGTGTCAAGAGATAAATAGGGATTTATCTGACACCTGACACCAGCAGTGTCAGGTGGTACCATCAGAGTGGAAGATCCTGAGCTAAGAACGGGGCTTGCTTTTCTAGGCACTGATCAGGTCAAGTAGCTGGATATTTGAACAATTCAGGAGTTCATAATAGTGGAATAACTAAGACCCGTTCTTTAGTCAAAATCAGCAGTAAGTAGAAAAAGTTACGAACGATACCAACATATGGTAACATTTCATTAATAACTGTTTTGCTTAGAAAAAAATAACTGATGTGGTCATTCAAATGTTTGCTTCATATATCATTGTCATAAGGTTTATGTAAGCAATCTTAAGACAGAAGAAACCTATTATAAGAAACTTATTATAAAAAACCTATTATAGGAAGAATAACATGCATATTGCAGAGCTGTCTCAATTGCTATCTTTTTTCAAAAGAAAAAAACAAGAACTCTACACGAAGAAGTTGTTGTATACTTCTCATGCTTTCAAACAGTTTTCACCAGGTGCTCTTTTTTGGACTTGTTTAGTTTTCACTAAGGTCTCTAGAAATCTTTCCACAGGATTAACGATTTGCATTACGCACATTTATGTGAAAGAACCATATAGGCCATTTTTTCAGTTGCCTTATACTGTGATATGTGTTAGATAGATGTGCAATTCTGGGGACATCGGCTACCTATATTAGAAGTTTAAAGTTATTTCAATACATGCATGCAAAAGCTTGAATCATGCCCACTTTGCTTGCTTCCTTGTCAGTCTGGGAGGGCTCCATTTTATTAGGAGGAGCAGTCTAAGGAAAGAGAAGTGTGTGGCAGCCAAATGTTTTCTCACAGGAGAAGGTTCCTATACATCTACTCTGTAACAGGTGGGCAGCTTACACATAAATAGAGATTAGAGATCAATGTGAAAATCAGCTACATTGATAGGAGAGGAATGTCTTTAGTTTTAGCACCAAGTTGTTAAGAACACTGCTGCATTGTGGCTGGTCTAAACACAAGTCTTTGGTTGGAGACAAGGAGAAGCCTATTCCTCATGTGGACAGTCCAGCGATGGTTGGAGCCCAGAGAGGTTGGGCTATCTCCATCATTGATGGTTTTACAGTTTGACTGGTCAGAGCCCTGAGCAGTCCAACCTGACCACACCAGCTCAGCAGTGAAGTTCCACAGGTGCCTGCCAGCCTGAATTACCCAATGATCCTATGAACAAAACAATATGTACATATACAGACACATATTTATGTAGTAACTTTTTAAGTTACTCACAAAAGCTTAAAAAGTTAGATATATGTATACATCTATATGTACATTTAAATATTTATATGCATATCTATGCATGTGGAATTGTGTACATGTACCTATACATGCACACTGTCTCTCTTCCTCTCTCCCTCTTCCCACCAATCTCTCTCTCTCTCTCTCTCTCTCTCTCTTTCTCTCTATATGGCCAGGCTTGATGCTACCCACAGATGTCTTAATCCCTGACTAGACTAGCCCACATCCCAAGGGAGAGCAGTGGGAACACTTGTCAGAAACATTCTGTGCATCCCAAGGGATCAGCCACAAATGTATGTCCTTAGGCAGTCTGTGCTGCAGGCTCACAGTCTGGCCAGATTAATTTTTACTGTGTTCTAAATAATGTTGTAGGTAGGTGTGGTGTTAATGCAATGTTTTCAGAGTCCATGGTTCTCACTGCAACACAACACCATTCTCAGAACTCCTTTTGGAAGAATCCCTAATCTCATTCATCCACTTTGATATTCTGCTCACTGCAGCTTTTCTTACAGAATGAAGAGGATGAGGAGCAGCCTCTCAGCCTGGCTTGGCCTGAAACCCGACGCAAGCAGCTCACCTATCTTTTTGTGTTTCCCATTGTTTTTCCACTGTGGGCTACCCTACCAGATGTTAGAAAACCTGTAAGTAACGGTTGTTGCATTATTGCAGTGTGTTCTACACAAAAGGGTAGATCTCTAGGTAAATGCCAAGAAAGTACTGTAGTGGATTTATGTAAAAATAGAGCTAACAGGTTTTTTTTAAGAGTTTCTTCTTTGAAGAAGATGTAACAGTATCAGTCTTCAAATGGCAAATGGGTGCTTATGAGGAACTGGTTGATAATAGCTCTATAAAGATTGTAATTTATATTCATAATATTTTATAACGTAAAGTGAAAGGTCTGAGAACTTCTTTGGGGCCTTCATATCTGTATTTCTGAATCTCTACTGAATATCACATAAGTGCTGAATAAGTCTGTCCATCTTCAGTGCCCTGAAGTATACAACTGGAAAGATTTTAGACTGCCTAAATTTTCTCCTTTTTTAAAATATAATGATATGCATTTCTCTAAAATTCATGTTCTACTAGACATTTGTCTTCTCCTTATCATCTTGTAATTTTCATACTAGGACAGTATCTGTAAATCCCTTCGTGTGTAAAATACTTGCTAGTTTTGTCCCAAACACAGCTTTAAGTAATGTAAGACTGACAACAAAGGACTTACTGTGACAAGTTACCACGCCCTATCGGTTTTATACTCACATATACAAAACATATACCTGACTAGGAAGGCTCATGGAAAGTAAAAGAGAGAAATTCAAGAGCTAAAAAAAAACTTCAGTAGTAGTGTTTTAATCTCTTTTCCTTTCTGGATCAAAAACAGGTTTAAAACTGCTACAAGAGTGGGATGCACAGCATATAAGTCAACATCCTGAATTCTTTTTTCCTCCTCATGCAGAGTGAAAAACTTTCCATTCCTAAATGGAAATGCTAAAAACCTGCAATTCAGTGCAAGAAAGAAGCTAAAATAAGACCTCTGATTTGTTTTTACATAAAGGTTTTTCAAAGGCTGTAAAGTGACATTTTCTCTTCCAATTTTTAAGCTTCCATTTCTTAAAGATTTCAAACAACTCTGCTATACACTTTTGTTTGGTAACAGAGAGCATACTAAATGAATGTCAGTATTGTTTATTTCTGTATTTATGCCTTCCTTTTGTCATTCAAAACCACACCTGTAGGGTTTTTTTCATAATTTGGGCCAAAATGAATGAAAAATATACTCCTGGAAAAGCTGGTAGCCCATGGCTTGGACAAGTGCATCCTCTCCTGGATTAGGAGCTGGCTGGAGGGTCGGGCCCAGAGAGTGCTGGTGAATGGAGCTGCATCCAGCTGGCGGCCAGTCACTAGTGGTGTTCCCCAGGGGTCTGTGTTGGGTCCAGTCCTGTTTAACATCTTTATTGATGATTTAGATGAGGGGATTGAGTCCATCATCAGCAAATTTGCTGATGACACCAAATTGGAAGGGAGTGTCGACCTGCTGGAAGGCAGGAGGGCTCTGCAGAGGGATCTGGATAGACTTGAGAGATGGGCTGATTCCAGTGGGATGAAGTTCAATAAAGCCAAGTGCCGGGTCCTGCACTTTGGCCACAACAACCCCATGCAGCACTACAGGCTGGGCACTGAGTGGCTGGAAAGCAGCCAGGCAGAAAGGGACCGGGGGGTACTAATTGACAGGAAGCTCAACATGAGCCAACAGTGTGCCCAGGTGGCCAAGAAGGCCAATGGGATCTTGTCCTGTATCAAAAATAGCGTGGCCAGCAGGAGCAGGGAAGTGATCCTTCCCCTGTACTCTGCATTGGTGAGGCCACACCTTGAGTATTGTGTTCAGTTCTGGGCCCCTCAGTTCAGGAAGGATATTGAGGTGCTGGAGCGGGTCCAGAGAGGAGCAACAAGGCTGGTGAAGGGACTGGAGCATAAGTCCTATGGGGAGAGGCTGAGGGAGCTGGGGTTGTTTAGCCTGGAGAAGAGGAGGCTCAGAGGTGACCTCATCACCGTCTATAACTACCTGAAGGGAAGTTCTAGCCAGGTGGGGGTTGGTCTCTTCTCTCAGGCACTCAGCAATAGGACAAGGGGGCACGGGCTTAAGCTCCGCCAGGGGAAATTTAAGTTGGATATCAGGAGAAAATTCTTTACAGGGAGAGTAATCAGGCATTGGAATGGGCTGCCCAGAGAGGTGGTGGATTCACCATCCCTGGAGATTTTTAAACACAGATTGGACGTGGCACTGAGTGCCATGATCTAGTAAATGGACTGGATTTGGACCAAGGGTTGGACTCGATGATCTCGGAGGTCTTTTCCAACCCAATCAATTCTATGATTCTATGATTCTATGAAAAATATGTATGGGCATTATTTTGAAAATCTTAAGTTAACATCAGTAGACCTGTAGCTTTATCCAATATTCTGTACTGTACAAATGAGAACAGCTTTTTAAATAATTGTTTTGGAAAGTGACTATCTCAACAAGTTGCATGCAACTGTGTGATGGATGTGATTATTACTAGCACTAGTATTGTTCACAATAGAACTAACATCCTGCAGCTAAAATACCCTACCATAGCACAAAAAAATAAGCAAAGTTGTATATGCCAGATAGGCAAGTGGACAACAGAGCTTTAAAACTTCATTTGCTGAAAAGAGTAGTTTTTTATTAAAAAAAAAAAAGTAGTTTGCAATTACATGTAGTGTTAACAGAAGAGGTAAGAAGATGTATGAGTATGACAAGCTACTTACTTTGAACATTACTGTCAAAGAATTAAGCAGATGGTTGCATAAACTATGTAAAATTTCAAGTATGCTTCATTAGCGTGTCTTTAAAATATTCTCACTTATGTCTGTGTGCTATCCCCACTGATTCCTTCCTAATGAAAACAAAGCCCAATATCACAGTTCAGCATGTGCATCACAAAACAACTTTCATCTAAATCTGTGACACAAAAGTTAAAGCAAACCTAAAATAATACTTAAATGGGTTTTTTTAGGTAGGCCTACCATCAGAGGCTTTATTTGCAAGTGTAGTAATTTTAGTCAGAAACCAAAAATTCCATATCAGGATGCTCAGATTAGCATGAGGATATATAAAGTGAACACTTGTGTGATATATACTTATTGGAAAGACTGTATGGAGCCTTTGACATCCTCTGTGGATGTCCAGTTTTCAAAAAATGAGTTCTTCTTTCCTTGTAGAGTCTCTTTTTGAATGTATATTTTATCTCCACATAATGGAGATGGTTTGCTTGCATTTACTTGTACTATACCAAGCAATATGTAGCTCCATGAAACCTAGAAGCATTAGAAATTTTATTTCATTGACAAGGTCTCCAGTTCTAAAGTTAGCAAAATCTTGCTGCCTTATTATGCTCTGGTGTACACATATGCAAGTTTTTATATACTTAGAGTAGATTATGCATTAGTTCAGCTAACTGTCAGCTGATTCACTAGCTGAGATGTTTTAATGTGTTTAGTGCCTTAATAACAGCTGCTGACAATAAGCCAGCATGTATTAAAATCCTTACTATAACATCAGTTATGTTGTTGGCAGTATCCTAGGGGTACATATGCCCTTGGGGAATTTTGTACCTAAGTTTTTGTTCAGGTGTTTTGAACAGTAACAGGTATTTTTCCTGTACTAATAGCTTATTTCCCTCATGGCTCTGTAAAGGTCACATATGTAACTGTCCACCTCCTGCAGTAACAGATATTGAAAGATTGAAAGAAAAACTGTGTGAGCAAGGTGCCCCAAGGGGGTCAGGAGCAGATATTGAACACCATGTCTTTTGTTATAACCTTACTCCACTGTCCAACCTTTGCGGTACAGGCCAGAAAAATGCGGTACAGGCTATCGGGGCTCTGGTCCTGCTGTCACTGAAGTATAGGGGAGTTCACTTTAACTCTGCAAATTCTCGTTACAAACAAAGCATTACAACTTCCATGAACTCTTGTTGCCATACAGAGATGCACTGTTACCAAGGGTACAAGGACAACATGTTGCTGTACAGATCCAGTTAGAGGAGCCGGTTTTGAGTAATCCATTAAGCACTGTTAAGCGTGAAAGAAAAATCAAACTTTCCAATGCAGATAAATTTATTAACATGACAAATATATGAATCATTCAGGTTGTTAAAGATGTTGGTAATAATACTGGCTAAAATTAAGACAGTTACCTTGCAAATTATTAAGTACTCACTACCTTTCAGGATCAAGCTCTTAGGAGAAAACCTTCATATTTGGATCATTTTTTCTACTTGTAGTCCTGTTTTTCAGACGCTGGCATGAAATAAATACAGAAATGTATTTTAAAAAAGTGTCCTTAAGGTTACTTATGGACAGGAATAGTACTAATCCATCTAATCTACAATGAAACTAGAAAATACTTTCTCTTTTGTTAAAGGAAAATAGTATAAAAACTGAATGAGCCATGGCTCTTCTTGTTTGTCTGCTACCAGGATCACAAAAGAACCAATTGGTAATAAGCTAGGTACTCTGTCTTTACAAGGCAACCATAACAACAGCTACCAAAAGAGGTAGAGAGAAATATTGCTGTCTGCTGTCTCTGACCAGTTCTTCTAGGTAAATGCTTAGAATTGGCAGCTCTCTGTATTTCAGAGAGCTAGGGAGTTACAATGAGATATATCTCAAAAGAATGCTGTTGCTAGTTATGAAACGAGCATGATTATTATTATACTCTGTAATAAAATCCAACATACAGAAAACGAATCAGCATTCTCATTATGGCTTTTTAAAATTTTCAGCTATCTGCAAATTAGATAGCAGCATCTGTGGTGTTCACCTCCTTTGGGCGCTCTCTAAGACTTTAATATCTTTCCTATATTGTGGTGCCCAAAACTGCACACAATGTTCAAGGTGAGGCCACACCAGTGCAGAGCAGAGCAGGGACAATCACCTCTAGAAACAGGACCCAAGAAACTACAGACCTGTCAGTCTCACTTCAGTGCCCATTAAAGTTATGCAGAAGATCATTCGGAGAAGTATTAAAAAGCATCTGAAACACAACACAGTCACTGGTCAGAGCCAGCAGGCTTCATGAGATGAAAGTCCTACTTGTCCAACCTGATTTACTTTTATGACAAGGTCACCCTTCTAGCTGATCAAGGGAAGCCAGTTGACGTAATCTTTTTGGATTTCAGTAAAGCTTTTGACATTGTCTCTCACAAGATCCTTTTGGACAAAATGTCCAGCACACAGCTGGATAAACACATCATGCAGTGCGTGAGCAATTGCTCACAGGTTGAGCACAAAGGGTAGCAGTGAATGGGTTAACACCAGACTAGTGGGGTTCCACAGGGCTCCATCTTTGGCCCTGTGCTCTTCAACGTCTTCATAAATGACTTGGACGCAGGACTGGAAGGGACACTGAGCAGATTTGCAGATGACACAAAACTGGGAGGAGCTGTTGACTCCCTCAAAGGCAGGGAGGCCCTGCAGGGAGACCTTAAAAAATTAGAATAGTGGGCAATCACAAACCAGATGAAGTTCAATGGGGGGAAAGTGCTAGATTCTGCACCAGGGATGAGGCAACCCTGAATGTTCATACAGACTGGGGAATGAGATTCTGGAAAGCAGTGCTGTGGAAAGGGACCTTGGGGGTTGTGGTCTATGGCAAGTTGAATATGAGTCAGCAGTGCCCTGGCAGCCAGGAGGATTTCACCATCTGTAAAATGTACAAGCTTCAAATTTTGCCCTTTTTGAGCTTAAATGTTCCCATTTTAAAATAGGTAATTTAAGTGTTAAGCCTATTAAAGTACTCTTAGTCCTGAACTGCAGCTTAACAGTTAATTTTAGTGGGAGATGATTAGCTAAGACAGGAGAGGAGTACACATGCTGCAAAGTTACTGACTCGTAATTCTTAGCCATCTGAATTACGTGAGTGTCTGATTCAGATAGGCAATGTCTTGTTGTTGGGCAAGAACCATTTGATATATATATAATTGCAGTATCAGAGAGCTATTACTGGTCAGTACAGCTCTTGTTGTATTAGTTTTCTGTAAGTCAGTGTCTGCTTGTATCCTGAGTGTTGTCAAGTGATCATTCAAATTGCGTTGCTACAAGGTGCTCAGTGCAGATTTTATGATAAGTATATTGCTTCATGTCATTCACCATATATGTTCCCAAAAAATCCCAGTTTTTACAAGGAAGACAAAAAATGTTGTAAGTTGAAAGAGTTGGCTACTAAGAATGGTGGAAAAAAAAAAGAAGTGCTAGGTGTTTAGTTTTAAAAAAGGAAGTTGCTGTTTAGAATCATCCCTACCAGACTCAATTCTACTCCCACTGATGTCAGATCACTATTTTAAAAGTCATCTTCGTGTTCATTTCAAATTATGTTCCTTTTCAGACTAAGGTCTTCTGTCCCTCAATGCATATAAAGTTTTCATTTTAAACTTAAAAGTCCATCTGAGTAGGTTTAAACACTATAAGCTCATTGTCTGTAATATTTTTAATATGTGTTCCTATGTATATTCACTTGTGGAGTAGTACAGGCCATGTTAGTCAACATTTACATTCTCAGGTTTCAGGAGGACATTTAGCATTATGCAAAGTGCACACAGGGAGTTGAATAAATATTCTGTGGCACGAACTACAGCTGCACCTGCTTCTGGAGCAGATGCAGACCTCCTATTTGTCCCGTCCTGTAACTGAGTGTGCACAACTGCCATTGCTGACTTTATGTTTTTTCCCACCAGTAATGTCCTGATCTCATTCCAGTTATGTCAGCAGAAAGAGTCTACACAGTTTCATTGAGCTGCAGACCAGCCTCAGTGTTTTCTGGTTCAGCTGACAAGACAATAACATTCCTGCTTGACCAGCATTAATGGCCAGCCCAACTCACTGACCACCTCTTAGTCTACAGCCACCCTGTTCTGCCATGCTGGTCAGTTCCTAAATGTGAGGCTGTTCTATATAAATGCCTCTTGTGTTTGTTATACAAGAAAAGCTGGCTGTGCAGTTCTGTAACTCCCTAAAAAAGAGGTATTTGACATGGCTTGAGCAAGGTAAATTGGCAAAATCGAAATAGTATTTTGTCTCAAAAAGTCACATTCAGGGAAAACCCTGCAATGCTGTCTACTCCCACAGCATCTAGGAATGATCCACAGGCTAATGAGTCTCCTGGTGCAGCAGTGGCATGAGCTGCAGTGAAGGCAGGCATAAAAATTCTGGAGTGGAAGTGAATTTATCAAGGACCTAAAGGAAGAAGTAGTGCAGGACTGAGCAACAGCTGGAACAGGTATTCAGAATGGTATAACTTACTTCCACAGGCAGTCCTAGTGCTTGTTCATGAAAATCTGTAGATTCTGTGTGTCACATGTCAGAAATCATCTGGGGTAGGAATCTGTGTTCAGAAGGTCCATGATCATAAAGATAATGGTTTCATTCAAGACTGGTAGAATTCATTCACAGTACAAATGTAATTTTAAATTGATTTAGATAGTGATTGCCTGATGCAGTACTGCAGTCCTGTTTCCTTTCTTCAGTAGTTAACTCGATCTGTTTTTGTTACATAGATCCTGTCAGTAACAGTTAGTTAGTCAACAGGAAATATGGAAGACCTAAAAGACTGGAAAGAACAGACACCAAAATAAATCATTAATCTGAGTATAACCAATTCATTGGCTGCAAGAACACTACCTATTCAAAATTTGACATTAGTAAGGGAGACAATGAAAACGAAAATTAAGTTACTTAAGTGTTGCAGAATTTTTAATTCATTGAAGGGTCTCACTGTGTTTTGCATGTTTTTATAACAAATTTCTCTACAAAACAAAGCGTGGAAAATATGTTTTTAGCAGATCTTCTATTGTAATAGAGAAAAGTAAATGCCATAATAAATTTTTAATATGTATGTTTTTAGCTCTGCCATATGCATTCTTTGTTATACTGATTGTGAAAGGTGTTGCACAAAGTCACTAATGTGTGAAGGAAAGGTATGGATGTCTGTTTTATCAATTTGAAAACATTCATTCTGAATAAGCATGCAATTATTAATAAATTTAGAAGTCAAACCACTGTTCAGCTGAACACATATGCAAACTGCATTGTAACAAATCATGATACAAATGACAACCCCAAATTTGCCATTTATCATACAAGTTGTTATGAGGTCTTATTTTATAACTGAAGCGATTGGAAGAATGAGGCATAGGTAAATATATACCAGTGTAGGAATTCAGTTTCTTACCTTTCTTGAATGTATTTTGGTCATCTAATGATGACCAGAATACTTGCTCAGAACGGGTCATCAGAAGAAATGACAAGCCACTGTCATTTTGAGAAGCAAATAAGAGTATGGCATGTCATCCTTCAACATAGGTTTTTACTGTTTCTCTTTGTTTGTGTTTCAGACATCAAGAAAATTTTTTCCTCTCACATTTTTTGGCTCTATTAGCTGGATTGCCTTCTTTTCTTACTTAATGGTCTGGTGGGCACACCAGGTAAGGATGTGATACTGGTACAAAATAAAGGCCCCGCATTATGTTTTGCACTGTGAGAAATAATTTAGAATTAGAGTCCATCATCTCTGTCATGCTGAGTAGTGCCTTATTTTAGAAGTTGCAACTATGGATGAAGGAAATCACTACTCACAAAATGGAAAGTAGTTCAGAGAGCTGTGGTTCTCCTGTCCACAGCACTTGATCATTCTCGTAACGTGAGAGCTATCAGCAACTGTCTGTCAATAACTTATACTTCTATATGACAGTCTTATCTCTCTCCTGATACATGTGGAGATGTGTGAAAATGAGTATTTCTTCAATCTTCCTGGGTATTCTTCAAGATAGTCGGCAAGTCGAGGATAATATTCCTGGTTAAACAGGTTTACAGCAGAAAATGTTTCTTCACTGCAGGACATTTTTTTTCTGTTTTTCCTTAAACCCTTTTAGGTTGGAGAGACCATTGGTATTAGTGAAGAAATCATGGGATTGACTATTCTTGCTGCTGGCACATCCATTCCTGACCTTATTACCAGTGTTATTGTAGCACGCAAAGGTCTAGGGGACATGGCTGTGTCCAGTTCTGTTGGAAGCAACATATTTGACATCACAGTGGGGTAAGTCCTACAACAAGAAAATTATGTCCATTTTAAACAAGTCTTTTGTTGTTAGAACATTGCCACAGTGTCACCCACAAGCAGCAATCCTTAAAAAGGAGAGTGATACAAATATTCTATGAATGTTACTGTGGCAAGTGTTCTGAAGTTTATAGACATTTGCATGACAGAATTGTTATTAATTTGTTCCCTGATTCTTGCTTCGATACATTCCAGAGGTGCTTAGGCAAGTGAATTGCATTTTAAAAAGTGAGCAAGAGCATTTTTCCAAGAAGGGATTTCAAAGCTTTTTATGCTTTTGTCAGATTGCTGTTTGCTTTCCATTACCATTCATTTTGCTTATACTAGAACTTTCTTTATAAATGATGATCAGGAACAATTCATTGCCTCTGCAGTATTCAACATGTGTGCTGTAATAACAATGGAATGTCACTGTTTTGAGTAGTTTGTTTAGGCTGCTGTTGACATGTGATTTATTTTTTTTTATATACCTGGCAAGTCCCAAATTACAAAGCAATTCTTTCTTAACAAAAAGTACTCTTTATATAGCTCTTGACAATGTGAAGCTACATGAGATTGTACAGAAATTTGCTATTTACACTTTACTACTTCACTAAGATGTGTGGCATGAGGTTGGAATTCAAAATCCTTTTTTGACCCTTTGAGACCAAGGTAGATCAAGTCCAGAAATAAAGTCATCTATGCCTCAGTATTTGAAAAATGTGTGGGAGTACACAGATATACTCTGTCTTTATTGCCACATTCCCATCTTTAACACTAGAGGACAGAGGTACTGAGAATCATGTCCATACTGTCAGTTTCTCTGCCTTTGGTTGTTTCTTGCTATCACTCAAACAGAAGAGCAGATCTAGTCATAATCATAGTGCCAAACAGCCTAATCATAGAAGAGATCATAGTTTTCGCTGCTGAAAATATACCAGCAACTGCACAGTGCAAAAAGAGATCCTGAAGTAGGAGTAGATAGTAAATGTCTGTTTTACTTCATCTGTAAGTGTCAGTACCTTAGACATAGGAAAACTGGGCTCCTTTTTTTCTATTAATGCAGAAGCATGAAGTGTTTGAAATAATATTTATATGCAGAAAACCTGCAAAATATATGAAAACCATGTGCTCCAACTTGGAGTACATAGGGTGCAATGCTTTCTTACTTTAAAAAAATGTTTAGCCTCTTCCTGCCAATAGAGATGATTTTGTCTTGCACCAGTCTGCTAGACTTGGTATATTTACAACAGAAATGGCACAGTTGAGCTGTAGACTAGTGTAGTTAGTACTGGAGCTGTAATAAATTATTCTCTCTTGAGCAGCTTATTTGAAGTTTTAAGGTTGTGAGCTTCTGACAACTCACTTCATGCTTTCTAAGCCTGCTAAGCTCCAGCCAGAGTCTTTCAAAGGATATTACCTCATACCGTGGTTTGAGAGATGAGAAATGCAATGACAGCAAACAAATAAAAATTAAGCTGAAGTTCAATTGGAGTTCACATTTGAACACAGGTTTATACAGTAAATGTGGATTTAAGGGCCAAATTTCAGGCACTTAAGGACCAAATTTTGTGGACAGCGTCTTGCAGAGTGCCATTTCTTCATGGCAAGGATGTGTTTTTATGTAACCCATCCCCCTGTCATGCATGCTCTTGGAAAGAGAGTGTGCATAGCTTCTCCCACAGATTGTATGAAATCCAGAAACAAATGAAAGAGGTCTTCCTACTCACAGATAGGATGCCAGTTGATTTGCAGCCAAGGGAAATACAGTTCACCACTGTAACTAGTGGAAGAGTGGGGACCGTAAATCCCATGTGTTCTTCCCAAGAACTATGAGCAAGTTGACAAGTTAGATTTATGTACATATTAGAAGAGTTGAAACTCTTCCTGCCTCACTTTACACAGGAAGCCTCTGGTTGTATTTTGAATTGTCTCCAGAAACTTTCTAGTGCCTCTTTCTGGTCTTCTGTAATGTTTTAAACTATTTTTTCTGTTTCTTAACAGCCTTCCTCTTCCATGGCTCCTGTATGCTGTGATTAACAGTTTTGCCCCAGTGGCAGTCAGCAGCAATGGTCTGTTCTGTGCAATTGTCCTCCTCTTCATCATGCTGCTCTTTGTCATCCTCTCCATTGCTTCCTGCAAGTGGAGGATGAATAAAATCCTGGGTTTCCTCATGTTTGGGCTTTATTTTGTTTTCCTGATTGTCAGTGTCCTGCTGGAGGACAAAGTGATCCAGTGTCCTGTCTCCATCTAGTGGAAAGTGCTTGACAAAAAAAAACCGCAGAACATATATATTTATCAAAGAAGAAATATGTGTACCAAAACAAGACACCAAAAAAAAACCACAGTGGAAAGCTTCACTGAGAATAACCCATAGATCTGTAAATTTCCTCTTCCTTGATTTTAAAAGAGTGAAAGAAAGAAAATTCACAAAGAGTGTATCTAGGAGCTGAAGAATGACTGCGGCTGGACAGTGCAGTTACACATGAAGGGCTGAGTTCAGCTGCACTGAGGTTTTCTTTGCTGCACAACATTCTCGCTGCCCAGTACTGGACACGCTACGCACGCACGGAAACAGTGACAGTTACTGCTTCTCCTCAGCCTGTGGTTCTCTGTAGTCGTATACACAGACACACAGTGTGCTCAATTCTTAAGGCTCTCCTCTTCTAAGGAGAATGCTGATACTAACTTTGTGGAGGCACCACCCCCCCACATACCCTGGTAACAGGATTTTTCTGATGATCTGCTGAAACTCCTGAATGGAAAGCGTACACCAAGTACATGAGTCACAGATGGGGAAGAGCTTGTATGTCTCTTCATATGGGTGGATTTGTATGATGTGATTTCAGCAAAGCCAGTGAATTCATCAGTGTTTTGATCATCTGCATCACAGGTCTGTAAAGGCAATCAGCAGGATGCTAATGATGGTTTTTTACATCTTGCAAAACTCTTCAGGTTCCAGAAACTCTGTCTCTGGCACTGAAGGAGCCACAATGCCTGACCATTCTGTAACTGGTGCAGATTTTCATTGCATTCTCATGCAAAGACCAGAATGGGGATACTCTTTCTTCTCTAATAGCAATTCAGCATGCAGTGACATCATAAAGCTATGTGAACACACCATTTTTTCTAATGCAGCAATATTAACAGTACCAATGGCTTTCAGATGCTGTTATGAGTTTGCCTTTTCATGCCAGAATAAAAAGGCTAATTTGCTTATGCATAGTATATTATACAGAAAATAGAAGTAAGTAGTTATAAAGTGGCAGCCTAATTGCTAAGTGAATATATATTTTACAGGCTTTCACTAATATTTGGAGTGTAAGGACCTTCACAGCTACATATAGTTATTGCTGGAAGAGATCCCCAGCTGTTGTACAAAGCTGGGGCAGTTCACATTTGCTGTTATAAGTCTTGAAACTAGGTAGGAGAAACACAATTTAATTACAGTGGAGCTGCAGGAAGCTTACATGAAAATTCTTTGGTATTGCTGGAAGTGTAAATGTCTAAAGAAGCCCAGGAATGAGTGAAAATGCAACATCCTTTTACTGAAATGTTGACAGAAGGAGAAGGTCCAAACCCAGAACAAAAAAATAAGAAGGGAGAAAACAACTAATGTTCATCTTCCTTGTAGTTTGGATGATTTTTTAAAAAATGGGAGGACTGGAATAGGTGTTAAGAAATTATTTCAAATAATCATTTGTTTGTTCAAGTCTTTTGTGAAGTTAGAGTTCATGAAGATTCAGTGCATTTCTGTGACCTGTTTCAGCATTGTTTTATATGCATATTGTGCTCACAATGGCAATGCCATGCTCACAGCTGTGTAACAGAAGGCTCAGCACATTTTGTCTTGTCAGTTTTTCTCTGCTCCATGCTGTTTGTTTCTCACTCATCCTCTTTGTCCTTTACTGTTTTCCTGTTATATGTGTTTGTGTGTAATGGTATATGGTTAGAGAGTCAGGACTTGACAGAAAACAATGGTAGAGAAAAAAGTACAAAATTCATATTAGGAATATTAATATTATGTGATATCATGAAGAAAAAAGTGAGATAATAATGAACAAAATGAAGGAAACTAGGAGTTACAATGGCTGCTACTCATATATTGTCCTAAGGTATTAAGTCCGACCTACATGCAGAATCAGTATCCAAACGTCTCTTGCTTTTTTAGTGCTTTTTAGAGTGTCTCTCATTGTGAGGAAAAACTTGTCGTTGTATTTAAAATCCTTCATTGCTCCAGAATCCTTACCTGTCTTAACGATAGTGCTACCCACCTCTTTAACATTTTTTCCTGGGAGTGTACATGATGGAAAGTAGGTGTGTTTACATACCTGCGGTGCCCTCTACTGACAGGAACAGCAACCTTGCCTAAGCAAATCTATAAACCAATATCTGAACTCAAAAGAAACATGTGTCTCAAAATACAGAGCTGACTCCACAGTATAATCTATTCCAGGGGAGTCAGCAATTGCTTTTATTTCTGATGACAATGCTCAAAACAGGCAATCCTTTCCCAAGTGAGCAGAATGAGAGTGATCTGAAGGAGTGTGTGCAGGATCATGAGAGGGCTGTGTATATGGGAGTGTACAAAATACTAAGATGCCCAGATTCACTGATCCAGATTCACTGATCACTTATTTCAAAAAAATAAACTAGTCCGAAGTCTGATCTCTGTTCAGGACATTACTCCATTACCCTTCCCTTCCTTTTTTTTTTTTTCTTTTTTTTTTTTACTGCATGCCAGTATGGTGTAACAACTCCCATACTGGAAAGGAAAAAGCCCTACCCGACCT
Source organism: Corapipo altera (assembly GCF_003945725.1). NCBI lineage: Eukaryota > Metazoa > Chordata > Aves > Passeriformes > Pipridae > Corapipo > Corapipo altera. The sequence goes on along the minus strand of NW_020884875.1, from coordinate 23,693,467 downwards.
TCAGAGCTGTAAGAGCACCCTGATGCACTCTGCAGAGTGGGGGCAGGTAGGGAGAAGAGAGTAACTAATTGAAAGCTATACACAGTGGGAATATTTCAGTCCACAACAAGCATCAACAACTTAAAGGAAGATTTTTATGTATAGGGTTAAGGACTGGTATCCTGTAATGGCAGATGTATACTGTCTTAAAATGTGTCTCATTTCTTTCCCATTTCTGCTTGTCTCTATCAACATATTTATCTTGCAAGGTATTAAAAATAAGTTTTTCCCCTCCAGAATAAGACACCTCATGGCTCCCACTGCCTTGCATCTGTTGGGCAGTGCAGTCAGTGGTAGCTTAGCTCCAGAGGTAATAGGACAGATTTCAGTTGTGTGGTTCTTTCTATGGAGACAGGCTGTCTCCATGGTTCCACTTACAAAGGCAGCTTTCTGCTGCTGTGGTAAAATGTTTAAAGATACTTGCATGCCAATGTGCTCTGATAACAAAACAACAGCTGTTCTGGCTGGTAGAGAAAAGAGAGGAAGGGGATGGAGAGAGAAGCTTACTCCCTTATCCTGTGCAGGAGGTGTTCAATCTTTAGCTGGAATGCTGAGTGAACAGCCAAGAGCTGCTGCAACACAGTGACTGGATGTCCATGAGCAGTCCAGGCTCAGTGCTGCCAGAAATGCACACCACCTGTTACAACACTCCTATTTTACAGTGGCAGCATATTTCCCAGCATTAAGTGTTTCTCATTGTTCATAATTATTTCACTGTGGGATCGTGAACATTTCTCAGCATTGCACACCTAGAAGTCAAAATTCAGTTTCTATTTTCTTCGAAGTTCTAAATGATTTCACTAGGTCTGGTTCTGCACACTGCCCAAATTCTACAGTGAGTTCATTGGTGTCGAAGCCTCTTCCACCTGCCTGTATGCCTGTGCTCACTTATTCAATTGATGTTGCTGTCTGCATAATCCTTATCAAGAATAAATGAATAATTAAGAGAAAAATTGGTGTTATTATAATGATCCTGTTCTAGCTTGGCAACACAGTAAGTAAGGTAAGAATGCAACTTCAGATTAAATAGCCAGCTCTCTGTGGCACCATTATCTCTGAACAGAACCAATACTGGATGTGATTTTTGGAAAGGATTTCCGGTAGCATTTGAGTAGGATCATGGTTCAGATTGTAACCTATTGTAAAGGTTTTCTGCACTAACTTCATTGGAATTAAATATGAGAATGGACCCCAATGGTACAAAATACCATTGGAATCCTACAACAATTCTCTGTTTTACACTCACACACACACGCGCACACACACACACACACACACACACACACATTAAAAAAAGAAAAAGCTGCCTTCCTTCTGCAGAAGCCACCCTGGTCACATCTGTAGGGTAAATGCTATAAAAGTGTGATTGAAAGTGTGGTTTGAAGATATTCTCCTCACAAACTACACGTAGACATGCAAAAATCTTTCAACAAAGCTCTCTGGTTTCTAAATTAACTTTTTTATTGAAAGCTAGTGCTTTCTTGTAGTGCAAACAGGCTCTTGTGTCTGTATGCTTCTGCTTATGTATCCAATTGATGTGGCTGACTACATAAACTTCATGAAGCATAAAACACAGCGGGTGACAAGGAATCTTATCTAGATGTCATTTAATGTTTGTAACGGCAGTGAACCTACCATGTAATTTCCGCATATACTACTTCGAAGTAGTTTATGGTCACTGTCACTCATGGTACTGTTGTGTGTGGATATGAAGGTCCACAAAGCAGTAAGTTAAACACGTAGCTAATCTGAGTACAGTGAAAAAATAGATGCTTAGAAATATTATTAATGTTTGGGTGTTTTTTAAGGGATTATTTCTCTGGTTGTCTTTTACTTCATTATGTATTTTGCAAAAAAGGGGATATACAGTGTTTTCTAATTAGTATTCTTTCAGTAGTAATTCCTTAAAATAGCATCTTATGGTCCATATAACTTATGTTCTGAATCAAGTATGAGTCTGTATCAGATGGTTTTATAACAAAGAAATAATCCCTTCTCCAACAACTGGCCCAACAAAATACAGATTTCTACCGTTAACCTGGACAAGATATAGACATTTATCTTAGGATCCCATATTTCATAAATGCAGTTGCCTAACAAACCTAATTGTCCTGGGAGCTAGGTACAAAGAGAAAAATTGCATTCACTTGTATTCTTGGAAACAATTTTACCTCTTGTAAAATACAATGACACAACTATCTGAGAAAGAGTCATGGTTTGAGCAGCTGATTCTTGTCTTCCTCCTATTCCTGGAAAGTGAAACTGAAGAGTTTGTACCTGGAAAAATACTTGCACAAAGTGCACTCAACAGTATAGAGAGGAGTCCTGCTCCAGTCCTCCAACAGGAATGGGTTTCATTCTTGGTTGATGTTAAAATTACCCTTCTTAGGTCTGTTGCCATCAGTTACAGGAATATCAGTATTTCCACTGCGACTGGGGAGACTAACTTCCAAATTGAAATTACACAATTCAGTGTAGCCATCAGATACAAAATTCATTTATGGATCACAGTTCCATAGTTCAGACATTTCATCCTGTAGATCTGCTGTGTGTTGCTAGAGGTCAGTGTATGGCATCTCAGGACTTGTCTGCTTGGATGGGTGCAGCTAGTTTGCGCTTTCCCATGCCCGTGCGCCTGCCTGACTGGATGCAAGCCATATATTCTCCAGAAGCCATGTAATCACATTAGCATGGCGCTGAGCCCATGCTCCAGCCAGCCAGGTGCAGGTCAGCCCCAGCCTAGAAGCCACATAAGCACTTGGAGTGTAGGTAGACCAGACACACACTTGGCCACATCGTTCCCATGTAAGCCATAAGTGAAGTGGCACAGGACAGGACTGAGTAATTCAAGACTGGTAAATGTACTGTACATTCATGTAGATTTATTGTAAATTTACCACTCATCAAAGACAAAACCAACCCCAACAAAGAAATTTGTACACATTTTTAAAGATCTTGCACTTTACTATTTTTTTTATTTTTATTTTATGTCACATAGTTGTCTTAATGCAAAAAGAAGCCATAAAAAACCCAGAAGACTAGTATGGGCTTTCTAAATAAGGGGATCATTAATTTTAAAGTAAAGAATCAATTTCATGTCTCTGTTTAAGGTCTAATGTAAAATACTGACAAATAAATGTACAGTAAAGCAGGATCTGGTTTTGCCTTAGTGAAGCTGTAAGTAAGTCAGGGGGAGTTTGCTCCTCATACTCTTGAGTTTTCCTGTGAGGCTGTACAAAATGCTGCACACTACCTTTGCAGCAGGGAATCAGTCCTGCCATGCTTGTTCACCCCAGGAAAAAGTCAGGCCCAATGAAACAATTAGATCATTCTACTACTCCAATGTTTTCTTCCACTGAGATCACAGTAAAGGAAGTTCCTTATGTTTTAGTACATTTATAAGAGATGAGTTAATTCTGTCACTTTTTCCAGAAGTTTTCAGGGTCAGATTATACAAGAAAAATCAACTATTTCATTTAATCCCCCATTAAAATCACATAATGCCAAGGATTTCACTTGGGTTTGTGTTCATTTCCATTATCAACATCTCTGTTGCACAGTTCTAATTTTGCAATCCTGACTCTGGGGAGTTGACTTAAGTGAGTTGAAATTATTTCTGTCACTTAAGATGGCAAGATCAGGACACTGTACTGTCATGTGAAAATACTAATGTGTTATAACTGACAATCAGATGCTATTTTTCTAATACAGTTTTTTTAGCTTGTTTACTCCACTTTTTAGTTTTCATACTCCATAGTCTCTCATTTTCAACTTATTGTAAGAAAAATCTGAAGTCCCCCATCTTTACTCATTTCAAACTTTAAAAGAAAAAATACATTGCCATGTACTTTTTATTTTACAAGTCCAGGAAAGCCCTGAAAATTCCAGTTTTTCTCATGTGTATGGATCATTATTCACTAGATGAAACTCTTTTATCTCTGAATCAGTATATGCTCTGTGAATATAAGTTTGTATATAGTATGGAAGTTACCTTTATTTGTACATAGACTCTTGGAAATAATCCCTTCTATCAAAGGTCCTACGTCATTGTATCTACAGAATATTTCACTGTGGTGTGTACACTTTCTCACCTTATGATAACAATACAGAGCTCTTCATATAAATCACTTTATGTAATTGAGTTGTCTAAGTGTGAATAACAATAACAACAATAAACATTAATAAAAAGACTGAAGAGTGTGTCCTTTTGCTCAGTATCTTTTGTCTAAATTGTCTTGGACTTGCTGGGGCTCTCAAAATAGTATGTTAACTACCTGCTCTGCGTTGAATGATGATCTGCGGTGCTACTCATCATTATCAGTGTTCAAGCAGTGCTAATTGCCTCTTGCCATTTCACTGCTAACTTCTGTGTATACACAGAGTAAGGAAAACATCTGTGTTTCAGTGAGCTTAAAATTTAGACAAGGATTTTTCTTATACAGACGAATGTGAATCCAAACTTCCTGGAGCCGTGTATGTCTGAAGCCCTGTGGTTCTGTCTGGGGCCAAGTTCCCTTACATTTCTTTACTGATATGTTTGGTCACAAGTCGTTTTGAATGCCATTCTTTAGTTTGACACCTTGTATGATCTTCAGGCTGCACAGTCTGTTGTGCTTGCCAGCTAGGTATTTTTTTTGGTCTGTCATTGGATGAATGAAACTTTTAAACAAAATAGTGATCTTCAGTAAATGAAAGCAAAAGAGAGCCAGTAATGCTAAAAATTTCCCATAATCAACCAACTTTTCCATCCTCACAAGTTTTAAAAGGTTGCAAATGGACATTATTACTTAATATTTCTCCCACAGTAGCTCCAGGAAGACATCCTCCACAATGAATTAAGGAATTTTTTGTAAGGCATTGTGCCAGCCCTAAAGGTTTGATCTCAGGACAGAGATTTTTCATTCACCTTTAACCATTCTAGAGCTTTAAAATTTTAGATTGGAAACAACAAAAAAAATTTGCAGGTAGACTAGACGTTTAAAATGGTGATTGTCCTGAGATATTCATGCCTGCCAAATGGGAAAAACAAGGTCAAGCACATCTTAAAAAAAGCAAAGTTGGCAGATGCTCCAAGTTACAGAAGCATAGATGCTTTCAAAGAGATAGAGAGTTGGAGAAAAAGACAGGCTTTGTCTGAGAAGTGAACATGCATATATACACACACATATACACACAGAGCCATTCACAGCTCTGCTTTATGGGTGTGTGTTGTCTTACCCACTGCTTGCTAACATTTGACCTCTTCCTCAACTTCAGCAACTTTTGAAAGAAAGTAGAGTGTATTAAAACCTTCAGTACCACAGCAGTCATATGACTGGTGTGAGCAGAGAAAAGAGAAAAAATATATTAAATATCCACCACAGTCCTGCCTGGAGGAATGAAGGCAAGTTTCCTTGCCATGTGTTTCCTCATCCACAGGCAAGTACTTCACTGCCTTACCTGTAGTCCCTGAAAAAACATTCACTATTACTTTTTTCATTTACAAGTAGTTGTATTTGGAGTGTTTATTGACAAGAAGAAAAGTGATATGTGTGTTTAAATTCAGTTAAAACTTCCCTTTCCTGGAAAGGCTTCAGAGCTTTCCTTTAAAACAGGGAATTCCCTTCCTGTTAACACCTATCTCAGAGAAATAAATATTTGTACCAGAAACTTACAGAAAGTAAAGACAGATAGACCACAGATTATAGGCCTAAAGAGATGTTTTATCATCCCTTCATCTCTTTATTTATGCAGATTTTCTCATCATGGTTTGAAAAAACATACATTTGTTGTGAACAAGGGTTTGTTTTTTTTCAGCAAGGTGATGAGGTACTAAGAAATTAGTTGTAAATCTACAGTATTGCCTCTGAGGCATCAAACCCAAACCAGACCATTTCTTGCAAGCTAAATATGAGGCTTGTAGGCAGAGAAGTTACAGCAACCTATAAGGTTAAAGTACACCAAACTGGATATTTAAGCAACAGTTTTACAAGGATCTTTAAATGAACAAGAGGTGTCCCACAAAGCTTTGGGTTAATTGCAAACACTTTTCCTGTTCACCAGCAATGAGGAGTAAATACCAGTGCTTTGCTACAACTTTCCACTAACTCTTGCTATAAATGTGTGAAATTGCATATGCTGATTCTGCAACATAGGAGGATTGCCTGCAGTTGGGCTGGGTCAGAGGAGGAGGAGGAGGAGGAGGTCTGGCTTGGGCTTGCTCTCTGAGGCAGAGGACAAGGTGGGAAGGTATGTTTGTGTGTACTGCCTAGCTTGGGAAAACACGTTACTCCACTGGACTTTGCATTTCATGCTGTATTCCAGGGACCAGGGCAGGAGGGGAAGACAATGAGGAAAACTGACAGAAAAATTATCAGTTAGAATTTATGTCTAAAAGGACATAAATTCTGTGATTCTGTGAATGGTGTAGTGCACTGTTCCATAACAGTGAAAACAACTGCTTCCACTGCCCCCTCCCTGCCCCTGCCTATTTCCTATTGTTTGTTACTAACTAGGCTGAAGAAAAAGGGAAACTACTTCCAGAATTTTCAAAGTGTCTCTTAAGCTCTGGACCTACTCTTGTCTTCATGTACTGTCTGCCTCCTTTGATCACATGCCATATTGCTGGTCAGAATTTGCCTCTGATGGCAATGACCATCTCTTGCTAATTTGGTATCTGCATTTTCATGACTAAGGAACTGTAGCCTGATGCTCTGCAACCATGAAATACTGCTAGCTAAAACTAGCTGTAAAGAGTTTGACTTAATATCACAATATGCAACACTATTCAAGAAAAATCAGTTTGAGTGTTGAAAACATTAGCTTATTCCAGGCTAACATGCTGTATTGTTCATTTGTGCCTCTGTCAAAAGCGTCAATAAACCCATTTTCTGTTATATTTTATAGCCAATTTTAAAAAAATTATTCCCTAGAATCCAATGTACTGTCCACTCAGAACAATGATTTTCAGCAAAGCTCTTACCAGAACCTGCCTGAAGAAGCAGTTCTTAAGGTTTGCAATTATTAATATACAATTTTCCCAAAAATTAATTTCCTGAACAACTTTTCTTCACCACCATCACCTGTCCTGCTAAAAACCCATTTAAAACATGCCAGGGTATTGTCTTGAGAAGAACCAGGACAAGCATGGTGGAGGCAAACCTTCCTTGTCCTCAGGCCTGTTTTTACTCCCCTGGCCCCCTTCATACTCCTGTCCTCTCTCTTCCTCACACTGCCCAGCATCCCAAATAATTGCTGTCACAAGCAGTGACCCCACTTGTGGAGGCAGGTGATGCTCAGAGCTTCATGGTCTCAGGTCTTTTTTACCATCCTAAGGGCCAGGCAGCAGGAAGGACCCCCATTTGTAAGTAAATCCACAGCCCTGGTTGACCTAAGAAACAGTCTAGACATAACTCAGGTTCCCTGGTTTGAAGTTCTGTTTTATATATTCCTGGGGTTTTCATCTTTTTTTCATCTTAATTAGTATCTCAGTAGGCCATTTGTGCTTTTGTAACTCATCATACCCGTGAGAGAAGTGTGGTTTTGCTTACGGAAAATAGCAGCCTAAGGGACTAATACCAACATGATGCTCCCTCAGGTTCATTGCAGGCGCTGCCAGTTTGCCCCAGCTGGCAGCACAACTGACACCACTTTTAACCGTCTGTGGTATCATGTGGCAGCTGAACAGAGAGTGGCAAGATCAGCTCTGCAGGCACCACCAGGCATCATGGAAGGAGCAGAGAGCAACTGGCATAAGCAGGGCATCCTCAGTCATTTCCCAGTGGGTTTGTGCAAAGTCTGGACACCAACAGAAAGGTGATGCTATGTACATGCACCCACTGCTGCACCTGCCCTGGTGAGCTCTACCACTCCTGCCTTACAGAGGGAAGTTGGAAAAATGTATTGGCGTAAAGGTGCTTTGGCACCTGTTCCAGCTTGTCTAGAGCTGCTAAAGTCACAGACTTCAACATGCAGGCCTTGTGAGGAGACATTCTGGGAAGGGGCAAAAAAATTAAAATCTGCTAGCCACGAGGACTGCCACAAACTGCATCAGAAGTGGTGGGCACAGTGAACTTGCAGAAAGGCACTAGTCTTGGGAAGTATTAAGGGAGGAAGTATTAAGGATGGAAACACAAACAGGTCATGTCCTCAGTGCATGAAAGATGGCTTATGTGGATTAATAACTGGTGCTAGCATGGTTCCTAAAGTTCTTATTTTCTTGGAATTACATTAATACCGAGTGTCCGGTAGCAGGTGTGCTTGTGGACATTTGCAGGCAATTATCTCTGCTGACAACAGGGAGATAATAATAAACCTCCTAATGCAGGAGAGAATAAGGCACAAGCAAGCAAGCACACACATCAAGCAGGGCAGTACAACTCATTGTGTCCTTGTTCCAAATATATACCTCTCTTAATGTTACAGCAGCTGTTCTCCTCCCCAGCCAAAATCCCTGCTGTTCTTCCTTGAAAAAAAGCATCCTCCTCTAGGCTGATTTCAATTCTGAATGTAAAGAAGAAGGGCAATGATAGAGACAATAAAGAGTGCAGAAAATACTGACTACACTTGCCAGTACAGGGCAGGTGCCTAAACAAAGCTCTAGGTTTCTCTAGGCTCCTGCACCAGTCCCAGGTAGAGCAGCTGGGCTTTGCCTTTCATAATGAACCACGTAGGGGGTGGCTTTTCACTTAGACTGGCACAGTGAACTTCCTCAGCCTCACCATATGCCTGTAAAGAGCTATGGATTGTGTTTTGCTTCTACACTAAGAATTCAACAGATTTCCTTCTACTGTTTACTATGTATCCTGGTTGCATGCCAAGTAACAGAACCTATCCCATCGTTTCTGAGGAAAGGATGGTGCAGGTCTCTGCACCTGCAGGGGGGCTCTGGGTGAAAGCACACATCTGCTCAGCATCCAGAGCTACACAAAATCACTGTGCAACCTGCAAACTGCCAGCAGGTTGCAGGGAGCAACTTGTCCAGACTGGCTGCATCTGAAGGCATGGGCCTTGCTGATTTTTCCTCTGTGGACCACCAATGAGTGGGTAGCACAGTGAAAGAGGCATTGATGTCTTTGAGAAGCTTGGAAGGCGATTATGTCAGGCTCCACAGAACTAGAAACAGCAAAGGGAGAAGGCTCAATGAAACTTTCTTTCTCCTAGGTTGGAGTCTGGTTTTAATCTCAGTCAATGTGCAGCTAATTTGAATGAAATAACAACAGGAAAGTTGAATTCATATAGGACAGGTCATTTTTCTAGCCTAAACTTTACTTCTTCCTCAACTTCTCATTTATTGTGGGCAGAGTTAATCTGAGAAGATAATACCTTTATTTGGCTCCAGAAAAAGCAGTCTAACCAGAACTAGGAGAAATCAACTGAGTGCATTTAAACTGGAGTTTCTGTGGAACTGGGAGACAACATCAGGGGATGTGAACTTGTTGCTAGAATGGTTGGCTTTGCATGCAAGTATGGAGGTATTTGCTGTGGGATAAATGCAATCCACTTTGCAAAATTGCAAACACCAAAATGGCAAGCAAAAAGGATCTCATCTATCTGGAATACTTTAAATAGTGAAAATCTATGTTTGTTTCCACCAGAATTAAAAAATAGTTATTAAAAATATTTCTGGCCTTTGTTGTATTTAGTGCCCTTCACTTGTAACAATGTCCCTTTAATTTACAGCCTCGCCTACCCCTGCATCTCATAATAGAAGACACTGAGTTACAACTTGTTTCACATACGGTACTGGAATATAGCTTATGCTGCAATTTTCAGGCATTCAGTGCTGATGTCTTTGCTTCCCTTGTATTACCTCCATCAGACTGATGCAGTAAATGTTTTGCTTGTGTAACTTGTCTTGCTTGCCTATTTTTTTAACATGTGAAGAGTAGCACAGTGACTTCCTGAGGTTGAGGTTCCTCTTCTGCTTTTGTCCTCCACGCTATGAAATTGTTAATCACTTGTTTTGTTCTATTAATAGTCATCCTCCAGGGATGCTCATCTTTATGAGTTATGAGCATTTGCTCTAGAGCAAAACCCTCCCCTGACATAAGGTGTCTGTTATCTGTGGGCTATGACAAGAAGAGATACAGAAACCTATGGGAGAGGCCCTGTTAACATCTTTTTGTCCTTACATCTTACTAACTGGGATGCATTAGCTAACACAGGATGAAAATCTAGCAGAACAAACACACGTTTTTATTAGATTGAAACAGGTTTTAGACTGTAAAAATCAAATGCTACTGGAAACCAACATATATTTAATTTTCCACTGCAATATACGGTAAATAACAGATCTTACTTTGCCAAAACAGGTTTGAGGTAGGTGACTTGACTAATAGCATTCCTGCTACTGACTTGTCTTTAATCTGATACCATATGCTCCAGCAAGCATTTCAGCTTTCTGTTCACAGCAGCATGAATAAGAACACATGAGGACTGATGGTTTCTCCTCCCTGAGACACCTACCCAAAGCAATACATTGTACATTTCCATAATTCCCAGTGGTTTCACATGGCTGTCTGAAGGAAGGTATTTCTGTTGCAGATAAACAATGTTCAGACCTTGAAGCTGAAGAAGTGCTGTGAGTTCTCCAAACTATGGGATGTTATCTGGGTCAAGGGCAATACTGGTAATCATAGGATTCACAGAAGGAAGGGAAAAAATGATCCTTGAGTAGCTCTGAAGAACAATCTATTCACTTTACCTTCAGTGCATTTGTCAGGAGGACAATGGGAAAAAGTTCAGGCAGGAGACTTCAATGACAGAGCTCTCTATAGCCCTCAGATCAAAGCCACAGACAGCACAGCTCTGCTGCTTGAGTGATGATCACACTGTAGTTGCAAACAGAACAGGTCAGGGAGAGAGTACAAAAGGGAAAGAGATTTCTGCATGACACAGTCCTTTGTCTTGTTTCTGTCAGGAGTATACTTCTTTATCACCTTTGACTGGTCTGCATTACTCCCACTGGAATCTGTATTCTCTTTAATTTTGTAGTGCAGCCTGAGTTAACAACCAAGCTAGCTTATTTCACATTCTAAGCAGCCTCTACAGGACTGGCCTTGCCCTCAGTGATAGCAAAATCTCCATGGGCTTCACACTAGGGGGTGAACTAGATACATGAAGAGTGAGCCTAAAGGAGTGACTTTGTGTCTTCCTTGTTGGACTGCTGCTTTCAGAGATTGTATAAAGAGATCTAAGAGCAAGACAAATGCATTAGTGCCAAGGGGAGGTTAAAACTACACACAGATGGGTACAATTTGTGCAGTACTTCTTCATGAACAGAAGGTCTGGGGAGGCAGTACATTAAGTTCAAATTCATTATACTGCTGTAGAAAAAAAAAAAAAAAGGATAAAATGCATCCTGTGGAATAGTAACTGCTGATTTTAGAAAATTACCTCAGTCTTCCAAGGTGTCATGAAGAAATATCGTGGAACTAGGAACTCTACTGTAGTCAAAACAACAGGGAATGACTAGCAAACACATTTCCAGTATTTCAGTTTTCCCTGTTTTCTTTAAAAGTCCAATATGATTTCCTTAGAAAACATGACAGGATGCCTGCCCTTGTGCCTCTCCCAGCCAGGACGTTTTCTTGTATTTTATTTATTGGCTAGTTTCACTCAGGTTTGACAAAAAGGTGAAGATCACAAAAGGAATTCAGTTCCCATGAGCTTCAAGGAAGCAGCTACCTTAGTGAAGAGTAAATAGTTGCTATCAAGTGCCTCTCTTTAAAAAGATGTAAATCACTTTCTGCACTTTTAGACATAGAGAATTCATGGGAGGAAGAGCCTGAGACATTACAAATACTTCAATGACATGAAGTCTTTCAATTTGTAAAGCAAAGAACTGTTCTAAGTTCAACTTCTCCAGCTTGTGGAGTTCCATATGTCCAGTTTCTCTGGCTGGCTGGCTTTTATAGTAATTAAAGCCTTTTCTGTATCAGCAGTCATAAAAGTAGTGTATGTGGGTTAGCAAAACTCTGGAGCACTGGAAGGTATGGTTCTGAAGACACAGGTTGCCTGCTACAAGATCCTGCCCAGCATCCCCAGGCTGGGGCTGAGGCAGGCACCAGCCTGGTGGAAACTGCCAGCCATAAGCCAGCAGCAAGGGGAGGAGGTCTGCTAGTTTTCCCAGATGATCATTCCCCAGTAGGACTAACAGTTTATCAGTGCTGTGTATACAGTCAGTCTCCTAAGAGGAAGGATTGTAAGAACTTTTGAACAACAAGAAAAACCCAACCTGAATTTCAGGGCAGCTTTCCAGCCACTCTGCCCCAAGGCTGTAGTACTGCATGGGGTTGTTGTGATCCAGGGGCAGGACCTGACATTTGGCCTTGTTGAACATCATACAACTGGCCTCAGCCCACTGATCAAGCCTGTCCAGATCCCTCTGCAGAGCCTTCCTACCCTCCAGCAGATCAACACTCCCACCCAACTTGGTGTCATCCATGTTTACTGAGGATACACTCCATCCCCTCCTCCAGATCATCAGTAAATATATTGAACAGGACTGGTTCCAGCCCTGGGGGACTCCAGTAGTGACTGGATGCCAGCTGGATGTAACACCATTCGCCACCACTCTCTGGGCCTGGTCATCCAGCTCTTAACCCAGTAAAGTCCAAACTCTCACACTTTACAATTAAATTCTAAAGCTCCCAGTTACAAGGTATATTTGAGGTCAGGCATCCACCACAGTTTGATGGAGGACTGGTCCTTCATATAAATGACAGCAACGCGCAGCATTAAGATAACACAGTCTTCATGAAGAAGCTGATCCCCCTTCATGTTAGGCAAAGCACCCCCTGTGAAAAGGTCTTTATATGATGGCTTACATTAAAATTTATTATCTTTTGTATATTCAGGTCCAATGTATATTAGTGTCTTTAGGCATTTCTATGCTGCTGAACACTGCATCCACCAAGTACCACCAGGTATCAGCAGGTTAGAAGGTATTGTGTAGCTCTGCTGTCTTTATCAGTTTTCAGTGCTGCAATCACTGACACAGTGGTTGCACAGAAAGAGAACTTAAGATTGAATAACTGCTAGCATAGGTATTAGTTTGAAAGCCAGGACACAGTAGTTTTATTTGCTGCAGTGATTAAGAGAGAGGAAAAGAGGAGAAATACAAAGATATCAAACTGTGAAAGTACCTATCAGGTTAACAAGCAAAATAGATAATCAGCATGGAAAGATTTGAAGAAAAGGCACCAAGCAGTGAAATGAAAGCACAAGGCTGTTGTGCCACATGGATTCTGATTGCAAAATACCTCAAAAGTGCTCACCAACATTAGTTATGATACCATGGGTTATTTTCCTTTCCTATGTATTTTACTCCTTGCAGCACTTCTCCCTTTCTGCAGACAAGCTAAAAGTGGTATCGTCAACACACATCATAGCTCTTTTCTGGTGTACCAGGCTTCATTCCTCCTCAGGCTAGTTATCCCTTTTCCCTCAGTGGTAATACACACTACTGTCCATCACAGTTCAGGAAGTGACAAAAAATGAACACAGACCATGAAAAAAGAAGCAAGCACTTGTTAGAAGATGATGTAGCCTTGGTGCTCTGTAAGGTGCTGCAGTGTTATTAACCCTCTTCCCCTCCCTTGTGCCTGTGGAGAAGACATGAGCCACTTACCCAGTTTACTCTTCATGATCTTAACTGAGCAAAGACTTCCTATGCTGGAAAGCCAGTGCAGTGATCTTTGTCTTTAAACCCTTTACAAGTGCACCTTCATTTGGCAAAGGCATAGCACTACAGCATGAAAAGAAACATGCACTGGGAATCGACATCATGCTACAGTTCAGAGACCAGAATACCCAAGCCAGAGAGGCTCTGGCCTCCTCATTCATTATCCTGAATGGATGAACGACAGGTCACTCAAACTTCTTGATGGCATACCTCTGTTCTGCGATTGTGATATCTGGACTATTGACTTTGGGCTCAAAGGAGTAGCGCTTATTTTAAAGCAAGGAATGGAAATATTACAAGAGTACATGAGCTAACACCAGAAAGAAGTCTCATTTTCCAAAGCTGAAAATAGTGTAGCATTCCGACACAAACCTCTTGATGATCTTGGGCATAGACTCTCAGTAACCTATATAGCTCCTGCCTGTCTTGACTTCATACCTGGTCCCCAGATATCTAACACACAGCAGAGTGTCGCTGTCACCTGCGAGCAGTTAGCCAAAGCTGGAGAGCAGCACATCAGCAAGACTCTGTAGGTATGGGATATGGTTACAGTAGCATTTCAGAGGATTCACGCAAACACATATTTGAGTATGCCAGAGCAGTCTTTGGTATGTGGTATTGTGGTATGCTTTTAAAGGCATTGGAACCCTCTCCCTGACTACATGCTACCAGAGGCAGGATTTCCATTGACTTTCAAAAGTCAGACAGCACTTTAACACAGCCACAAAAATCGATTCAGCAGCTCTTCATAACAGTGCAGCTTCACGAATACCAGGAAAAAATACAAGTTGGGGCATCTGGAGATAGAGACTTTCTGTCATAGGTTTACTTGTTCTAAAAAAAACCAAGGGAGAATTATTTTTTTTTCTTTCCCCTGCATCGCTGTAAAAGAAAGATGTTGAATGGGGGAGGGTGGTTTGCCTTGGATGATTGATCCACACAACAGAACTAACCAGCAGATCCACATTCCAAGTTGATGGCCCTCCAAAGACTGTGGGGAGGGGTGATGAGTTGGGGGGTTTTTTCCCTCTCGGAAATGGGAGGCACTTCACATTTGCCCTAACTCAGGGAAAGGTGTGTGTTGGAAGAGTCCAAGGTTCACTTTTGTTTTCGGCCTGGTCATCTGGCTGTTTTCGGTTCCCGGCTTGCCTCCGCCTTCCTGCGCCCTGTTTTGCCCCCAGCCCAGATCTGCTCAGACTTCATCGGAGAGGCTTGACCCACCTGCAGAGGAATCTTTTGGGGAGCAGACTGCCCTTTCTCTCCTCTGCTCCCATGTTAGCAGCAGCGTGTGTCCATCAACAAAAGGCGGGGGAATCCCGGCCACAGTCAGCTGCAGACAGCGTGAGTTTTGTGGGGAAGAGCCCGCTTTTCTCCTTCCCCTTCTCGGTGTGGGAGGGGAAATCTCCATTTTCAGCTTCTCCTGCACCGGGGCCTCACACAGCGACCGCCAGAGCCCAACAGCGCCCCCTGCCGACCAACGCCGAGCAACTGCAGGCTCTGCACCTCCGGTGATCCAACAGCGCCCCCTGCCGATCGTGGTTAGAATTGCACCAAAAGGCAGAAATTACTGAACTGTTTCCTTGTTGAAGGGGACTTTTGGGTACAGGATTATCGTTCGGTGTTTTTGTGTTCTTTTTTTGTTCTCCCAATACACATATATCCTTTAATAAATGGGTGTTATTTTTTTTTCTTTCTCCATACTTCCTCAATTGGAGCCTCTTAATTTCAGATTTACAATTGCTTAGAGGAAAGAGTTTGGTCTTCCTCATAACTCATCCTCCTTAGCAAAACACTTCAGTCTCATTAAACTGAGACACTTCAGGACACGGTATAATGACATCACAAGTAACAAAGCTAAAGATTTCTGAGAAAAGTCAGAAGTATTAAAACCAGTGCATATGAGGATATGAGGGGCAAACAGCAGGGTAGGGCAAGTTATGATCCTGCTCATGGGTTTAACATTTCAGTCTTTCAGTGGCCCTAATAACCTCCAAGAATTTACAGAAACCAAGATAAACCATCACATTTTATAAAACTGTCAAGGGCAGGTTCTGGAAACAGATTGCTTCAGTCCGAATTTTGATTTAAACTACTTTTTATGTCATGACCTCTGTATTTTTTCCAAATAACATAATGGGACTTCAAAGATAGCTACCAGACAGCCCTTTTTCTAGATCAGGGCTTATTCACATTATAGAAGTGGATTAGTAAAATCATGTGATTACACCTGTTTTTACAGTAAGACATAATATGCATCACTAATTTGATGAGTCACTTCTGCCATGTTTTTTTCTTTCACTTTGTGGGTTTTGGTTTTTTGTTTGCTTGGTTTTCGGGTTTCTTTTATGGCTTAATTCAGAAGGGAAGGCTAAGGTAGCATCTTCTCACCCTTTGTCTGCAGTTCACAAAGGTGGCAGTTAGCTGGCGTGTTACTAGGATGCTTCTGTGCTGTTAAAGCCCTGGCTCAGCCAGACATGTGAGTGCAGGACCAGCAACGAGCCTTCCCCTACTGTATCTTTCTTCATCATACTGTACCAATGTACAGTAGTAAAAGGCTTGCGGTCTGTTTACCCACTAGTCCCTTCTGCTTGTGTGATCAGAACAGAGGGAAAATGTAGGTATTGGAGTACTGGAAGTTTTGAACAATAGGCTAGACAAAAATCTTCCTCAGACATTTTTGAACGGCTGAGCCTACTTTTGAGCTGCTAGTGATTTACATTACTTCCTGAGAACCTTTCTAGCCTTGTTTTGCTATAATTTCATGAGAGAAAACTTTATACATTGCTTTTGCTGTCTTGATCAACTTCTTTACTTTTAGAAAACAGATAAGCAATTACCAAAGGTAGTTCAGGCACTGGGGTCAGCATGATAGACTACATCACACTTCTCTATAGAGATACATGCAGCTGTGACAGTACGATATGAAACATTGAGTTATCTGTTTGCCTAGAACACTGCAGTCCTTGTTCAGTGCACTGCAAGCTGAGAAGCAGACCACAGCCCTGCAGACAGATATATAAGGAGTGCATCACTCCAAAATGTGTTTACGTGGAGAATCACACTGCAGCATAACAAAAAAGTAGGTCATCTTCCCTTCTCTGCAGTCCTCTTGCAACTCCCACTTTTGATTTGAGGCTTTTCCCTTCCCAGTCTCTCCCTAAGCAGCTGTCTGCTCTTGTCAATAGAACATCTTCCCTGAACTGATCTCACAGCCCTTTTTTTGCCACAGATGTCTAGCAAGGCAACTTGTTTAGCACCTCATCTTTTAAGTAATTTCTCCAAGTAGTCGTTAATGTCAGTAATGAGTATCCCTTCTGTGCTAACACAATATCCATCCTTGTGCAAATATTGCCCTCTGGTTCATTGTTTAAATACGCACTCTTTTCTTTCTTTCTTTCAGAAAACAGTTTCTTACAGGCCATGTCACTCACTTGGCACTGTAAACTAGCATCTGCAAGGGTTGTAGCTTCCTTCTCCATGGAGAAAGAGCACCTGACACAATGTGCCTCTCCTTGAATGCTGTGTGCGGTTTTGGGCACTGCAATACAGGAAAGATATTAAGCTCTTAGAGTCCAAAGGAGGGCAATAAAGATGGTGAAGGGCCTTGAGAAGCTATATGAAGAGAGGCTGAGGTCACTTGGTCTGTTCAGCCCAGAGAAGAACAGATGGGAGGCAGACCTCACTGCAGTTTTAACTTCCTCATGAGGGGCAGAGGAGGGGCAGACACTGATCTCTTCTCCCTGGTGACCAGTGACAGGACCTGAGGGAATGGCCTGATGCTGTGTTAGGGAAGGTTTTAGTTGGATATTAGGAACACGTTTTTCACCCAGAGGGTGGTTGGGCACTGGAACAGGCTCCCCAGGGAAGTGATCACAGCACCAAGCCTGACAGATTTCAAGAAGTGTTTGGACAATGCTCTCAGGCACATAGCATGACTTTGGGGATGGTCCTGTGTAGGACTAAGGGTTGGACTCAATGAACCTTGTGGGTCCCTTCCAATTTAGCATAATCTGTGATTCTGTGAAATGATACATTACATAGTGAAGTCCTACAGCAAATAATGTAAATATTGAGTGTATTTAGTATTTTAGAGCAACTTTTATCTTTTCACAATAATGTCTACTTTTTTATCTAATTGCTTTTGCTTTCATTTTTTACCTAATGTGGTTGCTTAGGATGTGTCTTTTAACACTTGAATTGTTCATGCCATGACAGTATTGCACTGCTTTTTCTTGACCAAAATATGTTTTATCTCTTATCCAGTCCCATGAAAGTAATTCAGAGACAACTTCCAGATTCTTTAGCTTGCTTGAACTCTCCATGTTCGCCACTAATTGCAAGATTATTGTCTCAGTTTAACGAGACAGACGTGTTCGCTAAGGAGAGTGAGTTATGAAGAAGACCAAGCTCTTTCCTCTAAGCAACTGTAAATTCAAAATTAAGGGGCTTCAGTTGAGGAAATGTGGAGAAAAGAAAAAAACTAACAGTCAATAATTAAAAAAATATATATGTATAGGTAACACAACAAAAGAATGAAAACAAACAAACAAACACAATCCTACAACCAAATTCCCACCAAAAACAATTAAATACTCTCCATCTTTTGGCACAATTCTAACCACGACTGGCAGGGGGCGCTGTTGGATTTCCAGAGGAGCAGAGCCTGCAGTTGCTCTCCAGCGGCCGGCAGGGCTCTGGCCACCACCATGCGGGGTCCGGTGCGCAGGAGCAGCCGAATGTGGACCCCCTGCCAACAGAAGGGGAAAGGAGAAGGGGAGAAGATAGTCTTCCTGTTGACTCACACTGTTACTGGTTGTGACTGGAAACTCCTCTTCCTCACCAATGGACACAAGCTCCCTGCTGTCAAAGGCTGACTCTGGCTGGGATCCCATTTTTTTCATCGATGGGATCAAGCTGCTGCTGACTCAGGGAAGGAGGAGGGGAGGGGGAGCTTTTCCCCTCAAAGGTTCCTCCGCAGATGGCACTGGCTTTCTGATGAATCTGAGGCAAGTCCAGCCAGAGGGCAGAGCAGGACCTGAGAAATCGGAGATGAACTGGGACGTCCCTTGGGGCCAGAAGAAGCCAGTCACTTAGAAAAAAAAAAAAAAAAAAAAGAATCCCTGAGCTCTTTCTCTACAGACACACCCTCCCAGAGTCAGAGCAAAAGTAAAAAAAAAATTGCCATCTCCAGAGGAAAAAAAACTTACCTCCTCCCACAGTCTTCTGAGGCCCATTAGCTTGGAATGTGGGCCCATTATCCAGTCCTTTTGTGTGTGTGTTCACTCTAGCCACCTCCTCCCCCTCCCTTGATCAACACTTTTCTTTCACACCGGTAAAGGGAAAAAATTCCAAGCAGGGATTTTTTTCCCCTTCTTTTTTACAAGCAAGAAAACCTATGACATTATCCACCCCTAATTTTTTCCCATACCACCACACTTTATCAAATTAAACCTTTGAACTATATACATACATACATTACCCCAACCATATACATATTACAAATATTTACATACAAATACAGGCACAATGTTATGGACAGTTCATCCAAAGATGAGGTCCCCTTGAGGTATACACCATGTTTCTCCACCTTCCTGCATTATCCACCAAGTGCAGCCTGGCCTTGAGCAAAAACTATCCCATGAATGGGTTTGCTTCTGCTTGAGGCAGGATTAATCCAAACTGTTTTAACTAACATACCTCTCAAGTGAATTACTGGGACTTTGTCTCCATCTACCATGTGAAGGGACCCTGATCAGGCAAGGCCGGCTCAATTGATGGAGCCTCTGATGTTGACTAACCATGTGGTCTTTGCTAGGTGCTGAGCCCAGTGCTTCAAAGTCCCCCCATCCAATGCCTTCAGAGTGGTTTTCAACAGTCCATTACACAGTTCAGCCTTCCCCGTGGCTGCTGCATGGTATGGCATGTGGTACACGCACTCGATGCCATGCTCCTTTGCCCAGATGGTAACTAAACTGTTCTTGAAATGAGTCCCATTGTCTGACTCAATTATCTGGGGTGCCATGTCACCACAGGATGGTATTTGTAAGGCCCAGGATGGTATTTTGGGCAGTGGCGTGGGGCACCGGATGAGTCTCCTACCATCCAATGGTTGCTTCCACACTGGTGAGCACATAGCGCTTACCTTGGCGGGTGTGTGGCAGCGTGAAGTAATCAACCTGCCAAGCCTCCCCATACCTGTACTTATTCCAGCATCTACCAAAACCCAGAGGCTTCAGTCTCTTAGCCTGTTTAATGGCAGCATATATCTCACAATCATGGATAACCTGGGAAATAGTGTCCATGGTTAAATCCACCCCTCGGTCTCATGCCCATCCGTAAGTGGCATCTCTGCCCTGATGGCCTGAAGCATCACGGGCCCATCGAGATAGGAACAACTCTCTCTTGTGCTGCCAGTCCAGATCTACCTGTGACACTCTGACTTGTGCAGCTCGGTCTGCCTGTTCATTGTTGCGATGCTCCTCATTGGCTTGATTTTTGGGCACATGGGCATCTACATGGTAGACTCTCACAATCAGCTTCACTACCCAGGTGGCAATGTCTTGTCACGTATCAGCAGCCCAAATGGGTTTCCCTCTGCGTTTCCAATTGGCCTTCTTCCATCTATCCAACCATCCCCACAGAGCGTCCGCCACCATCCATGAGTCAGTGTAGAGGTAAACCTTTGGCCACTTCTGTCATTCAGCAATGTCCAACACCAACTGGACAGCTTTGACCTCTGTGAATTGACTTAATCTACCTTCCTGTTTAGTAGCTTCTGCAACTTGTTGCAGCTGCTTTCCATTTTTGGTTTGTCCCTACAATGTGACATGCTGGCGGTTGTTCTGACCCAGACGCAGCACATTGCACTTGCTCTTGTTAAACCTCATGAGACTCCCATGGGCCCACTTCTTGAGCTTGTCTAGGTCCCTCTGGATGGCATCCTGTCCTTCCAGTGTGTCAACCACACCATGCATCTTGGTGTCATCTGCAAATCTGCTGAGGGTGCACTTGATCCCTCCATCTATGGTATTAATGAAGATATTAAATAACACTGGTCCCAGTATGGACCTGTGAGGGACACCACTTGTCACTGATGTCCCTTGGGACTCTGAGCTGTTGACCATTACCCTCTGGACATGATCATCCAACCAATTCCTTATCCACCTAACAGTCCACCCATCAAGTCCCTCTCTCTTCAATTTAGAGAGCAGGATGTTGTGGGGGACCATGTCAAAGACTTTTCAGAATCCCAGATAAATGACATCTGTAGCCCTTTCCTTGTCCACTGATGTAGTCAATCCATCACAGAAGGCCACTTGGTTGGTCAGGCAGGGCTTGCCCTTGGTGAACCTGTGCTGACTGTCCAGAATCACCTCTCTGTCCTCCATGTGCTTTACTGTAGCTGTCAGGCAGATTAGCTATGTCCATGGCCTATACAAATGCCTACAGCTTCTCCCAACTGCTCCTTAAATATCTCCATGAACAGATAAGAGACACTGAGCCTCCAGAGTCTACCCCTGTGCCTCCTGTATTTCTTCTCATAATGCGATGAATCTTCGCACACTTCCTTCTACATACTTATATCCCGTTCATCTCTCTCATACTGTTTTTTAAGGCTGAATAAGGCTGTTTCTCCACACAGGGTTTTTTGTTGGTGGTTTTTTTTTCTTTTTCTAGTATGATGATGTCTTTTTTCTTTTTAATGAGGTGATGTCTTATTGTGTTATATTTGGCTCCTGATCCACACCAATCCTTCAGTTCTACGAAGAACTGCTTTCTTCCTAGTTTTTCTGCATTCAGCATTGTCAGTAATGACTATATAGGTATAATATATTGTTCTTACTCAATTCTGTTCTGTTTTTTTTTTTACAATTCAGCAAACCACCTTTGGATTTTAGACTTTTTTCTCAAAGTATTCATGAATCTTCCAGATTTTATCAGTAACTTTCATGTGGCCACTGCTAAGCAACTAAACAAAAGGTGACCCAGGAAGGACTCCCTGCTGAACTCCACTTGCCACCCTCTTCTGATTTTATAATGGATCACCTAGGACAGTTCAGCAGCAGCTGTTCAAACAATTTTACACCAATTCACAGAACTTTTATCAAACACAGATTTTCTACCACTTTTAGTGTTCTCTCAGACAGTGCTAGAATGATGTGTCAAAAATCTAACAGTACATTTCCTTCCATAGCCACAGGGTCAGCAAATACTCTACTGTACAAGAAAACTAAATTAGGTAGACACAACTTGTTCTTAATGAGCACCCTCTCACCTCCTCACTACATGCTGGGAGTTTACATACAGGTGTTTATGGTTCGTGAATTTGTGGCCGGAAGTCACTTCCTTCAAACTGCAGTCTTTCTCAGCTTGCCCTGTCTTTAACTGACAGCCTGAGTGCAGTGATACAAGATTTCTAAACGATCCTTATGGAGGAGTTTCTGCCCTGTAAGTTTGGAGAAAAAGGCAGATTTGTGTGTGTTACAGCAAGTGATTCCTCTATCTCTGGAACAGAAGCCTGTGAAATTTCTTCCAAGTGTAAGTAGCTCCTGATGCTTCAGCTGGTACAAACCACAAGACAATCCAGAACTGGGTACTGCTTGCATTTCCTTCCTGGGTAAGTTCTCCGTTATTTTAACAACAGCTCGTTTCAGTGGCCTGGCTTCCCTGTCTGACCACCTTTTGCACAGCTTGTAGGAAATTGTCTCCAAGGCCTTCCATCTGTCAGATTTCATCAAAATGAGCCTGGAGCTCTGAAATTACCAGAGAAACGCCACGGTTTAATGATGTGTCCCTAGCCTCCATGGGAAACCATGTCAATAAAACTCCAGATAAGAGCAGACTGAGTGACAGGATAGTATATGAGCTAAGCCACTAGCTGTTTTTGACTCTTAAACAGATACAGACATTAATTTGGAGTGAGTAACACTCTTGAATTACAGCTGTGCTTTCACACAACAGCTATTTCAAGCTTCATTATAATTGTAATTGCTTATGAGGACCCATGAATGTCTCAAAAATTGTCTTTTACATGAAGTGAGAGGAACTATGGTAAAAGGGAAACAGGAGGGGAGGGGAAATTGCAAGGCTACTATGCAGCCATAATCTCACTCCTTTAAATTGAGAGCACAGTCTTATACTGAAGATCCACACTTTGTTCTCCCAGATGTACTCACTCTGACCCAGTTTCCTGTATTTGTGGAAATACAAGTGTGGCAGTTTGAGCCACATTAGAAATGCAAAATCCAATTTCCAGGCTTCCCCTCACCCCTTCCCACAATTTATCCCAACACCGGAGAGAAACTTCCAGGCCAGAGGCTTCTATAGGGGAAGTATATACATTTATTTTACACAAATAAATACAATACAAACTAAAGGCAACTATATATATATTTCATTTCTATCAGTCCTTTTAAGCCCCTCCCTTTAACTTTAGTCCAGCAGAAGCCTTTTCAGGCTGGAAAGTAACCAGTTTCTCCCTCGTGGGAGTGTTCTGGGCCCCTGAACACTCCCTAACCAACCTTCAGCTGTTTACTGAAGTCTTTCTCCTCACTAAGTCCAAGAAAGTAGCTTTGAGTCCTTTCTCCTTGGTCTGCTGTGTGATCTCTCTTTCTCAGTCTCATACCTCGGTTCATAGGCTGTTGTAGTGTAGCTTATCAACATACGCGTCCTGGAAGGTTGATTCTTCCTCCGGGTTTTCGGTTGTCCTGCATTTAAATCACGGCAGAGACATCCTCTGGGCCTCTCTCTTCGGTCGTCTCCAATTGCGCCTGGGATTCCTTTCCCTGGCTCCAAGCTATATTTAGCCCGTCCACTTTGGCTCTGCTCCAATGCTGAGTCTTAAAATCCACCCCCCACCAGCCTCAATGCAGTGGAGGGGAATAAAAGCCCCCTAGCCTTGGCCACAGACAGCTCGCTCCAGTTATACACTGTCCCAAGCGTCCCGCAGGTGCAGGGAGGGGGAAGAGGGCCTAGCCTCCTCCCTCTTACCTCAGGTGCTGTGAATCTCTTCCTTCACAGCACACACTCCAAATGCTGCCTCTAACTCTGGCCTAGGCAGAGTTGGGGGGCCGCAGGGCTCCCCTCCCCTCCCCGGAGCGGGGGGGAAAGAAGGAGCCCAGCCACACCCTGGCCTTCTCCACCTACACACAGAAGACACCAACAGAAAAACTGCCAACAGCTTCCGGGGCTGTGTATATATGATTTTTCAGCAGAAGCGAACAACACGAATGGTGACTGGCTCTCCAGGGAACACTGCCCTGGCACCCAATCACCTCTGAGCCCCCGACTCTCGGGGGGGGGGGGCCATCTCAAACTATGACAACAGGCCATTCATTTTTAGCCATTTCTTGCTACTCATCCCTTGTTTCATGGGCTTGCAGTTTTCCAAGTATTTGGTCCCGTTGCAAGAACCAGTTTGCTAAGCAAAGTAATCTCTATCTCACTAATTAATGGCCTTATATCTAATGCAGTCTCCCTCCTCCTCCATGAGTCAGAACTGCTGTTATCTGTGTAAGGGAGAAGTTATCCTTACTATATTTCAAGGAATTATACTAGCAGCTGCATTTTTCTCCAGAAACATCATGTATGAAAAAGTAAACAATATTTACTCCAAATGCAGATTAATGCTGCAAAGTGTGACATGCTTTTCACAAACATTTAGCATACAGACTTCAAGAGAGACAGGAAGAAAACCCAGCCCAACACCATTCCTTACATACTATTTATTGAGTTTTTAATGACTGTGAATTGGGAAAGTGTTTGCCACCATGGAAAGTTAACCATCCTGTCTTAAAAAACATGAAGTTTAACATTAAAGGAATGATGGATATCACATGCCAGTATCTACAATATGCTCAACTGCATCCCACTAAATAAACTTTTAACTGAACCTAAAGACTATGAACCAACTCACTTCCTGCTGGTAGGGGAAGAAAGCATTCTGAGGCTTTAAAAGGTGCAGGTGCATACACATCACATTATACTGCTGCAACATGATACAGCTACTTCAGCACATATATATTCATCTGTATGAGCCAGTGCACAAACCCCTCTGTATGCCATACACACACTTTTTGAGTACTAATGTTAACCTGAAGGTGGAATCTGTGAAGATGTAAAAACTGCATGTTTTTTACTCTTTGAAATAAATTTAGCTATTTTCAGAACATGGAAGTTAATACTAATTTAATGTAAAGTGCAGTAGCTACATCTAAAAGTGGTGAGCTGCTGCTACAGTGGAATATGCCAACTTGTTCTACAATGAAGCTTTGAATAACACATAGTGATCTTTGTTCACAGAATCTCCTATCAAGAACATGAAGGCTAGAGGTCAGTTACTAAAAATACAGATGATTCTTGGCCTGTATCTGTATTCATTTACCTCTTTAATAGCTGAATGCACTGAGATTTTTTAAATTATGAAATTACTTCTTTGTGAGCAGTTAGACTCTGCAGAGCAGAACAGCAGTTAATAGCAGACTGATTAGAGCCCTTTGAGTCAGAGGTTGCTATCAAACAAAATATTGCATAAGAAGGCTCCAGTCATTTTGAATAGTACATTATGCCTGCAGTTATTACATTCCCAAGCAATACAGAAAATAACTTACTTATTGTTATATAATAATTTAGCAAAAAATATCAAAAAATCTTACTCAAAGTAGGGCCATATTAGGCATCAGAAACCTTAGCTGGGTTCCAGCCAGCAATCCTATCTGTATAATAATATAACTTTTAATACCTGAGAAGTGTTTGAAACTGAACATTTCATAATCAGGGAGAGAGGAAGGAAAAGGACAAAGCAGCTGAGTTTCAAAGAGTAACAAACATTCCAACATGAATTTTTACAAACAGGCTAGTTACATAAAAAAATTGTATCACTTTGTGTTAAAAAAGATGTTTCAAATCTACTAGCAAGTGGTATAAATATGCACTGTTCCACCGGAAAGATTTTGCTGCTTTTATGATCAGGCAGTCATCTGACAGTAGTCTACTTACCCACTCTGAAGGTCTCAAGAAGGCAGTCATATTTTCCACTAGCAATCTGCTTTAAGTGGATCAGCATACAACATAGTTGTTGCTTTCTAAGCATAAACTCGAGTACAAAAGCTTTTAAAAATGCTTTGAAAGTTAATTCACCACAAAGTTATTGCTAAAAGTCACTTTCATAAAGATCATACTGTATAGAGTACATTTTCACATTGACAAAAAACAAGTACAGCTTTAGATGTGTCAGCAAAAGAAGAAATCATATTTCCTGGTCTAATACAAAAAAGAAAATAACACTTATTAATAACACTGTACATTTAAAGCCTTAACCCACTTACAGTTCTGATATTACAGTTTGATGGAATGTGAGTAGACCCTTTTTTCTCCAAAACTGCAGCTATTAGCAGCTACAATGGCTAATATTTGAAAAACATGCCTGCACTTCGCATTGTTTTCTAAACAGGCCTAGCACAAATTGCTTACAAGAACCATAGTCATTCCTAAACTTCAACCCCACTAATCTTAGAACTAAATCAACCTAGACATCCCTTATCTTTACAAAACAGGCTGAAAAGAAACAGAAAATCTGTCGTTTCCTAAGAATGCGAGATGCAATATCCCATTTCACTGCTCACTGAAATCTAGGTCTTCAGCTTGGTTTTTAAGCAGTTACTCACTTTCTTCCTAAGTATAATCAGTGGAGCACTGGACTATTTTTTACATCACTTTGCAATACATTGGTGAGAAGCAACCTCTCAAATGACATGTGCAGCCAGGCACAAAACTACAAGTTTTTGCAGTTTAATCACACTGTCAATCCATGCTGACCTAAGATCTTACTGAAGTTAGTATCTACACTTCTGTGTGTGCTTCAATGCCAAATTCAAGACCAAAGGTGTCTGCAGAGGTAGAGGGATTTCTGTGGCATTTCTGTAAAAGGGAAATATGCAGCATCTAAATGTTCACAGGTCAGTGGAAATACAGTAGAGCCTTGAACTCCTATTTAGTTTTAGGGACTTGTGTCAGCTACTTCTGCATCTACACTGCCTAACTGCACTTACACAGTTACCTAGCTGCAAATACTAGTTTCCTGTTGTACTTGGGGAAGCAATCATGTACCCTGTGATCCACTGTGATGCTCAGCCAGACTTCCTGTGTGCCACACCAGGCTGGGAGTAGCAAGGGCTTCAAGCACACTCTTGTGGCTATCAGCAAAATCAGAGCCTATGAAGGACACAGGATGACACGTAAGCTTCTTGGACTGGCTTCTTTCACAAAGAAGGCCTTAATCCAGCAGTTACAAAAGAAGTGACTCAAGCACCACAGGTGACTTACCACAGAAACATCATTCCTTGACGCTAGTATTTGGAAAGAGCTTTTATCAAGAGAAATGCTACATCAAAAACATTCAGTCCAAAACAGAGCCAACTAGAGAAGCCATTTGTGAACATTTAGTGTTCAAGTGCCTCCATGTTCCTGCTTCCTCTCTCCTCTTAAGAGATGAAAGAACACACTTCCCTCCTCTTCCTATGACATCTGAAGTGCTCCCTATCTTAGCAAGAAGAGAAAACACAACACTGGCCATTTATCATTATTTAAATATTGTCTATGCTTGAATGTAAATTGAAAATCCGTCCCCAATTGTCAATTCCATTGTCAGCTTCATGTAATCTTCACAGGTGACTTCTTGTGTGCACAGAGGAGGGTGACATAGGGAACTCCAATGAATGCCCATCTTTCACTGGGCCAGAACTTTATGATAGGGCCCTGTTCAGGTATCTCAGAGGCAGCATCAAAGTAAGCAAAGCAGACACAGCCCAGGTATGCCGCAAGGCAGATCAAAATGTGCCTGAGAACAGACATCCACACATCCAAAAAAACCCCAACCCCCCCCCCCAAAAAACAAACAAACAAAACATTAAAAGCCAAACAAAAACCCAGCCCAAACCAAAACAAACCAAAACAAACAAACAAACAAAAACAAGAGGAGAAGAAAGAAAAAAAAATCAGTAACATGACTTCAGTAAAGTAGTCAACTAGATCACTATAAAATCAGTCTGTCCTTCACCATATTCCCCCAAGTTCCCCATAGGGTTGCTGCCTGTCCTTTGCATGGAAGGAAAGGAATATAGAGAATATAGAAAACTACAAAGCTGTAGCCTATCCCTGGTTTAAACAAGTTCCTACTTTTTGGCTTCTCTGCACCTGACAGACCTGTGCAGAAATGCTGACATATGGCCCCCTGAGTAAGCAACCACAATTTTCTGGGTAGTAAAAGAGAAAAGGTATCAAAGCCCTTCACCATTCCTCTACTTCACCATCATTAATTAATCATTAATCCTCATTCACCATGAGGATTACCATCACTGTTACTGATGGAAATCTAAGTTTTCATAATCACAGCTTCAGCTGAGCAACGCTGTGGGATTTTTACTAATCAGTATGGCAAGGAATTCAGTTACAATTAATGAACTTAGTGCCTGAAGAATTTGATCAGGCCAAAGAGACTCCTAAATCTGCCACATGGAATAGTGTGAGACTTCCTCTGGGTTTATAATTTTACCCGTAATTCTGTCTAGAACTAACCAGAAACAGCCACCAGGCAGCACAGAACAGTAATGTGGTGAGTTTGATTCACATTTGAATCAAACTTTGGACTTTATACACAACACTTACCATACGCAATGCAAATAGGGGAAATTAAACGAGGACCAGATCTCACAAAATGCTTTGTCACTGATCCAGCAGAAAAGTGCTAGCATCCACCAAAGACCTGAAAAGAGACCCAGTTTGTATACACGGAGGTTTTCACACCTGAGAAGAAAAACATAAGTTGTTATAAAACAATGCCAAACACCAATCTTTAAAATGACTCCACCACAAATGTCCTTAACAGATGAACTTCACATACAGTAAATCTGGCTTTGATGCAAGGCAGTGGTGAGGTAACAAAACAAACAAACTTTTTATCAGTAGCTGTGTTTTGGGTACTGTCTGTAACACCAATGCTCAAACGGTGGGCAAACATCAAACCATTCCCATATCTAGGGAGGGGTACTCAGGACAACTAGTGATTATTTACACATGCTGTCAGTTAACAACCAGCCAAGTGCTCAGATTTGTTCATAGATGACACTTTATATAGATTCCCATTAATGCTAAGGCACATTTACAGTCTTCACTGAGATGTACAACTGTTCGTAAGAGCGCGACACTAAACCATGTACCTAAGCAGACACATGTATGGATCAATTTTGTACATGTGACAGACAAAACTACACTACTGAGATGAGTACTTGTGCATTCTGACAGAGGAAAGGGTGTGTGCATGGAGAATACGAAGGCTTTCCTGGACATGTCTAAAGTACATAAACACATGCCACTGCATTCCATTTAAAATAAGAGGTTTGGCTTCAAACTCACAGCTCGAATACCAAGAGCAGAGGGCAATTAATCTGCACAGTTCAAAGAATTCAAGGCTTCAAAGGAAAAGTGAACGCTTAGTTACCCAACACAAGATCAGCCATAGAAATGGTACAGACTGTTATGAGAGGTTTGCTTAGTACCATCACCAGGTACTGCAATATATTTTTATAAACATAGGAGTAGATGCTGCAGAGTGTTCTGCAAAGGACTACCTTAGGGCAAAAAGAGTCTGATCTGTTTAATACTCCTGGGTTTTCTGTGATCACCCATCATGGAGTCTTCAGCTCCTGCAGTAACTGTGCTTCAGAGGGCTGGGGACATGCTTGCTGAGGAGGCAGGGGATTGCAAAGCAACTACTTCTAATACAATGAAGAGACGTAATGCAAATACCACCTGGAAATATAGCCTTCCTTTATTTATTAATAGACGCGGGCACTGATCACTCAAACTATCACTGAAAAAGGCCCCTGTTAACAAAAGGCTGTTAGCAGAAGGTCTGAAAGACATGTTCCCACTGCTGTGCACAGATCTGCGACATGCTCCTATCTTACTCTAACCTGAAAGAAACTGGATCCCACAAACATTGCACTTCCATTTGCACATTTTTTCTACACAATGCACAGTGTTCCCCATTTAACACAAACGGCAGTTATTTAAATATCAGAGTTCCTGCAGACACTGGTGTGCTCCAGTCATTAGCTATTTCAGGGACTGGGCAGGTATACAGCAGCGTTATCTTCCAACATCTTGGAACTCTGAAAAAAGCATACCAGCTTTTCTTCAAACCAGTGCAATTTGCTGGGATGTTGATTAACTGCTTGATTCAATTTAACACAGTTATCTCCTTTTCTATCCTAAAGAATATTTAACACTTCTAACTAGCTTAACATTTTAGTCAAGGGAATAAGAGAAGTGTGAGCAACTCACGATAATGAAGCAAGGCTCCAGTCAGAGTCAGATTTCTAGTAGAAGAATCAAATATGAATGGTCAGACCTGAAGCTAGGGTAAACCTTCACTGCTCAAGGCTCAGAAGTAAGCTGAGCAACAATATTCTAGCATCTATCTGCACATGGAGGTAGTTACATGCCTGATGATGATGACTCACTAAATCACTACTAATTTGATGACATTGTATCTCAAGGGGTTGGACTAGCAACTGAAAGGATACACATTCATTCTCACTAATACCATTTCCTAGGAGAGATTTTTCTTTTTCTTCTTTTTTTTTTTTTTTTTTTAAAGAAATACAGTAAGGGATTTGTTGTGACAGAAATGAGAATAAAGTTTAACAATTCTTTTGTCTTTCAAGGACACTTGACTACCTTTTGTTCTTTTGATACCCCTTATCCACAATACTCCCCAGCCATAGACCTTCCTATCCTAGCATACCAGGTCTGCATTTAAGAATGTAATGCTCTCCTGTGATAATATTATCTCCTCATCAAAGATAAACGTGAGGAAGAAAATAGTCATTTGAAAACACACCAGAATTCTGTAAAAGATTGACACAAGACTAGGACAGGAATAACAAGAGTGAGTTTTGGTCTAAAACACCAAAAACTTCAGTGTGGAACAGAATAAAACTTCTCTTTTCTTCCCCAGATACCTGTTTCAAAGATAAATTTTCACTGCAGCCTGACAAGACTTGTCTGTGTGGTCCCCTCCTGACTATGGCAGAACAGAATGGAAAAACAGCAAGCATTTTAAGTAATGCTTAAATTAATTTTTCTCCTCCAAAGGGAGATGAGATGACTCCTCACCTCAGGATTTAAAACAATGTATCACATTTAAATTTCCAAGGGATCAGCATAGCTTAAAATAAAACCTTTTTATTTGGTTTTTACACTTAGGAATTCATCCAAAAATATCATAGGTATTACATCATCCCAATGTGCAATTAGAGAGGGCCCCAATTTCACTTCAGGTCCCTTTTAAATCACCAATTCAAAAAGGTCTATCTTTTTTTAATTCTCTAAAAAAAAAGACACATTTTAATAATATATGACCTTTCAGAAGGCGTTTTAAAAAACAAATACCTGTAGGCATAACAATTCCACAACAGTATTTACACTAGCTACTTGTCTTTTTAAGTTTCTCAGGAGCTCATGCCTGCAAATCTCATATGGAACTGACAGAAAATTCACACAGATCATCCAGTGCCATAACCAGATGTCCCTAGGCCCTGTCAGTAGTTCCTTTGTGCTGTCATTAAAATGAGACATCACCAACATTCTTCAGCCACTGACCTTCTTGTCTACAGCTAATTTTGGTGATGTTTCCCAAGTGTCTTTGACCACAGAAATACACAGTAGGATGTCTGATGAGAAAAGACTCATGAACACCTTTACGAAACATTGTTAGCAGAGGCTTCTACTGTAGAGTGAAGCAGTGGCAGAACAGGGTAATGTAGCAAACACTAAAATCTTTGTTCTAACAGAAGCAGTCAGAATGCAGACATTTGGTCTTAACCCATTTCTTTTGATGGACATATGCAATATGTAAGAGCCAACATAAGTTGTAAAATCCTCCTCAGACACTGGAGAAGAGGTGAAAAAGGACAAGTTTGAATGCCAGCACTCCTCTAGTCCTTTTTGCAGTGGCTGAAGAGATGAAAAAAAAAACGTTTCTGGACAGTTCCTGGTATCAGTGTTATGGAAGATCTCTTTAAAATGTGAAGATCAGTCTCAGGTTCTTTTCTATTTGCATTCTGGTTTTATGGTTTCTAAGGTACTGATTGATAGCTATCCTCCAAAACTTGGTGATTAACCTTATCTTTGTCAGTCTGACTCCATCATATTCTCCATAGCAGAAGATGAAGTGCTGTAAGACTCACAATACAACTTCGAGAGTTGGAACATCAACACACACTTGGGCTTTGCTCCACATTCCCACTAGTATTCAGACTGCAATCATGCCACCACCTCACCCTGATGCACACTATACAGAAGAAATGCTGTCTATGAAATGAAACCCTTGCTCTGATTCCACAATAAACAAACAGATTTGCGTTAGATCGGTTTGCAGCTTGAGGTATGTTGCAAGAAGACAGAAGACTGACCCAGTGTAATGGCCTAGGGGAAAAAAAATCTTTGACAAAAACATCTGAACTGCTAAACAAGTTTATACTAGATCTGCTTTTGCATGTGGAAGAAGCATTTCTGATCTGCTATCACAAGCACCGAAGCCAGATCTAGTGTATCATCATGCTGCATTCAGGAGAAATATACTCACCTCTTCAACTCAGCAATAAGCAAAGCTGTGCAGGGAACACCCAGAGTCATCAGCAAGATGTTGTTGATGGCAGGTTTAATGAAGGCAAGGCAGGTGGTAACTCCAGACAGGACACCCACAGCAGCTTTAAAACGGCTCCTGAATAGGGTTTTTATGGGGTAGAAAGACTGCTCTTAATTCAAAGCTTATAATTGCTAAACCCAGAAACCTTAAAATTATCTTAATAGTGTAACAAAATTTAGATTTCTCTAATTGTGCTTAGGAGATGCAATGACAACACGCATAGAGTGGGATGTGGATCTTACACAGACTTGCATGTGAATGCAGAGTTAATAATATACACAAACCTTTGCTGGGCAGTGTTCTTCTACACACATGTGCACACACACACTCATCACTGGCTTCAAAACAAAGACCACAGTCCAGTCTTCCTCTTCCCACAATAAGTTACGAACAAATCCACCTCTGCACATAGCACTATACTTCCTCAAAAAGTTCTGTTTCATCATTCTTCAAGCTTTTAACATGGATTTTTAGAATATTTTGTTACTGTTAATGCCCCAAATTCTACAGTCATCTTACAGTCTGCTTTCCTTTATCCCTTTTAAGCCTTAAAAGATACTGAAAACACATGGTAAATATGAACATTTCTTCTAATCAAATTCAACAGCAGGTAAGCAATCCCCAAAATGCTCTTTTATAAGACTAGGATTTGGTATATTCTTAGCATAAATGAAATCAGAATTGGGCCCTGTGCAGACAGCCTAACAACTTTTAAGTTAAATGTATGTTAACTGTTGTTTAAACTTCAAGTCTGGACTTTAAGCAACCTATTTCCGGTCTGTGGAGGGATTATGGCAGACAGAGGATCATCACATTGCCCTTCCAACTATTGAACCATAGCTTTATAAAACAGTTGCTGTCCCAAAATGGCTCTTCTATGTCTGAAGTAGGGTCTCAATATACTTCTGCAATATCATTCCATGGACACAAGTGTTAACACCTTCACCTAGCTCATTCCATTTGCCTTCTGCTATAATGTTTTCCTTTCTCCTGGAAGGCAACAAGATACTTAAGTAGGAAGTTCTGATCTGACATGAATGTCTTAATGAATAAAGACATCGTCAGTTGGTCATGATAGATAATAACATTTGCAGCACTGAAAATCCAAAGTGTGATGAGGATGAAGTAAAGACCACAGCACTGAGCACAGGATGGACATAATAATAGCTAGGCAACACAAAACGCCCAGAAATATTAACCAAACATGTTCTAGGTTAGGGCTTCTTGCACAGTATGTCTCTCTCTTGTATCCTTCAAAAAGTAATTAAGACCTTAACAAGTAACTGTCTTGACAGATTCTCTGGAAGAGACATGTCCTGAAATGTTAAAGGATAGGGGACATCCTTCACCTCATCTCAGTATTTTTATGGATCAGTTACAACCTGGGAGATCTAGTATTTATAGTTTTAACATGAAATTCAACAGTATTCCACCCCAAAAGTGCTGTTATTCCTTTAAAAAATGATATAGTTTAACATCTTGGTCCATTCTACATCCATACCCAGTGTGAGGGACTGAAAAAAGTTACAAAAAAGTTATTACTGGCTGGAAACAACTCTGTGGGGAGGGGAAGGGGGCAGATCAGGTTCTGCCATGGTGGGATTGTGCTCTGCTCCCTCCATAACCCCACCTCCTTGAGAGCCACTGGTGCAGCTGCCAGCCACTGGCACACCAGGAGCAGCGCTCCATACTTCTGCCCATCCCTGGAGCCTTTAGTCCAGCCCACACCACACCCCCTGGAGCCCCTAATCCAGCCCCAGAATGGCTGGCACAATGGAAGCCCCACCTGGGGTGGATGGTCACAGAAGTCCAAAACAATAAAAGCAGCATCATGTAGCCAGCACATACTTGTGGCCCTGCTGCTTCCTGGACTCCTGGTAGTTGGATCTAGGGTGGTAGCAATAACTCTCTTTTCCTCCCCTTCTTTCTTTTTTCTTCTTCTTCTCCTAATTTCCTTTCCTTGAGATTTGGGTAACTGAAACCTGGATGGGTTGGAATTTGCTAAGCCAATGCTTTGTGAAATGCTCTATGTTGATTGAACGCTTCTTTGAAATTTTTGTCAAGTTCCTTTATTTTCCAAAAGTTGCCAGTAAAAGTGTATTATTTTGACCCTCTGAGAAGCATCGTAGTGTTTCTCCTGTTATAAAAGAACTGAAGGCTCCTTTTAATAAATCTGTGAGGTGGGGTTTTTTTAACGTAAAACCCCTACAATGAGCTTGTGGGCCAAGACTGTGGTTTTACACTCAGTACAACCAGAAGATAGTGACAGATGAAATAAAACAGCCCCTTTAGGCTTCTGAGAGATAATTTACAGAGTTTACATAAATTACACATAAATTCAAGACTCTGAATCCTTCTTCACTTGAACTAAACATCTAACAGTCACACCATAAACCAAAAGACACCAGTAAAGCCTGTTTGCTTGTTAAGTTGATGGTGTTCTATAACAGCAGTGCTGCAATATGCAGATATACTAAATGACAAAGCCATTAAACCATATAAAATTATAGAACAGGCTGAGTTGAAAAGGACCCATCAGGATCGAGTCCAACTCCTGGCCCTGCACATGACACCGCAAGAATCATAATAGGTACCTGAGAGCACTGTCCACATGCTTCTTGAACTCAAGACAGGCTTAGTGCTGTGACCACTTCCCTGGGGAGTCTGCTCCAGTGCCCAGCCAGTCTTCGGGTGAAAAACTTTTTCCTGATATCTAACCTAAACCTCACTCTGACTCAGCTTCACACTGTTTCCTCAAGTCTTGTCACCGATCTCTAGAGTGAAGAGATTGGCACCTGTCTCCCTGCTTCCCCTCATGAGGATTTTGAAGATTGCGAAGAGGTCTCCCCTCAGACTCCTCCAGGCTGAACAGACCAAATGACCTCAGCCACTCCTCATGCAGCTTCCTCTCAAGGGCCTTCACCGTCTTCGTTGCCCTCCTTTGGATGCTAAGAGCTTAATATCTTCCTTATATTGCAGTGCCCAAAACTGCACACAATATTCACCTCCCTCAACCGGCTGGCGATGCCCGCCAGGACACAGTTGGCCCTCCTGGCTGCCAGGGCACTAATGACTCATATCCAACTTGCCATCAAACATGACCCTCAGGTCCCTTTCCATGGCACTGCTTTTGGCATCTCATTCCCCAGTCTGTACAACCATCCAGGGTTGCCCCAGGTGCAGAATACGGCACTTTCTCTTGTTGAATTTAATCTAATTGGTGATTGCCCACTCCTCTGATTTGTTGAGGTCTCTCTGCAGGGCCTCCCTGCCTTCGAGGGAGTCAACAGCTCCTCCCAGTTTTGTGTCAACAGCAAATTTACTTAGTTTTCCTTCAAGTCCTATGTCCAAGTTGTTAATGAAGTTGTTGAAGAGAACTGGGCCATACACATACGCTATACGGAGTAATTAAAAGTACACTCTGCCCAGTGCAAGCTATTTTGAGGAATGGTCAATCTAGGCAACAAACTTCTCTTCACCCACCCTTCATTAGCAGCTTCTAATAAGGCACATATCAAGTAAAAAAGCAAAAAAACAAACCAGTCTTAGCAATCTTCAGAGAGAACAATCACTGCCTTAAATATTCAGATGAACATTCAGCTGACTTCCGTAAGTCCACTTGTATTTACACTTCAGGATATACAAAAGGAAGAGTGAAAGCTGGCTTCTCTTACATTAGCTGTAACTTATATAAACTACTCATTGTCAAGGTCTCCCTGGAATAAACAAGAATAGACTCTTCCAGAGGCAAGTCACCTCATCCCAACACCTGAAGTTAGAGGGTGCAAACCCTGCCATCAGCAACTGTAGACTCAGGAATTAAAAAAAAAAAGGGCTGAAATATAAGCAACCATAAGAGAACGGAGTAAGAAAAGACAGCAGCAGCAGTGGTAAGGTTGGATGATAACTCAGTGCCATTATGTGCAAGTTTAGGTGTTAGCACAACACGTTTCAAGAAACTTGAAAGCATACATGCATGATTTTACGATTACCTGTCATTTCGAAAAACCCTGGGCAGGTATCTCCTGGGGAACCACATGGCAAAAGCACACATCAGGACCCAGAGAATAGCCAGCTCATCCAGCATCTGGCCCAGGAAGCTGAGTGTGGCATGAAAATAAACAGATCCAATTCCTGGAAGAATTAATCAAAAGACAATATAAATAGTTGTGGTACCATAATAGACCAAAACACACTGCTCATGCTCAGAACTTCATAGAAAATAGTGGAAACCATTTGGTCAAGAAAAGATTATTAAAAAATAAAACCAGAAAACAAACGCCAACTTTCCTAAGATGCAATCCAGGTCATTGGCCTCTCATTAATTATAAAGCAAACACTTCACAAAAGGAGCAGCTGAAGATGTCAGCTCCTACTAAAAACGCAGATGTATATGAAGAGACATCATGTGGAAAAGTATAATGCAAAATCAATTAAGGAACACAAGCCAAATGCTGCTTCTCAGCTATTTTCTCAATAGCAGAAGAACAGGTAAGACAAAGATAAAAAGCAGCATCTGATGACTACTCAATCATGTAGGTTTACAGGTGGAAAGTGTCACAGTGCCCCAGAGTGCTCTGGTTATTCCTTTAAAGTGCCCCCAGGAATGAACACACTTCAGAATCTCACATCTACAAAACAGCTCAGCTTTTGGCCCTTCTCAATACAATGCAAAACCCTCTTCAGTTGCACTGGCTCTTTCAGCTCTCATTTAAATGACAACATAGGAAGGAGGGTCAGCACTGCTGCAGAGTAAGCCCAAACATGAAAAAAGAAAAGTATGTGAAAAGATAGGAAGGGAACAGAACTATGGCCAAAGTTCCCACCAACCTCAAATTGCAAAAGGCATTTTCCTTTCAGAAACTATGGCTGTTTCAGCTTTATGCAGGTACAGGCAAACTCTTCTGTACATGTCAAGATTGCTTTATTTTGCAAAACAATCAAATGCAAGCAATAAGAACTGATTTCCTCTCTCAATTCACACATGAGTTGGCAAACAGACTAATCAACTTACCAACCACGACTAGCAGAGTCCATATTAAATACATTCCACTGTTGAAGCAGACTGCATATTGACGGAACAAGCACATACATATGGGTGGTAAAATGAAAAACAAGACGTTGCTTATCTAGGAAAAAAAAATAACACAGTCTCACAAAGACAGAAAGTAAACAAACCTTAAATATCCATAGGGTTTCTAAGACATCTATAATAACAACATTTTGGCATCCAGTGAAGCCCTAGCTCAGTAAATTACGGCCCTCTGTTTTTTCCAGTGCTTAGCTGTTTTTGCAAAAGCATCAATTTGTTCTGTTTAACATCACTAACAAATAACAGCATAAAAACTTTAATCAACATAAAATGTGGCTACTCATCTTTAAACTACATTTCAAGCTGATTCCCAGAGGAATTTTATTAAGAATCTACAAATATTCAAGACTGCTGCAATTCGGATGGCATACAAGAGCAAGCAGCTGAGGAACAGGATGTACAGACCAGCAACTTGTTCTCTCAAAGGCTGCCAAGCCTAGCATGGAAAAAGCATTAGAAGAACTGGCACTAGACAGAATTAGTCAAGCTGGAAGTCAATTTACTGAGCAATAGCTATTATGAGGAAGGTCTAAAATACGACACTAAGCTAACAGTTAGAACCCTTTTTGTGCAGGGCAAAGAGAGCCTGGAGCTTTAAGTTCTTTTACATTTCATTTTTTTCTCTTGGTTCTCCATTACAGAAACAACTGAATATGAATTGAAACTAGCTATAGGAAGGTGAAAAAGCTGATAATTCAGACCATTGCTAGAGGTTTTTGTAATTTAATATGTAAGATTTGAACACGTTTTATGTTTTGTCTTGCCTACCAACAGCCTAAAGCATGATTCTCTAGTTAAAGACTGAAAATACTTTACTGGCAATTAGGAGAAGCTGTCATACTGGTAGTGATCACTTGGTTCTCCCCAGAAGGAGCTGCCATTGCTGAGGGCCAGGCATGGCACTATAACTGAGTAGCTATGAAAAGATTCTACTGCTGCTTCACAATGGGGCAGGGGACAGAACGAGTTATCCAGCCTCAGCTTTCTCATGTTTGCCTACTTAGCCTCAGCACAAGAAAAAAATCACCCCCTGCAACATTTCCATAAAGTTGATATAGAAAACAACTCTGAGGCAAGAGCACTCCTTTGGGAAAGATCACCTCTTCACAGAGACTTACAAACTTTTACTGACATTAATGAAAATCTAGTGGAGAAATAATTCAACAATGACATACAAATTTGTTCATTCAGCTACTGTTGTCTACCATTCAACATAATCTGAGAACAGCTTTTAAGAGGCGGAACAATTTGCTTAACCCATGTAAAGCAACCTATATGTTCAAAGAAAGAGGCTCACTTGAGCATCTTCCATTCACAAAAGAAAACACACAACTCCATGCAGCAATGCTGGGAACACAGTCATGAATCAGGATCCCAGTACTGAGACAAGTACAGAGCAGCAAGACTCCCCTCACCCCAAGGCAGGCAGGAATCATACATGGTGACAGCAGGGATGATGGAATATGAACAAGTCCTCTAGGGGCCTGGGAGTGCTCTATGCATTTTTGGCTTTTAGACACAGTTAGGCCAAAGACAGCTGTCAATAGGCAAAAATAGATGGTTATAAACAAAGTGGATTGGAAGACAACTTTT
The DNA here is from genome assembly GCF_003945725.1 of Corapipo altera. Taxonomy (NCBI): domain Eukaryota; kingdom Metazoa; phylum Chordata; class Aves; order Passeriformes; family Pipridae; genus Corapipo; species Corapipo altera. Next base: position 23,654,368 of record NW_020884875.1, on the reverse strand, counting down.
ACATCTCTACAGCTGAATCTGACCAATGAGGAAAATCAGAACAGGCAATCAGAGTCTATAAAAGCTTGGCCAGAAAGTCCTTATTCTGCCTAGGAACAAGACAACAAAGGAAACACTAGATCTGCTTACCACAGTTGTACCAATGCAGATTTACACTAAAGATGAACCAACAAGGGAGCAGTTCAGTTCTATGGTAGTGCTCCTCTGGCACTGAACTACCATTCCTGCTAAGGTCCTGCCTGCAACTGCAGGAAAACCCTTGCAAACTGGAGCCTGATCATGACTTGTAATCTTTGCAGTGGCCAGTAGGAAGATTTTGTAAAATCTCAGAAGTTGAAATAATTTTAGTACTGTAAGTTTCAATACTGTAGTATGATTTCAGAAAGTATGGTTTCAGAAAGTGTATGTGCAATTTTTTACATAATAAATTGGCCTGCATGATTTTATAGAGTACAATTGAAATGCTCATAGTGTTAAGTGCAAAAATTGACATGAGTAATAGAGAAAATTTTCTTCAGGATCTGCAAAAGGCAATTATTAAAAGTTACAGTTCTAGAAAAAAGGCAAGCAGCCCATCAATAAAAGTCCATCCTTTGGCTTCATATAATTCTGCACCTTTAGGTTTAATTTCCAACTAATTAAGAATATGATAAGAATACAGGACATAGGCCTATTGGACAGGGAGAATGCCAGAGGCTTGCTCAGATCATGACCACAGAACTTCAATCACATGTAGCCACTCCTGATACAGTATGTTTCCTGCAGTCCTATCAAAGCTCCTGTATTCTTCACTGTCAGCTACATCTCCCAGACAGCAGCTGCAGCATTCAACCACCAGAGGAAAACTTACTGCTCTACCTCTTTGTGAGCAGAATGCAAAAGTGAACTGAAGTAGCTCTCAGTGAGATGAGAGAGTTTCTATCTTCTACATCCCAGTACATGAGCATGCCACTCACAAACACTATAAAAATCTTCAGTGATAAAAAACACGAAGTAGAGAAGGTACAAGCATTTTCTCACACTCCTAAGACTACTTCACAGCTTTTTAACACTTTTATCTCCATGCAACTATGGAATACAAAAGGAGAAATAAACCCCTGGCAATTCCCTTCTTAAATGGAAATCTGGCAAGAACGTACAAGCACAACTGAATGCAACAAACTGAACTGGTAAGTATTGACTTTGCTAACAACAGGAGAAAAATACTGGTTTCAGGTGTTTAAAACACAACAGCTTTTTTTGTAGATATCTCTTCAGAGACTAAACTATTTTGACCATGAGGAAGCATTTGTTTATGTTCTGGAGTAGGGTTATACTGCATCAGGACACATTACTTTATTAATTTCAGAAAGAAAAGGGGGAAAAAAAATAGTTTTCCTATAACTATACTTTCAATTTGAGCCAGAGTGTTTTGTGGCCTCTTTACTGAAAAAGTATGTCCTCAATCACTTTAGCTAGACAAAATCACATCAGTCTATGTGTATGTTTTAAAAAATTAGTCTGATCAATTTGTTCAGAACCTTTAAACAGATACTCTGCTACTGATTTAAGTGTGTTGAGTGCTTTGGTTTGAGTTCCACCAGAATAAATGTTTTACAAATACACTACAGATAAGCTGCTCTAGTTTAGTGCTTACATGAATATTGCGTGAGACCTTAACCACAACTCTGACCTCAACTGTGACAGCTTAAAATGTGGATTAGGAAGGTTTTAATCTAAAGCTTAACGACCCAGATATCAGATTCAGGTTTGCTGAAGAATGGTTCCTGACACTTCAAGAGGTTTGATTGAGTCAGTCAGAACTGAACCATCCTAAAAGGAATAAAATTTTGTTGTCACCTAAGATCCCTGTTAGAGTAGGGCCAAAATTTCCCAACTGCCTTGTGAGCATCAGTTTTTATGCAGACACAGTTGCACAACTGCATCAATCCACTTCAAGTCACTGCTTTAATTTTCAGAAGTTGCTAATACAAAAATCAAACCCTTACAATGACTCTGTAGTACTGAAGAGAGGCTAAACATGACTACCCTCAACATGGCCTCTTTTTTCCCACCGTCTTCAGGGCAAACCTTTTTCTGTGTCTGTCTGGAACCTCAGTTATTCATCTGGACACAACTGCAGCTTCTAGCATTTAGCAAGCTTCTATACCACGGCTAATCAGCTCAGTACAGTGTTGTGGTTTAATCCCTGCCAGTAACTTTTTAGTGGTTTAATCACTGCCCAGGCACTCGCTCACGTTCTTCGCAGCAGGATGGGGGAGAGAACTGGAAGGGTAAATGTGAGAAAATTGGGTGGGTTGAGAAACTGCGGTTTGACAAAAAGACAGCAAAAGCTGCACACATAAGCTAAGGAAGACAGGGAATTCATTCAGCACTTCCCATGGGTAGGCAGGAGTTCAGCCATTGCTAGGAAAGCAGGACCCCATCACGCGTAACAGTGACTTGGGAAGACAACCACCATCACTCCAAACCGTTCCCTTCTTTTTCCCCCAGTTCTATATGCTGACCACAATGCCATATGCTCTGGGATATCCCCTGGGTCAGCTGGAATCAGCTGTTGCAGCTGTGTCCCCTCCCAATTCCTTGTACACCCCCAGGCCACCCACTAGTGGGGTGCGGTGAGCAGCAGAAAAGGCCTTGACCCGCAGAGGGCTGCTGAGCGCTAAACGAAAACATCCCTGAATTATTAACACTGTTTCCAGCACAAAACATCACCTCACAGAAGCGACTTTGAAGAAAATTAACTGTACTTTAGACTGAACAAGCACATACAGTCAGATGGATACCCATCCCCCTGCATAGCTGGCTCCCAAACACATTTGCTGTCTTCAAATAACCTTTTTTATCCTGACATTTTCCTCCCTTTGTTTTCAGTTCTTGCACAGTGACATCAGACACACAAAAAAAGCTGACAGTTTCCCTCACACACCCTCAGAATTCTCCCACAGCCACCACACACAGGTCCTTGGCAGCAAAGTAAAAGAAAAAAACAATGTACACCATCACCATGGAATTATGTGCTCTGTATGTGCAGCACCGCCTATTATACAGACTCCAGTAAGTGAAGACAGACACCTAATTCTTTCTTCATTAGACATTGGCTTGAAAGAGAAAGATCACAAAAGGATGGAATATGAGAGAAAAACCTGCACGTTTTAAAGTAGAAGAGACAAAGCATCTATAGAACAGAAAAGACGCTGGACATTCGCAGGTTTGCTCCTGGACACCTGTTTTTCATGGAAAGACAAAGTACTTGAAAGCCCAATGGGTTACCTTACTGTCGTGTACCTATTTGTCACTCCAATTCTTTACATCAACAGGTTGTCAGGAGTATTGCTCCCTTTCCAAGACGTGTGGTACAGGGCAGCCCAGCTCTGGTACTGGGCTTTTTTAAGCTATTTCCAGCAGCTGAAACGTATTGAGAAGGTGCAACAGGATTCAGGGGTAAACCACAGCTTATTAGAATGAAGCAAAAATTACATTATTCCTCTTCCCTCTCCTTCCTTTCTTCACCTACTTCCTTAAACAGTCATCTCTTCTCCCAAAAGTACGCTCTTGACTTCATCCTGCAACCTTAAGGCAAACTGTTCCTTAAAACTCACATACCTCGGTGGAATCCAGTTTTGCCTCCAAAGACCAAGGTGTTTTTATCTTGACCCATCACAGTGTTGCAGCTATCAAGAGGCTGTCACCTGTCTAGCAGACGGGTACCAGAGGCGGGCAATCCAGTACCAAAAATTCTGGGCTTGGCCACGACAAGGCTCTGCACAGACGAGGAGAGGGCCTGCTGCACATTAGTTACTAGTAGTAGTATGGCTAGTATGACTAGTAAACCTTCCCATTTTATACCTGCAACACCAAATCTCTTCTTTTTCTTTAATTTTAGGCATGTCAGAAAGCGGAGAAGCAAAAGGAGGAGGCAGCCATAGAAGGACAAGCTACAATTCCACGAAAACCCTGCAGGAGACGGAGGTGGCAGGCAGCAGGAGCCCCTAGGGCAGCAGCGGACTCTGCCGCCGCCTCACACTCGCCCACCCGCCGCGCCCCGGCTCCGAGGGGTTGTCGCTCCCGCACCACCGGGCAGCGGCCGCCGCCACGCACCGTGTTGTAGAACTCGGCGATGGCGGGCACGATGGTGTAGTTGTCCTCACACCAGTCCACCTCCGAGCTGCCGGCCTGCAGCTGGTCCCACCACAGCAGAGCCCCCATGGCGCCCGCCCGGCCACTCCCGCCCTCCGGCCCAGCGCCGCCGCGGGGCGGCCACCGCACCGCCCTCCCCACACCGCCCGCGCAAGGGGCGGGCGCGGGGCGGCCCCTCTGGGCAGAGGCCGGCAGGCCCAGGTCCGGCAGGCTCGTTCCAGGGGGCGAGCTGAGTCTGCCTCGCGGGACCCCGGCCAGCCGGGCGGGCTGAAGCGCTGTTTTCCCGCTCCCCGGCGCCCTTGAGGAGCCAGCCCCTTCACCCGCGTGGCCAGCCCGCCCGCGTCCCTTGCACTCCTTAGAAATACCACAAAATCACACAATTGTTAGGGTTGGAAGGGACTTCTGAAGATCATCCAGTCCAACCCCCCTGCCAAGGCAGGGTCACCTAGAGCAGGTTACACAGGTGAATTTTGAGTGTCTCCAGAGAGGAAGGATCTTCGATCTCCCCGGGCAGCCTGTTCCAGTGCTCTGCCACCCTCTATGAATTGTTCCTCACGTTACAGTGGAACTTATGTTTTAGTTTATGGCTATTTCTCCATGTCTGTCACTAGGCACCATTGAAACGAGTCTGGCACCATTCCCTTGGCACCCACCTTTGAGATATTTATATGTATTGATGAAATTCCCTCTCAGTCTTCTCTAGTCTAACTAAACAGGCTCAGCTTCTGTAGTCTCTCCTCATAAGAGAGATGCTCCAGACCCCTGATCATCTTTGTAGCCCTCTGCTGGATCCTTGCCAGTAGCCCCTTCTGTTCCTTGTGCCGAGGAGCCCAGAACTGGACACAGCACAGTACTCAGCTCCAGCCGCGCGATGAGGAGCGGCCGCCAGTGCGCCTGCGCGCACAAAGTGCCGGACAAGCGGCCCCGGCGGGGGACTGGGATAGCCCATCCCAGGGTAAGCTGGTCAGGTCGCGCAATAAACGCGCCTTGTCCGGAAAGCCGGTATGCCACGTATGGATGTCGCTTCCTATTCCCGGTGCCGGTGCCCCTAGCCCCGGGGTGGGCGCGCCTACCCCCCCCAGTCCCTCCGTGCGGCTCCACTGGCTGTCCTTAAGGAGCACTTCGTCGCTGCACGAGCTGTATCAGAAGAAACAGTCTTCCCCCCAGATGTTGCCCCCCCGGGCAGGTGCCAGCTTCCCGCCGCGCCCCCCCCCGCCCGGCCGGGCAGGATGGTGAGAGCGCAGGACGCTCTCGGGGCCGGGACACGCCCCCAGGAGACGCCCCCGACCGCGCCCCTCGCGCGGCGCAGCCTCGCTCGCCATAGGGCAGCTTCGGTCACGTGGGGAGCGGGCGGTGACGCTCTCGCGAGAGTTGCGGGTGTATGTGGGCAGTGCGGGCGGAAGTGCGGTCCTTTCCCGCGGCGCCGAGGCCTGAGCAGGATGAAGGTGAGGCGGCGCCGGGCCGGGCCGACGCCGTGGGGGGCCCGGGCCCCCGTGCCGCAAATGGCCCTGCCGCAGCCTACGGGGCCGCCGCCGCCGACCGATGGTCCCCGGCGGCGGGGCTAGAGCCCCGCGGCGCGACGGATGGGAATGGATTGCCAGCGGGCGACATGGCGGCCGCGCGGGCCCCGCTCCGTCGGCCGGGCCTCTCCCGACACCGGCCAGCGGAGCGCCGGGCTCCGGAGCGGCCGCTCCTCGCTCGGAAGGGCATTGCGAGCGAGAGGCCTGTGCAGCCGGTAGTGGGGCCTGGCGGGGAGGGGCTGTATGCGCTGTTCTCTGGCCACGCTCAGGAGCAGTGCCGGGATGCGCCCCCCGAGCGCTGCGCTCTGCAGCAGCCCCAGGGGAGCTGGGGTCACCACCACCCAAGAATCACCCACGGCAGGGGCCGCTCTCGTGAAGTGTTTTTAGTGGCTAACATGGCCTGTGCTTACGAGGGGGTTTCCAGGAAGAGGAGGGCACAGGTTTCTGCTGCCCTCACCTTGTTCTGCTCGCAGTTCCGTGATTGAGCTCCGGCTGCCATAGTCAGTTTTCTGTGCGACTGAACGAGTTGTGCAGCCCAGAGTGGCCGAACACTGTCCTCCCTGGCTCGGCACCCCGAGTGCCGTGGTGATGGGCTGTGGCTGGTGAGCGTGGAAGCAGGTGGGGAATTACAGCTTTCAAATGTCAAGATCAAACCAGCAGGTAAATAAATACTGATCTTTTGTTAAGATGCCTCAGAATTTTCAGCCGTATCTGTCTTTTTTTCTTACCGTTTTCTCTGGTAGCTCAACATCTCTTTCCCAGCCACTGGCTGCCAGAAACTCATTGAAGTGGATGATGAGCGCAAGCTGAGAACATTCTATGAGAAACGGATGGCCACGGAGGTCCTGGCTGATTCCCTTGGTGAGGAGTGGAAGGTAAGTAACACAAAAGGCTGTGTCAGAGTTGTATTTGAGGAGCTTACATTACAAAATTTTTCCAGTACGCAGTTGTCACGATACAGCGGTTGTATGTTGTACATTTGGCAGTTATCTTGAAAGTTTCTCTTGCTATGTATGTACAGAATTAGTGATTAGGCTAGCCTGCTCTGGTACTTTGATTTATCAGAATAAAATTTTTTCATTTTTCTTCTTTAGAGCCTTGAGTTTTGGAGTTTCTTGTTGCCCTTTGCAGTACTTTCTGCTCTTCATATGAATGCTGTTGTGGTATTCAGGACAAATTAAATCTGCGGTGTAAAACTGCTGATCCTTTCTTTACTGAACAAGCTGGAAACTGACTTTGTTGTGTTTAAACTGTTGCTAACATATGGAAAAAAGCATGCTCCGCCTGGTGGATGGGCTTGGAATAGTTCAGTGGTAATACAGACAGTGCAGCTGCATTTAAGGAAGTTGATCTTTTCTGCTGCCACCTTTGCAAGGCAGGCTGTAAAAGCTTTACTTTTTACCTCTATCTCCCTACTCCAGACAGTCTTGTGTTCTATGCAGTTTTCCAGTTTGTGATGATAACAGGCTTTAGATAGGTTTAGCTTAAAGAAAAGCTAGATAATTATGGACAAGATTTTGTGTGGTGTAACTTTAACAAAACTGCAAATGAATAGGAATCACTAAATGTAAATTCTGGTATGCAGAAGTATTTTTTACATCTTTCAAGTAAAATTCCTGGAGCATTGCAGAGGTGTTGGTTAAAGCAGTTGTTTGCAGTGGCAGTAACAGTGACTTCTGCTGAATCAGGGACACGGTACTTCGTTGTTTAGAGCATCCATTGCGTTGTGATACCTACTGCTTTTTGAGGCAATAGAGACAAGGGCAACTAAGAAGTGTGTTTCTGTTTGTTGTAGGGATATGTTGTCCGGATCAGTGGTGGCAATGACAAGCAAGGCTTCCCCATGAAGCAGGGTGTCCTGACTCATGGACGTGTCCGCCTTTTGCTCAGCAAGGGCCATTCCTGCTACCGCCCCAGAAGGACCGGAGAGAGAAAGCGCAAATCCGTTCGTGGCTGCATCGTTGATGCCAACTTAAGTGTCTTGAACTTGGTCATAGTGAAAAAAGGTAAGAGGCTGCATGAAACAAGTAGAAGTAGGCAGTAGCCTGCTTGCTAGTGGCTGGTAGGTTGTGTGGAACGCAAATGCAGTCCCAGCTTTAGAGTGTGACTGTGTGTCTTGAGATTGCCTCTGGGCATTGCATTCTTATAATGCTAAAACTGGTCACTAAAGGACTTTTTATTGCTGCCAGCAATCTGATCATGTTAAACCAGCCGAGGGTAGCTGGGGCTGTGCTATTGGCAGGTGAACCCTAAGGATTGTATAGTATTATCTTGAATTTTTATGTATTTTAAACTTAGGATTTTGCTACTGAAGCTGGTGCTCAGTAGATGTAGTGGTAATTGGCATGTTTAAATTTGCCTTCTCCAAGGTGAAAAGGACATTCCTGGGCTGACGGACACAACTGTGCCCCGTCGTCTTGGTCCCAAGAGGGCGAGCAGGATCCGCAAGCTGTTCAACCTGTCTAAGGAGGATGATGTTCGCCAGTATGTTGTGAGGAAGCCTCTGAACAAAGAGGGTAAGAACTGCTGTTCTTCAGTTCTTTGGTTTCTCGTAATTACTGGCAAGAGGGTGTCCAGCCTGCTGCAGTGAATGAAGCACAGTTAATAGCAGGTCCAGTTTACACTCACTATATTTAAGCTTTGTCCACTGCAATTTGTGGAAGAGTTTCTTGGTTGCCTCATTTCTTTCACCCCTCTCTTCCCCTTCTGTTTAAGTTTTTTAGTTTTTCACAGTTTGTTCTTAAATGTTTGATAGAATCTAGATTAATATTCTAAGAATAACCCAACAGTAGTTGTTATTGGAACAAGATTAAATACAAAGTGGAACATTTTTATATTGGGGGGGGGGAAAAGCAGTGTATAGAGTAGATGGTAAGATTTTTCCCCATTGTTTATGGCAGTCTCTGAAAGAAGCTTTTATTGGAAGGGCACTGCTTGGCTTACTGTTTGTCTCTTGTAGTGTAAGAGACTGAGTTTGGGTTCTCTTACCTTTGATCAGGGAAAAGGAAAAAGGTGCAGATTTTTAGCAGAAAGGACACATAAAGCTTGGGGCACTGTGAAAGTTTGTTGGGGAAAAGACTGCATCATAGGAACTATTTTGTCCATTTAAGAATGTGATCCTGGTAGACATCCGACTCTTGCTTGTGACTGCTGAAGTCAGTCAGCATTGAGTAGTGAAATTTTATAGATTTCTGTGGTGGTGTGGGTTTTTTGCCCATTGTGGACTATGTAGATCTGGTTTTTGGGGGATAAACCATGTCAAACCTGTGTAAAATTGTAGATCGCTTTTTAACACTGAAAACTGTTCTGAAAGATACATAATGAGTACCCTTACTCTTAAAACTTTTAAGTCTAGGAGGAGTTACTACAGACAGACCTGCTGAGAAAGTAGGAATTAACACTTGATTGCTGATAACAAATCATAAGCATTAGGACTGTGTATTGTTAATGCTGCATCTTAAACTAATTGATCATTTTTCCTGTAAAATTTGTCAAGATGTTGAACTCCATATAAGTTGCTATATTATGTAGTACACTAAGTAATGTTACCATAATAGTAAATGGAAGTTACTCTAAAGATTTCTAGATAAGGCCTGTGGCCTCTTTGGAAGATAGTCTGCCACTTCTTTGTAATACTTTTTTAGGAAAGAAACCCAGAACCAAGGCCCCTAAGATCCAGCGGCTGGTGACTCCTCGGGTGCTGCAGCATAAGCGCAGACGCATTGCTCTGAAGAAGCAACGCACTCAGAAGAACAAGGAGGAGGCAGCAGAATACGCAAAGCTCTTGGCCAAGAGAATGAAGGTGCGTTTGCCATTTTAATTCAGCTATATACATAGCTCATACCCAGAATCAAAGGATTTTGTAAACTTGACTGCATGCTTATAGGTGCTCTGAACGTAGTTCATTTTGAATATGAGTGCCTAAACATGAGTATAAACATAGCTGGTCAGTTGGGGGGTTTGGATATTTCTGTCTATTTCTGCCAGTCCTAGTGCAATAAGAACTTAACTAGGCCCATTAGTTTAATTGAGAGCTTATTTTGAAGAAAACAACAAATAGTTACAGCCTGTGAAAATAACTTCTTCAGTAGCAATTTTAGTTCAGTGAATCCATGTTTAACTCAGATGCTCAAGCATTTGAGTGATTGTGTGGAGAAACAGGATTCAGCAGTTGATCCCAATGGAAGATAACTTGGCAAAGAGGTACTTGTTTGGATGAGTTTTTTCTCTTGCTCCTAAAACTGCAGTACTGCTGAAGCAGTACTGTTGGAATATTTGGCACAATAGTTATTGAGTTTCATGACTTCAAGATGGAAATGACAATAGATGCACCTCTCGTTTGTTGTGAACTGTTATTTTGGATGCATACTGTTTAAAGACCTGGGTCTGTACTGGTTTGGATACTTGTAGAATTCTTCTGATCTGTGAAGAAGGGAGACCATTTTGCTTTATTGACTTAGGGAATCCATTCCTCCAAGCTGTATTTTCTCTAGTTTGTTTGTTTGTAGATAGTTTAAGGTGCTTGATTAAGTGTAACATCTCTGTACTCTCTTCATGCTTTTAGGAAGCCAAGGAGAAACGCCAGGAGCAGATTGCAAAGAGACGCCGGCTTTCTTCATTGAGAGCTTCTACATCTAAGTCTGAATCAAGTCAGAAGTAAAGATGTACATGATATTAAAAATAAACCCTTTTTGTGGTTAACTTTCAGTGTGAGACTTACTAGTGCATCTTGTTACCAGCCATCTCTTAAATAGTTCAGACTAACTGCATCACACAGACCAAACTGGAATCACAAATCTTGGTCTTGATTAAATTCTCTTTGAGAACTTTGTATCTGTCTTTAGTGGGAAGTTCTGGTTCATAATCAACTTGTGTATGTGTGTGGATGTTACTACAAGTAGATATACCTACAGTGTCAAAATCTTACATGATGGTTCAGCAGTGCTGTGGGCAGAACTAAACTCACTTAGTACTTATTTCAGTGGTTGGTTTGTGGGTATTTTATTGGTGTAAGACTGGTAAAATTTACAGCCTCCAGCTGATTCTTGGCAGAATGAAGTGCAGTTCTGACTGACTGTAACAGGGTCCCCACAGAAATGGTCACAGCCCCAAGCCTGCCAGAGTTCAAGAAGTGTCTGGACAATGCTTAGTCAAATGGTTTAGTGTTAGGTGGTCCTGCAAGGAGCAGGAAATTAGTCTTTATCCTTACATGTCTGTGCCAACTCAAGGTAGTCTAGGATTTTGTAGGTATTGCACCATTCTGCTTTTGAAATTGATATGAAGCATGAGTAAGCCTGCAGTTAAAAGGAAATTTAGAAATTTCACTTAAGGATTAAAAACTTTACAGTAGCCTCAATGTATTCAGACAGTACTGGGTAATGGGAACTTGGCTCTAACTTAAAAATATATGTTCAGTCAGTCCAGACTCAGACAGAGGACCTAGATGTGTCACCAGCACTGAGGGAGAAGATCACCATCCATGTGCTGGCAGTGCTTAGTCTAGCTCACCCAGGACACTTGGCTTGCTTTGCTGTGGTCAGGTTGGTGTCCACTGGGAACATGAGGCCTTTCCTTGCTCAGCTGCTCTTCAGCCAGTCTGCTCCCAGCCTGCACTGGTACATGAGGTTATTCCTACAAAGAGGCAGGACCTTTGTGGTTACTTGCAGACCCCATCAGTTCTCCACCTTGACAAGTTAGTGACCCTTCTCTACTCCTCTTGTAGACAGCAGAAGTTTGTTACCACAGAGGCGGGGAGAACTACCACTAATGAGTACTTTGACAGTAGCTTTGAACATGTGAAGGATCAGAGCTTCCTTAAGCCAGCATCTTCTGCTATTGCCCTTTACCACCACATTCCCTCAAATTTCCCACCTGATTCTGGCACACGAGGTGGCAGTTCCCTCCTCTACAGCTTCAAACCCAAACTCTGCTTGTGATTCTCTGGGGATTCCTCAAATGCAAGCTTTTGTTCCCGTGTAAGCATCCTCCATCCTTCAGCCTCCTCCCTCAATATGCCACATGAAGGGTAACAAATTCAAAGATGGTGTAACATTCTTAGCAATCAGCATTACTGAGTGGACAGCAGTGAGAAAAGCAGTCAGAGGAAAACACAGAAAGTCAGCAGGATGCTGACAAGATTACTGAAGTTGAAAAGACTTCTTCAGCTATCTAAAAACAGGCCTGAAAAGATGAATTTATTATGAGTCTTCTCCACATGTACCAGTTTGTTCTATGTGTACCAGTCTCTTCAAAGAGAAAAGCCTTTAGGGTCTGCTATTCTTATTTTTACTGCCAGAATAATGAAGTGACTGCCATACATGAGGAATTTTAAAAGATACTCGTTGTGAATGTGAAGGCCTGAAGCACTTGTAACTGGCAATTCTACTGCTTGAAATTTCATCCCAGCCTCACTCCTGTTACCACCCCTGCCCAATTTAAAAACAAATATCCTGGAAACTGCATGTAAACCTGCAAGTATGACACAGGAGGTCCACTGTTGCAAGCTAGGATCCATCAACTAAAACCACCACTCTGTGCCCCCATTATGAAGTCCCTCAGAAAACAGAACTCCGGTGAAGTTCAACAAGCAAGCTGTTTCTACACCCCTTGACTAACAATTCTTCTCCTGGTCAGCAGAGAGCAGCAGGATGCCAGGGGCCATAGCTTTCCTATATACAAGATCTTCATGGATTCTGTCTCCCTGAGCCTGTTTTTTGACTCTTGTTACCTCTGCTGATCCCCACTGCTTGCTCAAGCTGCCACAAAGCCATCCACTCTCATGAACCAAATCTCCACAAATGAATCCCATCTTTGATTTCCCTCTGCCCCTGCCCCTGTCCTTTCCCATCATTCAGAAGTCACAGGTACTGTGAAACAATGATTTAAGAAGGCAGTCAAAAGTCTTTGCTTTTGTCCAGCTATAGGCTGAATTTGCATTTAAGGTTAAATTCTGTCAGGCGTGTAAGTTCCAATAAAAAAAAAGATGAACAACTGAAATTTTTTTATACAGGATACATACATATTTTATTTTGGGAAATACATTAAAAATTGTTTCTTAGTTTAGAATACACAGAATTCAGAATATGCAGTGCCCTTTTAAAGTCAAATTTTTTGTCAAATGTACAGAAAACATTATAGAGAAACAGTTGTTAATTAAAGCACAGTAAATAGATGCCATTTTTCAACAGTTCAAAACAGTCTCTAAACCAGTGCAAATTTTATAGCATTAAACTTCCCAGCTCACTTAATAAATTCATAATTTATTCACACTACATCATTTCATCCTCACTACAATACAGTCTAAGCTCCTAAAAGGAGTTTGATGTGCTTCTAAAAAACAGCAAACAATCCCTTTTATTTGCACCCTTGGTTGATGCAGACTGAAAGAACAAATAAAAACGCCATCTGTTTCTCTCATCGTATGCATTACAGTATACAGCACAGGAGAGCAGAGAACTAGAGTCCAACCATTTAGTTTCAACACTTAAAAGTTACAAGGGTGTTTGTTTCTTAAAAACATAATGAAAAGCTGATATACAGAATGCATTTTAAAGGTTTCTACTGGTTGAAAGAAAAAAGCCCTGCCTTTGTTGAAAATGTATAATTATGTGAATAAGATGGCGTGCTTACCATTTGATGAAATAAAAGTTATCTGCATTGAAATAATTGTTTAATTAAGAGTTTTAAAAAGAGAAAACTACTGAGTAGATTCTTGAATTACTTACATTTTAACAATTGGTTTTAAAAATATAATTTCTATGATCTAATTTAATATACATTTTGAAAATATCCCCTATGTTGCAGTTATTCAAGGAAAGCAGTAAACACAATGAAAGGTATATTCTTCTAGCTGCAGCAATACACAAAGCCATTAATTCACAGTTAAAATGGAATAAAATTACTCATTCACAAGTGCAATGTAGCTTGAGCTTAAACTAATGTGAAATTCTGCCAGGAACAAGACTAAGTTACTTACAAAACAAATTAATTTAGTTTGAAACACATATACTAAATAAAATATCTTCCATTATAATTGTACTACATTGATTTATATAAAATGTGAAGACAGGGTATGACTATAAGTAACATACAGATGCTTCTAGTAACATGTTAAGGCTGTAACCAATTACTGTGCCAATACTGCAGCCACATCAGTCTCCTATACCTAAGGGGGTTTCAATGTTTTTAGGTTTTGGTGATGCACTAGCATATAATTCATAAAGAAGAACTTTGTAACTTAGGAATCCTGATTTTAAACACTCATTTGTTGTTTTAATTCTACAAAAAATAGCTATTTTCACATGAGCACACAAGCTACATATGTAACTGTTTTATAGCTGGGTGAAAGGTGCAAGAGAGAATGTTCTCAGCATAACTGACTGCCATTCAACATCCTTAGAACAACAATGCAAGGAAGCTTCTCTTTGGTAATTGTTATTCCAATATAAACTTCCTAAGTTCTTGGGCAGACCTGAAATTCATTGTTTGCATCCACATATGTAATCAGATCATTTTACATCCTCACTTTGAGCACACATTGGAAGTTTTGAAGTTAATGGTGATTTGAAACATTTTGTTCAGGTTATAAGTGAGAATTCCAAAATACACACAGTATTTCTACTGGAAAATAATGGAAAACAGAACTAAAAATCAAGCTTTTCCTTGCCCCTCCTTCACAACACTTTGCCCAGATCACTCATGTAGTATGGACTGAGATAAATCTGGATTCCTAAGAGTGAGATGTCAAACAAATTAGAAGCATTTGCAGATAACTAAGTCATTCCCACAAAGCCCAAGAAGTTCGTGCTGTCAACTAACTTGCAAAGAAGTGTGCCTTTAGTGCTGTCAGAAAAACAGAAGTGTTTGCAATACACTCACAAAAAACTTTTGAAACTTTTCCCTGCTTATTTTTGGCCAGATTTTCAACTATATGAATATTGAGCCATGCCGAGCTGTTTTACCCTATGCCCTTTTCTTATGAAGGAACTCACAGTTCCTTCAGCATTCAAGTTAGGGGAGCCTACATCTCAGAAAGTTTGTGTAGGAAAACCTGCAGTCTCTACCTATTTGCAGGAGACCTAAAAGTCAGGAAAACCAGCAAGTGCCATTATGCATTTAAAAGGCAACAAATCAATTAAGGAAAAAACTACTCAGTTCTTAAATTCTTTAAAATTTTTATGAGCTCTTACTTTTTTTTCCCCTGATAAAAGCATCTTCTGAAATGAAACTTAATAAATCACTTTCAGCGATCTCCCTTTTCATTTGAGCTATGGACTACATTCAAGAACCAACTGATTAGTTAGTCATTGAAAAACAAACATTAAAAACTCCCCATTAAAAGGGGTGAGCTCTTACTTTTTTCATTCTGTATTAGAGAATCAAGTCCAATATGCAGATTCAAGATTTCATGCAGGACTTCTACCACTCTGAAATCCACATGCATACAACAGGAATAAAAGTTAATTTGTAGTGTACTAAAATGCCCATATGCAGTAGCAAATCAAAGTAAGTTCAGTCCTTTTCCCCCCAAGCTTTAGTTTTGTTGGGGTTTTTTTGTTTCTTTGTTTAGTGTATGTACCTGGGAAAAGTAATATTTAGCACTAGACGTTATGACACAATCAGACACAAAGACTTTGCTGTCTTTACAACACTACTACCTGATAAATTTGTATTTTCAGCAACAGATGAGAAAGCTGTTTTGAAATGAAAGTGATGTGTTTACAGAATTTAGTTAATATAATATTATTTACTAGGTTTTAAAACTATTTGGATGTCACCAATTATCTAAAACAGCACTCACTAGACAGATTTTCCTCGTAATTTTATGAGCTGGGATAATTTAAGGGTAACAACAACTTGATTCCTTGCACATTGCATCACAAAATCACACAGTTTGTCCATTTAACACTAAAAATTGTCTTTGTGTAGCTGTCTGCTGAAGATTAAAAGTATAGATTTATACAGGAAAATGTGCTGGTTTGATTTGTAGAAGTATTAAGTTGTTTGGATGAATGCTTTAGATAGCCTTTTACTTTAAAAGGACGGAACCATGCAAGTCAATTATGTAACAGGAAAAGATGAAGAATCAAGGCCTACTCTTCCATTGTGATGTAGGTCAGATATCAGCAAGCAACTATGCATAAACCCAAAGAATAAAGAATAATTAAAAAAAAGGTCAGTGTATGCTTTCTCACTTTTAATTGTTGAGAAAACACAACAGTTTCATCAGGAGAGAATCTGTCCAGGTAATATCCCCATATGAACTTAGGATCAGCACTTATAGATAAAATAGAAGGCATCAGTCTATGATGCAAATGTATTTTGTCACAAATAGTGCAAATCCTTTGTTTTATCTCATGAAAAAACAAAAGTTGATTTTACTTTTTCATATAAAAGCTGTTCCAGACAGATCTTCATCCCTCATCATTTTCAAGAATGAAAATTTTTAACAGAGTATTATAAAGTAAATACATTCATACCCAGATAATATTTTAGCTATGCTCCTTTTATACACTACAAATCTTCTCTTTTTTTCCCCTCTAAGAGTTATTCCATCATAAATACCAAACCATTAAATTTCAGCAAAAACCTGGAATAAATCTCATCATATTCTTCAAGTAACAGAACATTTAAACTGTTGACCAACATCCAGGCTCTCCTTGCTAAGACTATGTCTACTGTAGTCAGTTAAATATGTGAGGTGAGGAAGTGTCTTACCTACTACAAGCAACCCAAAAGATGAATCCATCTTTTCAGACCATACACATAAGCCCTTCATTTCTGCTAATATACACCTTGAAGACCACACTTATAAATACATTTTAATTGAAATATTGAATTCGGACTATCAGTGCAAAATAATTAACCCACAGGCTAGCATGACACCTAGGGGAGAGGGCCATACAGAATTCAAGGAAGACACTTTTTAAGCATACATGCATATAGTAAAAGCATAATTTTTTTCAGACAGTATCTGTTGCAATCCTTATATGTATCTTAATGTCATCTGAGCTTCTTATTTAATTCTTTAGAAAAGAAATCCATTTCTGAGCTGCTTCTGAGAAGCCTATCCTTCTTTTGGAGAAAGAGGCCAGTATATTTACAGGATCTTATATTATGTCATATAAAGAATAAGGAAAGTTGAGTCTAAGTTTCTGTTTTTACACAACTACAGACATACATTATGAAAAGGTCAGCCAAAGATAATTTAAAATACTGAACTGGGACAACTGCCAGGAGAAGGGTAGCTATTTTAGGTACTGTGATCTGACTAAAGCACTGCCTTGCAGCTTCCAATTTGAGGTTTCAAATATTTACATTCACACTAACAAAAAGATCCCTCTTTAGGTAAAGGTCGTTTTAAAGAAGCAGTAGAAAAATCCACATATTCTGTGGCAGGAAAGGTGATTCATTAAAACACACAAATACTGGTGGCTCTTAAGAAAGTTACAGACCATAGGTTGCTGTTTAATCATCACCTTTTTGAACAACTTGATACTGTATGGGAAAAATCTGAGTTAATAAAAAGAATATAAAGGGGCAAAAAGATCAACCACTGAAAAAAAAAATCACCCTATTAATATTGTTTTAAAACATTCTGATGGACTTTACAATGTGTCTCATGAGATGAAAGACAAGAATATATTCTGCAGCTCAATGAAATTTCTTTGACAAATTGCTCAATTACCACCATTTGGGATTCAAAGTGTATATATCACCAGTTTTCTGTTTTTTTCATCTCTGCTTTTGTCATTCTGAAGTTTAGTGCATGTCTTCCTCATTTTTATATAAAAGGTGCTCCAAAGCACTTCCTGCAACACTCAACCCTGCTGCTTGGTGGAGCATCTATTTTCTGCATCTTTTCAAGAACTTCCTTTGGTAGTTTTTTAAGTGCAAGTCTGTATTCACTATCAAAGACCTCTGAAATAGAAAAAGCATAGCTGAGGTTATTTAAGAAACACTGTACAGTGCGCACTACTGTTCCTATAAAGTGCTTTTGGTCATTTCTATATAGTAACAAAATTATTTTCACTAACTAGCTGCTGATTTTTTTTTCCAAAATGCACCTTCTCACAGGACCTGAAAAGCATCTTTGTAAGACGTATGGCATCACAATACATCACAGTGTATACCTACTGCTTCTATCACAGTTCAGTTTCCCTGTATTTCCCCTATTACATCCCATAAGGGAGTCACTGTGCTTACACAGTACCAAACAGAAGACAGGGCAGAGCAGATCAGCAGGGCCTGGGCAATCAGGTGGTTAGATGACATAGGTCTAATATGTGGGTCAGAGAAAGATGGACAAGACCGGAAATAAGCTTTCATACATGAGGAATTAAAACTTCAAGCTAATACTCTTTGTTTAAAATTACTGATTACTGGTTTCAAATGAAGTCAAAATTAATGGCCCCATCTGAATTACATTTACGTAAAAGCAACTCTTACTTGAAGACTGACTGACAGTCAAGTACTTTTCATTAAAACACAACTGAAAGTTAGAAATTCATGGATGAAAAGTCAGTTTTATACCCCAGTTTTTGTGTAAAATATTGATACACTCCATAACACAGGCACTGTGCATTTCAGAGTATTTTTTACTTACCAATGTCAATGTTTTCTCTCCCAAGAGACACCAGAGACAGGAAAAGAATTTCCCTGTAAAAACTCCTAGGGGAATATTTTGAAGGCCAAGTTAATGAAAGCACCAATTGTCCTAAGTCTACAAAGTCATTACTGAAGATGCTGATCTTCCATTATGTAGTTTCTGCAACTGCTCTGTTTAAAAAGTGAATGATCAACATGACTACCAGCTTTAGGTTTTCTAACCTCTGAATACTTTGACTTATTGCAGAAAGCTACATTGTTGCCAAATCCTAGCAGTTACATTTTCCATGAAAAATTCCCCTGCCAAACATGCCATAAAAACTTCAAACAAACAAGAAATCTGAAATTAATCATCACTTATTTATTATTTAACAATTTGTTCCTGCCTGAGGGTGAAGCGCTAGGTGTGGGTTTATTTCAGATCATCCATATTTTGGTTTTTTTTGTTTCAGAATGTCAGGATCTATCTCACAATTAGGTAAAAATGAATAATCAGATATTAATTTTTCCCCTTGTGGAAGTCATAAAGTTGTTTCTCTAGGCAGATTAGTTTCTGCTTCTTTTTAGTAACTACAAAACACAGAAGCAGAGATGACTTAGCATGACAGACTTCAAACACGGTAATTTACTTAGAGGTTCTTCTGTACAAAGCCCTTGAATTCCAGTGCAGGTGACAAAATGTACCATACAAGGATTATTTAAGTGTCTCTGTTTGTGGATCATGCTGCATCTTCTTTTCATAGCCAATACTGCAGATTGCTAGAATTTCAGTAGATATAAATAGGGAGAATATTCTACACACTGCAACAGGATGCTGTACACTACATTTGTATGTATCAATGTACTAGATCTGGAGTAACACTAAAATCTGCATAGTTAACATCTGCATTTTTCTTACTCATTTGCAGAATGTCCATCTTGATTTAAGAATCCCATTCATCCATTTGACCTGGATGTACAATGCATAGGGATACAGAATGCATCTGTTTGTAAACATGGGCATAAACAAATAAAACCATGGTGTTTGGTGGACACAAATGAAACTGAATATTCCCCAGAGGTCCTTATGAAATTATCATTGTGAAATATATACAGTCAGATCTTGTTTAATTTCTAGTGGGGAGAAAATAGTACGAGGTTATCCCTTTACCTCTGTCGTTTCACATCTGGCTTAATTTTCTGTAGGAGGAGGTTGATTGGCTTAACAACATCATTGTGTTGAATACTTAGTTTGATGTTCTCTAACAAAGTGTTTGTTGCCTGCTGATCTTCTGCCAGTGTGGAGGGTCTCTTTTCAGAAGAATCTGGGAAGTGTGAGCATATAGACTATTAAAGCAGTGACTTATTTCTTTTTTACTTTAATAAGCAGAAGGTATTTCAAAAAGTGAGATACATATAGAGAACCTCTACTCAATCTATAGACATTTGTTAAAATGGAAAGTCTGTGTCTGCTTATAGTCTTCATGCAAAAATTACTTTATACAAAATGACAGGATACATCAATTATCCAAGTGCAAGAACTCCCACATGACAGAAATACAACAGATTGAAGAGCACCCAGCATTAGATGTTGCCCGCGATGGTTTGTTAGCTCACAAGCCTGCATAGCTATAACCAGATAATGCAGTGAAGCATTCAATTCAGGTGAAGCTTATTTAGCACCACATCTAGAGCAACTTCTCACACCCTGTTTAAGCGAATGACATACAATGAACAGATTAAACTTTTTCACACAGATCAGTAAGATATTTTCACACCTAATGTGATATCTAGACTATGCCAAGTACCTAAGGGATTGCAGATGTTCCACATAATAAAAAAGCTTTCAAACAGATGGGCTGTATACATTTCAGACACTACAAACCGTTTCTTTCCATAGCCTCTGCTCCTTCTGTTTTCTGTAACATTTGTTTAACTTACTGAGATTTCTCCAAGATATATAGAGGGGCTCCCCTGCCTCTTGGTGGAGGTTGATATTGTCCCACAGTAGATGGATGTATACTAGCTTGCTATCTTGAGCAAGAGATGTCAAAGGAAGCTAAAAAAATGAGGAAATGGAAACCAAGTTTTGAAAATATCAGTACAGTGTTACATTACTGAAAAAAACATTCTCTTTTACTCATTTTGCAAACGAAGATTTATTTATTTATCTTGAATCTAACAAAAAGGAGATAATTTCTTCTACAGTAAACTGCACTCAACCAGAGCAGTCACAAATAGTGTAACATTTAGTTGCCATTTCCAGTTTATCTTAATGTATGAAGAACATTTAGTCTTCTACAGACATCTGAAGAAAATATTTCTGATTATGTATCTGGAAATATTTTTTGTGCACCAAACACTTTACTTGATTTGTACTACTTACCATACTATACTGTAATATTTTCTGACCTGAATATCTATGTGCATATCTATGTGCTGGTCTTTCCAAAAAGCAGAAAGAATCTTTATTTGTATAAAAATATGAACTATTTATTTCCATTAAAAATATATGGCAGTCAATACAATAGTTCTGTAATTATTTTATAACTTTAAGTCCCTCTGGGGGAGGGAGAATTACCAGAGAAGAAAAATTACCACTTAGTGTGTCTATTTAAATAGTAATTATGAGACATTATGTCCCATCTTGTGCTTTTCCCTGCTAATACTGTGGTTTTCCAGTACACTTTAGACTTCATTAGTATTGTCTTCAACTATATTTCTTGAAAAATTGTTCTTGGTTCTAGGTGGGTGTTATTTGAGGGAAAGAATTTTAAAACTGAAGTGTATACAGGCAGATAGGAAAATACTACCTTTTTTGCATACATTATATACAAATACATATCGAATGTGCTACCTACATACACAAATTATATAGGTTATAGAAAAACATCTACTCCTTAAAATGAGAAAATCAAAACACTAAAAAGATATATCTGTTCTACAGCTTTTGTTCTAGTCATATAGTAATGAAACCAGTGGAGTTTGAATAGCAAAACCTATTATTGGAAGAGAACAAAAAGTACTGACCAATAACTTAAAAGGTTATAAACTCAAGTATGTAACCCACTGTATTGTGTATTGCCATATATTGTTATTTGTTAGTTCTTCACAGATATATCTTGCTTCTTTCTGCATATCAGCCTTCTCTTTAATGAATCTTACTCTCTGGCTTTTTGAAAGAGACCAGCTTGACTAGAATTTGAAGGCAGTTTTCACTCATCTTCCTTCAAGATTCCTTGTGGAAAACAAACCTATCTACTTGTTATAAAAACCAAGAATCTAGATTCAAGCTATTCAGATATTACTTACCCACCTGTTTTGAACCAAACTCTCCAACTTAACTTAGAGTAGTATTTGCCATTCTAATACAAGGAAGCCACTTACCTGCACTCCATCATTACAGTGCTCAGATGTTAGAATCAGTCCAGGTAAGTTGCTAGGTAGATCCAACCGTTGGAAATACCAAACTAGATTCCAGAAAATGATGGGGTGTTGATTGATGAATTTGGATGTATGAATTACTTGCTCTCCCTCATTCTCCAACAGTGATTCAAGCTCCTTATGCAAAACCAATGGACTCAAGTAGGGTACAGATACAGGGAGAGGGTTAGGTCTTTTTGCTAAAGGACCCTAAAAAACAGAACACCACACATAAATTTTATTTTTTACAAAATAAAAGATTTTTTTCCCAGAAATACTTTTCAAGATTACTTGCTCTGGAAACCACCATTGCAGTTTCCTTTCAGATTTGGAAGACGCCTCTGAAACTAATGAACACACAATAACTTTAGTAGCAGCAGTTTTCACTGTTGTGATATTTTTTAACTGTGAAGAACAATCATCTAGGTTCTCTCTCTCATGTAAACAAGAAAAAAAAAAGCTAATTTGTTAGAACTTGTTCCTGATTGTGCAATTTCAAGCTATCTAAACCATTAGTTAGCTGGTACTAACCCTGTGGCTGGAAATTACAGAAAAATGTCAGCAATTATATCGGCTGCAGAACTGAATCATGAGTTCACATTTTAAGACAGCTTCTGGACAATAAAAAGCACCAGGAGAGGGGAAACACTTTGTTTCACAAGTAAGAATAATGTAAGAGCCTCGGTACTGCCTCTTACCTTCTCCCAACCATTCAACAGGTAAGCCTAACAGAATATACAGTAGCAGTGGAAGTAAATGCACAGAAGTGGAATGAACTTTCACTCTTGCAACATTGGGTTGTTCATACTACTGAGTTTAGTCTGCTGTAGAAGCTGCTTTGTTATTAAAACAAACTTCCAGTTTTAGAAAGACAAAGACTAGGCTTCATTCCACTAGAGAGAACATTTCAAATCACACAGAACCATTTGTACAAAGTATTGAAAAAGCAATTTTAGATTAAGTGAATCAAGATTTTTTTCAGAAGTAAGAACATGAAAATATGCTTGGTCACTCCCATTTCCCAAATGGACAAGAATGCTAGTAGTAGAATATTAGTAAGTTCATTGTATTCAATGGTTTTCTGTCAACTGAATATGCAGCTTCTAAACTTACCGCAGCTTCTTGCAAACTGTTTGGAAGACTAACTGTTGAAATGCCATGAGATGGTCTCTGGGAAAGATCAATGTTTTGCAGTGGACCTCCAACACTGTGGCTCCTAGTCAAGGACACTCCCCTTTTTGGTGGATTATTGGCATATGTCTTCATGGTTCTGGGATCTGTAGTCTGTTCTTCTGTCACATCACTGTGTGAATTTTAGACGAAAATATGCTAATATGAAACTATTCGACATTTCTATGGCAACAGGAAGGAAGCAAAGAAAGGCTGCCAAGTAAAGATCTCAAACCAATTTTCTCTACTGATAAGGAATCACAAAGAACACAAAACAAAATGCCTCTCAAACGGTATAAATATCCCCCTAGAAAAGCAGCCAGATATAACCTAAGACACAAATCTGAAAGCACTGCAATTCTGTACAGGTGCCATTCCTTGGTACAGCCTTACCCTGCTTAGAAAAACAGCAATATATAACTCTGCCGACCTACAAAGATTGTCTTGTTTTGGCTATGCTCACTTTTACATCGTCTTCCCTTTATGTTTACTTTCTCCGTCATAAACAGAATAAAAATATAACAGAAAACAATTCATAAATTGCATTCCAAACTAATTGTGAAAAAAATGGTGTCAAACTCATCCAGCAAGATAATTTAAGCAAACTCAGGCTTGTCAGATTTAACCCATGCAATCAAGCTGTTTGTAGACCTGGGAATCTTCATTTTGTGCTCCTTATAAAACAATGGATAAAAATACTTCAACTACAATAAAGAAGAAAAAACAATTGCAACAGAAAGTGTCTGCTTTCAAATAATCTCCAAAGAGAGGGAAGAGATTAATTTACTGGTGACCTTCATTTTAAGTTTTACTTTAGTTAAAAATATATGTCATCAAAATAAGACATTAACATAAGCAATACCACCTTTCACTTCTAGTGTATTAATACTACATTCATTTAAGTCTTAATTATCTGACACAGGCATCACCTCATTAGCTCCCAGGGACTAATACTCCAGAATTCCAAACTGAGTAATGACTTTGAAAAAAACCCATTACAACAAAACATAACAAATCCCAGAAGGAAGGTCACAATTCATAGCAGCATTATTTCAGTTCTTCCCTCTTTCAACATGACACCTTTGCCCTAATGCTTCCCCTCCCTCCAAACTATTTCAAAAGTGGTATTGTTTTTTGGAGTTTCGGTTTTACATAGCTTTTATTTGTCATAGAACACACTCAGCAAAATTGTTCAGTACTCTGAGAGCTTTCTCTCAAATAAAACTGTTCCAGACAATTGACTTATTTTTACTCATAATGCAGTGTTCCTCTTTTTAAAACATACATACAAGGAAAGGAGAAATAATGCTTGATTTTGGTGTGACTTTAAAAGGTAATTGTGTTTTAACAATTAGAGGTTTTACCTATTAATCAATAGCAGATGGACATGAAGTTTTATTTCTATAGCTGTATCTCTAAAATCTACTCATTTAGTGGAATAAGTGTACTTCAAACTGATAAAAGCATGCTTAAAACATGCAAAAAGAAAGGGAGGAAGCAGATGATCATCACGTTAAAAATGCACTTTATCGCATTTGGTATATAAGCCGACCTTCACTTTAGAAGTATGGAAGTACTGATACATTTCTGACAGAACTCAAAATCCTGTTTTACCTACCTCTGCTCAGCTGCAGAGCTAGTTTCTTCAGCTATGGTGTGGCTGGACTGCAGGTCATCTGAAAAACTGATCAAGTCAGCGACAGCTGGACTGGACAACAGTTTCTGCTCCACGGGATCCGTGGCTAATGGAAGGGTACCACTCTGTAAACTATCTCCTGAGGTACTTTGCTTCAGGAAAAAGCTAAGTTACAACATGAATGGGAGGAGAGAAAAATATCGAGGTTAAGATATAAGCACAAAGTCATAAAGTTCCTATCTTCCACATTTACTTTTCAAAAGTAGCAAAAACAAGGACATAAAACATGGACAAGCTTGACAACAGGACGCAAATTTCATCCTACTCTCACCCCTAAAACTTATATAGGCAGAGTAAATGAACACAGAGAGATCTGATCTGCAAAAGAAGAAATCCTACACTGGACATAAATCATTACTAATGATCTTAGTTTGACAGGGTTCCCAGGAACAAAAATAGTGTATCAATAGCTGACCCATCACTGAAAATGGTTGCTATTGTAATGTGACATTACAGACTGTGGGGAGAAGTGGCAGCTCCACGAAATCCGTGGGGCTTGAAGAGTTTAAAATACTACAGAGAGTTAGGCCTTTTCCCATGAGAACAGTGAGGCTAATTGGATGTTTCCATGGACACAGCCTTGAGTTTTAAGGAGTACAGGGGCGAAGCTGTTTGCTTGTGTTTGGCTGCAGGTGTTACATTCATGGGTGTTTTTGCAAGAATATATTTATATTCTGTGTGTGGGGGAAAGTAGAAGCGAGCAAACTGAATAAAAGATGCTGCTTCTCTGGAGCAGGGGACATCCCTTTGTCTCATCACTGTGTTGTGTGTGTGTATGTTCTTTTCTCCACGGACCAAGACCTATCGACATATACCCCACGACAACAGACTACATGATCATACACCATTACAGGTAAAAGATAACAAGAATGTGACTTTATCTGCTAAGTTTTAACTACACATTCTACAGCTGCTACAGATATTCAATTTCTGCAGTAGAGAACACTAATGGAAGCTCTTTTTCACAGCCATAATCACTACAGTGAGAACCAAAAATTCAAATCAAGTTCCAGTTTTCACAATGTAACTAAAAGAGGTAAAAATAGTAAGCAGAGAAGCTTAAACTGCAGAAACAATAAACTAGGGCATGTATAACTAAAAGTTGTTAGCAAATTTAATCTGGGAAAAATTCTTTGCCTACAGATTTAAAAACTTCTTCATACACTTTTAGAAAGTTCAAGATCCATAGGTTTTGTTTTAAAATCTAAACAAAATGAAAACAGGCCTACACCTTCTGCACAGTTATGCTTAAAAAAAGTATGGAAAGTATGAAAAGAAAAATTGGTAAAAAGGCAACCAATTCCTTGAGTTTTGGCTGTTACACAATCAATCTCGATAATTTACGCAACTTATACTTTCCCTCAGCACAATCATGGTTGTCAAACAGTCTAGACTGGGAGAGGTACCAAAGATCCTCTTGTGAAAAAATATAATCATGTACAGGGGCAAAGGCAGAAACAGTATATATAAAACACACTGACCTTGCAGAGCCACGTAGGTCTTTAAATTCTATATTAAGCAAAGGTAGAAAGGTACTTTTACAGAAAGGACAGGTAGTGTTCAAGTTTGAATCATCTGCTGTCCATCCAGCCATAATTTCTTCATCATAAACCAAAGCTCCACAAGCTCTACATTGAGAGCAGCTTGACATCAATACCTAGAACAGCAAAGAATGAATATTATCAACCCTGTTTCAGGGTTCTTCTATAATGGCTTTTTATAGGCTTATTATCCACTGGAGTTTAACAGGTATCAGAATGCCAATGGGGAGAATTTCATTCACCATACTTTCTCATCATCCTCAGAGTTCTCTCATTCATATAACTTTTACCTTCGAAATAAAAATATCAGTAATTTATTTTTGACCTGGAAAAAGCATTACCCTGAAAGGTTACTTATTTGGCATTTGCAATTGCTTGCTTTTTTGAAGCCTTCAGCATATATGAATTGTTTTGAATTGTATAAGGAAATGCATGCCTACTTATTCAAAAAACAAAAGAAACCAAAACCAAACTAAAGCAACCAAATACAAAAGAAACTTTTATAATTGTGTGGTATGTTGACTCTGGCTGGATAACAGGTGCTCACCACAGCCACTCTATCAAAATATGACAGAAGGCTGAAAGAAAAGTGTCCAAGGCAAACACAGTGACTGTTGCCTACATATCAGAAATCATCTAGAAGCAATAACTGAAACAGAGAGGCAAACATTATCGTGTAGGGTTTGGCTGGGATAGAGTTAATTTTCTTGTTAGTATTCTTTATAGCCCAGTGTTTTAGACTGGTCACCAGCTCCACCAGTGTTTTAGTTGTTGCTGCACAGTGCCTTATACACCATCATGGACTTTTCCTTTTCATTATCTACCCAACCATCAAGGAGGCTGGGAGAGGACACAGCCAGGACAGCTGACCCAAAAGATACTGTATAAAATCACACTCAGAGATAAAACTCTGTATATGTTTGTTTTTACAAAACAGCTGTTCCTTGGCTGTCATGGTGATGACTGATAGTTGCATTGCTGGGTTTTTCTGTTGTGTCTCTGTCCTTTTTTTTTTCCCCCCAATTCACTTATTAAACTGTCTTTATCTCAGCCTTCAAGCTTTTTCTATTTCACTACAAGTTTTGACCCTTCCCTCTATAGTCTTTTCTCTCTACATATGAAGGATACATAAAAGCATTTAAGACACT
Organism: Corapipo altera; assembly: GCF_003945725.1. Classification (NCBI taxonomy): domain Eukaryota; kingdom Metazoa; phylum Chordata; class Aves; order Passeriformes; family Pipridae; genus Corapipo; species Corapipo altera. Next base: position 23,627,145 of record NW_020884875.1, on the reverse strand, counting down.
CTTCTTTTTTAAAAATGTCATACCCCAGGCTAAAAGTATTAACCATCTTTGCAGTAAAAACAAGAAAAAGATGTTTTGAAAAAAAACAATCACAATCCAACTAAACAGGTAATTAATGCATACAGTAATAATGAATAATTTTAGCTTTCATCTATGAGTGTATTAATCTTACCTCCATTGCACAGTTCTGGAAAATGCTGGATAAACTAGTATTATGTGAAGAGCTGTGCTCTGATCTCTCAGAATCTAGAACTTTCATACTTCTGGGGAAAGAAACTTCACCTGCACAGAAAGAGTTGGTTTGTATTTGTTTTGTATTCAAGCAAATAGTAATTAACCCATAATAACTGCTGCTCAACCAAGGCAAGAAAATTGTACCAAAAGATGTCGAAAGGTATGTGTAACTCACTGACATTATGAATACAATACAGATAAATGTAATGCTTGTGATTGACATTTCAAGGTTATTTTTCTAACACAATATATCACAGATTAGTAAAAGAAAAACACAAAAAATAAAGACTGGTAAAGAGCAGTAAGATTGCTCAATGTATATACTCTAAAAAGTTGGTGATGATTTCTTGAACAATACATCCATATGTAAATTGTAAAGAGAAGGATAGTACCAGGTGAAATGCACGATACCAAATATGCCATTACTGTGCTTCAGTTTTCCCTGGCTAACACTGCAGTAAAACAAATGCGCTTCTTTGGTAAGGCTTGGTTTCAGGGTTATGAGTTTCGGTCTGGAGAAGGGGAAAAGGAGTTGTAATATATTCACCAGAAGGAAACAGTGAAATCGGCTTTAGGAGGCATAATTATCAGCATTACTTTTTACAAGGCCAAACTTTTCTATTGAAAAAAATACTACCAGCATTCCCTTATTATAAAGAAGGCTATTCTGATTTTTCAGCTAAAGTTTATGTTTGTGAACAAATTTGACATAGCTTGTTGGCTGCCACTCTTCATAGTCAGTGCTTATAACCCTTCTAACTAACTGGAACTAGAAGATACCTTTCAAGATTTTGTGAGACAGGGCCAGCTTATCTCCAGTCTGCAAGACAGTTCTTCCTCTCCTGATGCAGATAGTTTTACAATATTTGTATCATTTCTGTATTGCAAAGAGACCTAAATCAACCCCAGAGCTGGTTCAGTAACACATCTTTTTTCTCAAAATAAGAATCAAATCTGAACTGAAAATTATTAGATTTATTTAATCCAGTTTTACATCTGGCAGTGGGGAGGGAAGGACAATTTAGCAACAGGCATACAGTCATCAATTATTTACCTTTACAACTTCAAATCAAGTATGTATCCAACACCTCCTATTCCATGGTAAAGATGAAAAATTTTTGCTTTGGGTTTTTTGTGTGCTTAAGGCTATGGGAGTTGGTTTTGTTGGTTTGGTTTTGTTTGCTTGTTTCCCTCCTCAAAAGATCTGTCTCTTAGTTATGCATCTATTGCAGTTCTTGAAGTGCTCATCTTTTCTGTATTATTTCAAGAACTTTCAGGGTATTATGACTACATGAATGAGCAGGTCTTTCTTGCTGTAATTAGTTAGGAATCTTCCTATCACATACACAGTGGAACCATATTTTTTTTGTTAAATAACCATAACCATAATAACCATATTTTATGGTTAAATTCCTGCATTTTGTATCAGCTTTTTATACATCCAACAAAGAGAGAAACATTAGCTAAATATTTACTACAGCAAGAGAAGAGTACAGAACAGAATTAAAAATTTGCTTATAATTCTCTTAAGGGCTTGAAATAATTTCAGATTAGCATAGCTTTCACTGTTTTAATGATTTCACATACAATAGTTTTCCCTGTTTGTTGTATTATAATCAAGTTATGGGGAAAACAAAATCAACTAATCTCACCTGCACTGTAATGCTGTCTTCCTGCATCTCCACTGCTACTGCTACTGCCAAGACTAGTAGTGCTTTGTCCAAGCTCATTTGTAATTAGCCCTGGGGCTCCAATTCTTGACGACAGATTATCTCCTAAAATATTATCTTCAAAACCTACAGGGAAGTTATAGTCTGGTTGGTTGCTTTCATCCTTTAATGCAAGAAGAAAAATAGTGGGTTTGAGTACTTCCACATCCATTATTTGACTTTTATCTTTATCCTAAAGAATAAATAATTAAACTACCAGATTAAGATTAAAACCTGACGTAAAAAAATTGTTAAATGTAAGATAAATCTATGTAACCTCAAAAAGTGCAGATAATGGATGAAGCAGGAAGATACTGAAAAAATGACAGGCTTAGCAACAAAAATATTTTAGCTGAGGATCACACTGAGTGACAAAACTACAGGGATATAAACTTATTCATTACAGGAGAAAAAGGAAAAACTACGCATAACTGTGATTTGTTAGACATTACAAAAAATGAAGGAATTGTCAGAAAAAAGGTTCAAGTTGAAGTCACATTCTGAGAACTGAAAATATGAATGAAACATACCAGCTGAAATGATGCAGCATTAACACAGTCACCAAGACACAAGATGCAAGAAAGTACAATAATTAGGATTAAAAAAAGGTGATTTAAAGAAATAAAATAGGAGAGAATGAAAGGATGCTTGAAGAAACGTAGAATAAGTCACATCAGTGGAATTATGAGCCATTCAACAAAATTCTATCTAATAGGTCAGTGTAACAGAAAGGCACAGAAGATTCCTAGATCATAGGAAAAAAAACTCAGGAAAGAAAGCAAAGCAGTGAGTTTTCACTGTCATAGGCAAAATCTAGGTAAAAACAAAATTAAGAATTTTTTTAAATTTATTTAATACTGGAGACCCTATTAGCAACATAAGTTAAATTCGTTTCATGTAGAAATTAAGCCAGACAGCTATCTTCCCCTTCTCCACCTTTTATGAACACTCGGCAAAGAAGACAGAATTTGAAAAAGGCAACAAGAATCTTATCAGCCTGAAGAGGAGAGACAAAAGAGCCTTAAAACCAAACACCAGATTGAGGGGTTAACTGGATCAAGCAGAGGTCCTTCTAAGTAGAGAAAACTGTTTGAAGGCACAACGACGACACATGTAGAAAAGAGGAAGTTACAATATTCATCCATCTATCTCCTCCTTCATTCTTGTAATTATGCTCTGAAATGTTTTACTCCAAAAATGACTCTGTTAGTCACACAAGAACCATAACATTTAGCGTCCAAATTCCCGACAAGTAAGTTTACTAGCTCTCGGGCTGTACCATACGACTTTCAACTTTAATTCTCACCAATATGACTTCTTAGGTTTGTGATTTGTTTTCACAACCTTAGTTTTTGTATAATAAGACAGGCAGTGTGGCATCATTTAAGGTAACACAATTTTGTTCTTACTAGGGTTTCTTGGCTCAGCTTCTTTAAATATAAAGATAAATAAATAAATAAATGGGGGGAATGTTGAGAACAAAAAGTTCAACTTTCTGCATCAAGACCACTGAATTTGCTTCTGTCTGAAATGTGAGTTTTTTAATGGCAAGGGAAAATACCATGGATAAAGCGCAATTTTATTAGCTAATCTAAGTCAATACTTAATAAAAAACACCTCCTTGAGAAGCAATCTTCTGAAGACAAAAGTTATCCCTCTAACTTTGACTCCCCAAATTTTTCATATTGAAAAACACTTACCTCATCATCTGAGTAACTATACGCCGAAGTTACAACTCCCCACATCTTACTGGCTACATTGGCAGCCTGCTTCATGCCTGATTTCAAAACATCCATTTTTGGTCCAGACAGTATATTGTCTAACTTCAGACTGGATAAAGTTGTTACAACAGTTCCTAACGAGCCATGTTGAGAAGAACGACCCAGTCCTGTCAAAGATGAAGACCGCTCCTTTTGGACCTGTGGATAGGTTTGTTGCTTTGATCGTCCAGTGAATGTTTTGGATCTGGAGACAGAAGGACTTCTTCGATTTTCATAAGACTTAGGCGATGGCAGGACAGGATCCAAAGGCAGGCTTGACCTCCTTTCTTGTGAGTGACCAAGTACACCAGAAGCTTCTGCTTCCTTATCTGGCTTATGCAGTTCCATGCTGGGAAACTTACTACCTAATGGGTTCTTCAAATTCATATAGCTCTCTATTTCATCTGCCAAATTACGTGCTGCAACTGGTGATACCAACTTTTCCCCAGGTTCTGGATAACTTGGCTGCGTGCTGTCAGTAGCTAGCAAAGATAAAGGGTCCAAGCCTACTTCAACATCTTCCCTTTCGATAGGCTTAACCACTCCATAAAAGCTATTTCTTTTGGCAGTTGCATCTTCAGATTCTGGTTTTTGGGTTTTGGACTCAGCTGACTGTTCAAGGTTCACGTCTTCCACTGCAGTCATGTTTTCACCTCTTCCATTCTCAAGATGCTCCTGCCCTTCCCCAGGTTCTTCCACCACTTGTGAAGACTTATGTTCTAGTTCCCAAACAGTCTCAGTCACACAACTCCAAGTCCCACTTATATCAGAAACCTGCTGGTCAATGATATTTTCAAAGCTGTGGGATTTATTCATATGACAGGGTGAAGTTTTGGCTCCTGATAAAGCTGCTGTTAGAATCTTGGCATCCGCTCCCATCATTTTTGCTATTTCTTTAGAATGCAAGTCCAAGCTGCCTTTTTTCAGCAGCATTCCTGCTCTGCTTTCACTGCTGAAACTGCAGCTTCTCTCTGAAAACAGTTTCTGCCTCTTCTGTCTTTTGTCACTTGTTTTCTTAGGAAGAACATCACCAAAGACTACATCTTCAACTGAATCCTGAGTTACAAACAGCGGGCTAGAAACAGTTTCTAAAAGAGAAAATGCATTAATATGTTATTCATAGCCACCAAAAATGTTTATTTTCTGAAATCATGTGAAATCTCCTTTATCTCCTTATCAGTGAGACGACTGTGAGTACCACAGTCTCAAGCTACTCATTAAGAAGTTACACTAGCATTAACAAATTATTTCACCAGCTGCAAAGGCATCTGAAGATCAAAAGCCATCTACTCTTTGGAGTCAAAGCCGTTTAAGCCTCTAACTCCCTTCCCTGTGCCAACGTCCAGCAAAGAGGAGGTACTACATCCATGGACTAAAGGAAGGTAAAATTCCAAGTAAAAATTGCTCTAGTTGTTTGTGGGGTTTTTTTGTTTTGTTTGGTTTGTTTTTTTCCCCCAAGAGCTATAGTCATAGATCTATACATCAAACTTTGTACCTCACTCAAGTTCTGAAAAAAAACTATCATGTGTTTTTGCCCAATATAGATGCATTATTTCATTTATGACAGAGCAATATACTTAGAAAACACTAATTAAATTTAGCATGTGGAAGATATAAATTGATCTCATAAGTATTCCCATTTCCTCAGGGGAATTGGGAATATTAATTGCCTAGATAACTTTCTACTAGTTAGGTAAAAACCTCCATACGTATGGAAATTCTACCATATTAGGATCTCAACAGAGATCCTGCATTGTACCATATGCAGTCCTGGAGGATGTTTGAGTCTCACATCAATACTGCTTCTTGGCTAGCCATCAGTTCTTATAATTGCCAAAAAAGTTCTGGGCAACTTCGTACCTGAGACTCAATTCTTTGCTATCAAGCTACACTGAAACTGGACTACCTTGTCCTAGTAAAAGACAGACACAAAGGCAGAAAAAAATTGAGTCCCAAGATTTGGCTTTTATATATCCATAAATCTCCCTCATCGTAAATCTCCGAATAAGTAAAAAGATTTTGTGCAACACAAAGACAATACGCGTTGTTCCCATACTATACATGGGCAATGTAAGCTACGTGAATAAAGAGACTTGTCCAAGATCAGCAAGGTTTAGATGACAAAATCCAAGAGCAGAGACACTTAATTCTCTTTGTCACAGAACATTACTGAAACACTCTCAATGTGGGACAGGGAAAAATCTTGATTTTGATCTACTCAATAGTGATTTTCAACCTTAGAATCAAGAGGTTCCTCCTAAGTCACTTGCAAAGGACAATGGTGGAATGCAAATGTTGTGTGAGGCATTTGCACCTTGAATAGAAGTTTTGTTTCTTTCCATAACATGAAACAGATTGCAAAACACTGTAGCACAACAGGACCAGGATTTAGCAAGCTCTGTTTCACCCAGTGACTTACCCCCACTGCATTTCCTTCCACTGCTATCAAAAATGCCAGATGGAACTTTCACAATACTGTTACTCCAAGTAGGTGGATCAGTTGGACTCGGAATTTCTGTATTCAGCTGTTGCTTTTCATAAGATTTCTCTGCAGAAACCTCTGTAAGAAAGAGAATGTCAGCTTCACTAGATTCAACTAAATAATTTCGTTTGCACTGTTAGGTAAAACAAACTCCAACGTTGTTCCCTTATGTAATAACAGTCCAAAGGATCAATCCTACTAGGTACTGAGCATTTCCTGGAAGTAATATCCAGGGAGGTGACAGTCACCAGTATTATGCAGAGACTGCTTAACTGTTCACAAGCTTACAGCATTTGCCAATTTCTCCCCTTGGTATTTTTTCAACTAATCAAAGTAGAGCAAGAACAGCAGTTCACACATTTTCATGCAGGGCTACTTCTTTAATGAAGCTTTAGACGCTTAACTCACATAAAGGATCTAGTAACCCAGGTATGAAACACATTCAGTATTGAAAACAATACAATACAGGAAAACTAAGGGCAAAATCTGGACAGAAGATGACCATAGGGTCATCTACAGCTGGGAAGAGTTCATAAGAAAAAGTAGTGTCTTTTATTAGGTCAACTGGTACAGATAAAAAAATTGTCAAGATTTCAAACATATAAATGAGAGCAATGTAAAATGTAAAATACTGTGTATCCCAGCACTTGTACAATTTTTCCATCTATATTAAATTAGTCTAATAAAAGGCTATTTCTAACTGTATTTATTCCACTGCCATTATTTAGGGCACAGAAGTAATACAAGAGATTTTATACAGTTATATTTTGAGCTTGGTAACATTACTAATACATCGAGTATTTGTGGTAGTCTAATGCATGAAACCCATTTATTACCAAAAGCCTTCATCAACTTAAACATGTATACTTAACCTTCTATTAAGTCTCCAGCTCTAGAAGAAATATCTTTGTTTAGCTGCGTTTCAGTTGCAGGAAGATTATCTCCATCATCTCTTAAAAGTTCATCCTTGGATCCATAACCCTGGTCTGACTGACCACCTGCTTGAAGAAATACAAATACGTACCTCAAATTTGTTTCTCCTTCCTAAATTTGTTTTTCAGTAAGAAAACAAAAGAATTGAAATTAATTTGTTCCACATGTTGTTTCTCCAGAAAAGTTCATAGTAAGATCTCCAAAATGCCTAATTTGTGGACAGATCTACTTGGTGATGATGACAGCAGAGATAATTACTCTATACCAATCCAAATTTACTTTTCCAATTAAATTAAAGACCAGTTTTTCCCCCAGAAACATTACGGGGACTAAATACTTTTAATGCACTGTATCCCCTTTCATTCCTTTCCTATCTCATTAGCATGAAATATTTAACTGCTGGACAAGCTAAATTCTCAAATACACCTACAAAAGAAATTTAGATGAGCACAACAGTAATTAAGCAAGCTTCTAACAATGAATACAGTCCTGAAAAAACTGTACCATAAACTGTGCTATATCTTTGTACTGTAGGGCAAAGTATAAATTGTAATAGGAAAAAAGCAAAAATGAAAACATACAAGTCTGTTTGACACCTCTAACTCACTCACTGACTCAAAAAAAAAAAAGGAAGTTTATAGTAGTCCAAAAAGTCAGTCATAGGAAACAATCTAGAAAGACTCTCTTTTCTCTGCTATTTTTATCTGAAGTGCTGCTGCATGTGCAAAAAGACAAATATACTATATGGGATATATCCCTCAGCTACATGTTAAATAGGACTGTTTATATGCTTTAGAGTACCTATTAGAATACATTACTGTACCAAAAAAGATCAAAGTATAAGTCACTGAGTGTGAAAGGTACCAGGAAGCTCCATAAAACTTGACTGACAGACGTAATTTATTTACCATATGTATTACTGTTGGTTTATTTTACCAACAAATAACAAATAGGCAAAAAAGAATTATAAGTTGGAGCAGACATCAATTAATGCAGTTGCTACCATATTAAAAACCTTTTATATAGAAAATTAAGTTCTGAATTTCTTTGGTTCTTATTTTCTATCTAATTTCAATAATGTTAGTATCCCTGCTTTGCACAGAAGTGAAAATACCCTATCAATAAATGGGTGAATTACCTGCAGAAGTAACATTCAAGGGTAGAAATAATGCACACGTGCATCCAAGGCTTCACACCATATGTCTGCACCCCACACCGTGATAGCCAAGGACAAATGCGGCACCCAAGAGACAGCAAAGAGCAAAAAGCAGAGCAACAAAGAGCAGAGAGAAGGGAAGTTCAGTAATCTAGGCAGACATATCAGATGAAGCACAGGAATCAGACTCACAGTCCTTTTTACAAAGGGCTCAAGATATTAAAAACATGAAGAGTGTGCAAGAACCATCTGTACATTAAGTTTTGAAGTACACACAGAAAGGAAGTTTAGTTGAGACTGTGCACAGGTAGGATGTGATCAGTACTAAAGCAAATATGAAGAACCATGCATTTTGTCTTGTCATCTCAAATAATTAACTTTCTGTGCACTCTTTTTAACTCGGTTTATCTGGAAGAGGGCACACCACGTTTAAGGCAGAGTTTTCTGCAGCTTATCCCATCTTTCCATTCTAATAGTTTCTCATAAAAACTGCATTACAAGGTTCAGATAATTTCTGTATTTATTTCAAAGTTTAGCAACTACCATTAAGAAAGCTGAATATGGCCTTTAAAAGCATATTTTACTATAATCAAACATAACACACTAATTCCATGAATGCTAATTAGGCCTTTCTGGTATATCATCAAGGAGAAACATTTTCAAGCGTTATCTTCTGATCACTTCAACAACTATCATTCCTGTCCTTTAACACAGAGCAAGATTTTACTGACCCAGACTATCACTTCTATGAATAAATGACAACATGCAAAAATTAAACAGCTTCATACCTTTTCTGAAGATTAACACAAAAAGCAAGGTACATGAGAGCACAGCAAGACATTTATTTTAACTTTACAGTATTTCTGCTATGGTTCATTCTAATAAGAAACATGATCTGCAAAAAAGGAGTAATACTCAACAATAACGTATTTCTTTTCTACACAAGTTAACTCCATGCTTCAGTCTCTAGAGCTTCAAGAGGGGAAGGTTTTAGTTATGGAGGGGAAATCAACAGGAGACTAAAAAAATTTAGGCTTTTGGGGAACTGTTAGTAGTGAAACCCAGTAGAATCTAGTACCTGTGCTAGAGTGATTATCAATGGAATCAAGCCTGACTAAGTCACTGACGAAGAGGGTGTGCTCCCCACTGTTAGCATCATTAGAACTATCCACGCTACCATGGCTCACCATGTCCCCATCACTTCCACCTGTGGGACTCCGCAGAGCTAAAGAGATGAATGAGAGCTGGTTAGTAAGAGAGGATTTAACTTCTCAGGTTTTTAAACAAATCTAACCTTTTCAGACAACAGAAAATACTTCTGCTTGCACATATAAGAATACGAAATTCTAGCAAAAGAATTCAGACAATTAACTCTTCATTGTGCAAAGGACATTCTAATACTGTTTAAAGCATCAAGTTGGCAATTATCAATTTCTATATATTTAAGGAAAGATTTTCCACTTAAAAAAGCCACAATGTTAGCTACAATCCCTCAGAAATCCCTCTTGTTCAGCAGAAATAAATTCATTTCAATTAACTTATTACCTGATATCACAGGCACTTGCGGGCTCCGCGTTGATTTCTTTAAGCACTGCCTAAATTGTGCTGTGCCATGAACTACGTTTCGTACCTTTGTCCACAGGAATATGCCACTGCGGTTACTGCTAGGCCAAGAAGACTCTAAAACCGCCTACAAAAAGTCACATTGTAATAACAAAAACAGTAAGAAAGTTACACTGAAGAAACATGGTACAGTGAGCAGGTTCTTTTCCCTAATCTAAAAGCACATTTCCTGTAAACCATGTGAAGTAGGACAAACACTTCCACAGCTCAGTATATACAACAGCTGAGTAAAAATAAACAATGGATCAAGATTTCTTTAAGTAAACAAAGTGGGCTCTGTTCTTATTTATATATTTTGATAGCACCACATAGCTTATAACGAAGTTTCATCAGCATATTACAGGAACTTGGAAGCAAGCAGAAGAGGGGCAGGCTACCTCCACTAAGCCAATTCCAACTTTCATCCATCTTGAATCTTACTATCTTAAAGAATAAACCTTGGAACAGATGTATTTGACATGGAAGCACCAGACAGTTCCAAAACTTGGAAATGGAAATACTTTAAATGTATATATCAATAGAATTTCTGGTTAGTCAAACAGCACAGGAATATAAATTTATCAGTGTAAAACCATGCCATGTAGATCCAGTCAACAGTACATACGTCCAAAAGAATTGCTTGACCAACAGAATCAGCAAATACAAGTGAAGACCTCTAAGAAACAATGTTCAAAAAGTGTTACAGGACATTGGGAATGACAATAGCAAGAAAGATACTGGTCCCTTACCTTATTATAATAACCATAGGTGATGGCATTTGGCTGTATTCCAGCATTTTTCATTTCAAAAAGGACCCTCACAGCCTGAACAGGTTGACCCCACAGTCCACAGAGCTGCATTACTACTCTGTAGCAGACCTGACAAGATACAAAAGTTCAGAAATGAACTGATGACAGGAACTGTGAAACTGCTCATGCTCTTCCCTGATTTCCAACTTTTACACATCTGAAAGGGAAAGCCACGTGAGAGCAACTACTTCATCCATACACTCCACAGCCTGAAGAGGGAGCAACAATTAAAGAGGAAATCACAGGAGCTGAAATAACATCGGCAGTCACATTGTTGGGCATGCTGACTTTTTTTTTCCATTTGGCTCTTTTGTTTGAGAAATAAAGGAAGTAGGGAAACACCCATGAGAAGGTCAGGATAACTTGCTGCTGTGTGCCTGTGGGTTCTACTGAAAGAATAGTATGCTGCACACAAACCCATTATCCCATCAGTGCGATATGGCTGCAAAGCATTAAATCAAAGTGCCTTTAAAAACAGAGATACTCAGGAATTTTCTTCTGGAAGTCATTTGAGAGATGATAAGCAACGCTAAGCTGGAGTATTTAACCCAGCTGACACTATGCTGGGGATGAAAAAGGAAATTAACTTCCAGTTGCCCTAGTTAAGCAGACTTATTTGAGATGATTTTAAAGTGGCTTTAAAAAAGGTCAAACCTTAACGTGGTGGTGGCAGTGAAACAGACTGTATTTGCACCTTCTGCCCCACTCCATGTTCATGGTAGCTTTTTTTTATTTGCACTTGCCTCATCTAGTGGTTCCACATCGGTTTTCCTCATTTTAATTAGAACATCATATGCCTGCTGCAGCGCTTTGACCTTGGGATGTGCAACTCTGACATAGGCTGGCAGACAAATAAACCATAGGCTGTAACTGTGACTGAAGAGACACTTAGCCCACTGTGGGGGGCTCACGTAATACTTCTTGGCTAATTTATGGGCTGTTTTTATCTCCTGTGAGGGTGAAACAAAACAAAAAAGCAGACAAAAGATACAACATTCTGAATCTAGAAGTCATTACTAACTCAGATACTGGCTTCTTAAGAGTAAGCATTTAACAATAATCCACACATTCAATGGAAGATCCCTTCTTACTACTCTCTTATTAAGACTCTCTGCAAGCAAAAACTAGCATTGAGATTAATCTTTTTTTTCACCATTAAAGCATTAATTTTAATTTAATTTTATATTACTGTCTAAAGATTAAAAATGCATTTGACAATAAACTGTAATCTCAGATTCTAATTTGTTTATCTGTTCTCTTTTTTTTTTTGCAAGTGTTCATTCTCAGGAGTTACAAAGACCAAAGCTCTAACAACACTAACTTATAGTATAAATAGGTAGTGTCAGTTTCACCAAAAAAATTCCTATCTTTCAGTGTTCATACAGTGATTACAGTGAGACTCATCTGACCTGTTTTGTCCTCTTTGCCATGAGTGCTGGACTATTTGAAATGCTACTTCCAGCTGGGTGTCTGCTGAAGGAAAGCTTGAGCTCCTGTGGCCTGTCAAAGAGCTTGAAATCCAGTCGTGGGAAATTTTTATAGCTATCGAGATGATTTAAAAAAAAAAAAAAAAAAAAAAAAGATTTTCACATACCTGCTCACAGCAGGAAAGCCATACAAAGACACTGGTGTGGCAAGAACTGACAAACAGGAGAGTAAAGAATCAGGGAGAAAAAGAGAAGACAACAAGCTCTTTTTAGCCTTATTCACAAAGATACCACAAGAAGATGCCTCGGACATAAAATCTCCAGAGACAACGGAAATAAGAAACAGACTGCTATCCAGGTCATGAAGGTAAGGGAAGCACAGACAACGATCAACAAGGACAACAGCTGAAAACAGAACCTTCATGATCTGCAAGAGAGACAGGAAAAAAATCATATCCAGAGTGTCTGAAACTCCATACTTTCTGCACAGGGCTGAAAAAGACTGAATTCAAGAAATCTGAAAAGTGGATGTTTTATTGTTTTGGTTCATCATCTGCAGATCAATAGTACTGGGTAGGTTCATAACCTACCCTTCATCGTTCCCAACCTGGAACAAAGTGCACGGCACTAGCTACAAAATACACGTAAATGGCTCAAACAGGAAGAAAGACATTGAATAAATGTAGAAAAGTATTACTATGAAGTTGGCAAGAAGTTACTGAAAAATTAATACCATAATCCACATGCCCTCAAATATACACACAAAAAACACAGACTTCCAGAACTTCAGAAACTTACCAGAATTTTGGCAGCTCCTATCTTTCTAAGGGTTCTTCTAAGCACTGTATTAAAGCAAGTCTTGCACTAACATGGAACATCTGCCCTGCTAAACATTGTAAGCACTCTAGTTTCACTCCATGTGGTTGTTTAACTGGTACCTGTATTTTGGCACTCGGTCCTGTCCATCATCAGCAGGGGGCTCTGGTGGCATTATGAACACTGTGTGTTCACTTTTTAGTGACTCATCAAGCTCAATCAACCGTGCATCTTCGACAGAATCTACATCGACCTGAAAACAGAGTTTGTACACTAAGTACAGAGTTTGGCTTTGTAACAGAAATGTCCTCTTTAACTTTAATTATGTTAGAATTCGTAAAAATATATTTAATACATGCTGTATTTGATTAGATATATAAGTTAAACTTGTTCTAATTACTCAAACACCAAATCCACAGCCTTGTCTTTCCATTTTTATTTCATGATCAGATATTCCTAAACATTCTGAAGGATGAAGTACCTTCTCTCCTTTTTCTGTTCCTTTATCTGGAAAGAGCTGGGAAAAGAAAAAAAAAAAAAAAAAGAGTTTCTTCTCAACTCAAAAATACCCCCCTAAATAATTGTATTAAAGCTGTGTCATTTACTCAAATATTAAAGAAGAAACACTAAATTTCCATATTACTGTAGAAGCAATTAAACTGTTTTTCAAATACTTCAGCAAAGAATTCAGTAATCAGCATGTGTTCAATCTGTTGACATTATCTACCAAATACAAAATCCTAAATCTACCAAAGGAAAAGTGCTTTCATTTAGTTCAGATGAAAGAAACTTCTGTTTTGCACATATTTTCAATATGAAAACCTGCAATAATATCAAATTATTAACTAAGTATTCTCTAGATGCATACCCCATACTTAGCAGAGAGAGAAAAATAAAGGCAAATAAATTTTTAAATACTTATGTTATTGTTTTTTTACAAGTGCTAATGTGATTAGAATCAATACAGAATCAAAGACTCAATCTATAAGAACTTCGTATTAAAATGAAGGTTCTGCCCAGAAAGAATCATATATATGCACCTTAAAAATAAATATAATTCTCTAGCTCCTAATTTTTACACTGCAAACTTGTCATTTTAAAAATGAAGCTGTAAATTCCATGACCCATCTAGACCAGAACCATACTGATGAGACCTCAGGAAACAAAAAAAAGAAAAAAAAAAAAGAATGGGATACGGCAATCTTTCTCCTATAACAAACATGCAATGAAAGGGGAACCTACTTATATAAATCAGTTTTGACCATAATTGGAGCATATTTTAAGTTGAAACTGTGTGAAAAAAACAACAATTACCACTAGATGACCACTAGTAGTAATTCCATATTAGAAGGAGAATAATTAACATTTAAAGAGAAGACATAGATGGCATTTTGCTAATGTCAGCTACTGGTATTTCTTGCATTATCCTATGGATTGAAATGCCACAGGACTTTAATCAAAGTTTCTTGCAATAACACAGAAAATTATGACCATCCAAGAAGATGAAAATCATGACTAAGCAATAACCACCAAGAATTCCAATCCCTTCAAACACTTCCTGCAAAGGGTATCTACCTTCTCAACTAAAAGCCAGGACAATAACATGAAATGAACAGAAGCATATAAACTTATTGCTACATTTTTCACCTTTTCTATGCAGTCATCAAAAAATGCCAATCCAGTATCCTTGTCACTCACAAAACTGCACTCTTCAATAAAGCGGCTGAATATCTGTGTTTTGGTGAGATGCGTGTAGAACTTGGTATACGCACGGTCTCTGCTTTTTAAAAACCCTGGTTATAAAAGGGAACACACAACTAAATACCAGTTCCATACAGGTTCCATATGAGTTCCATATGAAATTAACATATAAATTGTTCACATAAAATATTTAAGGTTTGGCTTTATCAATAAAGTATTGGCGTTATCAATAAAAACAACTATTTATATCTACTTGCATTTAGAAGACTAAAATAACAGCATTTTTTTAATAAACTATTTTTTACCACAGTTAACAATACAATCAATCGTCCCCATGTAATCCACTTACTGCGTTTGTTGACTCTTGGTGCAAGAAAAAGCTTATGACCTCATACAAAAGTATCTAACAGTTAAAATTTACTAAAAATAAAAATGATATTTTAAGAGGTAATGGGCCTGATAATATTTAAGACTCTCCAAACCACTGACTAAAAATTTCTTCTCAAATCTGTCATCCAATAATTAAAAAAAAAAATCAATCTCACCAAAAAAGAAAGAAAACTCACACCACCACATACAAAACAAAACACCTGTGACATTTTATGCAGCATTCAACCATGAACAGATCTGAAAAGTTAACAGTGATGAGGAAAATTACATTTGCTGACTATTGCTTTATTACGTTTTAGATCTTTGCCCTATTTTCTAATATTTTCCCATTTATACCAAGACCATTACTTCATTCTTCATTACTGGGCTTTTAATATTTCAGCTCCGTGAAATTGAGAAATATTCTTCCATTCATTCCCAAGAGGTGCCCTTAAAAAACATGCCATGAAGACAGGGCATCATGTTACCCAAAGAAAACTTTTTTAATACCAGTGCAAACCTGCACTTCTATGCGTATATATCTGTGTTCTAATCAACTTTGATTAGTTCAACTTCATACAGCTGCAATTCTAAATATTGCCACAGACTGTACAACCAAAGGGAACTTTGACCTTTTAAAGTTACACAGCTCCTCAACCCTAAAGTTGTAACACTGCCAACACTATCAGCAGCTGGTTTGCCTCACCCTCACCTTGATGATCAAACAAGGAATCAGCAGCAGTTGCTTTATTTGAAGGTGCCTGCGTGATTGGCTTGAGGAATGTTCTGTAACCCTTTAAAATAGATGCCATAAAACGGAGAAAAGCCTCCTGGATCTCCATCTCGAGTTCTATCATCTTCTTCTGCCAGGAGAAATCTGCCTCTATAGGAGTCATTTCCACTGCAGAGCCTTCTTGAGTTTTCCTGTGAACTAGCAATGAACAACATGTACAGTCCTTTATTAAAAATTCAGGCCATTCAAAAAATTTTTTCTACTTGCCCATGTTCAGAAATGACAAGCACTAGAACTCCTATAATTATTTCTCAATTTAACTGGTCCATATAAAAGGCAGGTTACTTCAACAGCTGATTGTGTGTTTCTCTAACTATGCAGCAGTTTGGGACATAAAAGGAGGATGGATGCCAGCTCAGTTAATGTTATTCTATGCCCAACTGAATGTAGTCTTTCAGTAATAAATCAACACAAACTTAAAGTACCACGTGTCCCCTCCCTGCACCCAAGCAGCTCCTCTTGGGCTGCTCTACAATCTTCAGTCTCCTCTTCAGGCCTCTTTAGGCCTTGGCCTTGATTAATGACTCCTGAGCAGTTAAGCTCCCCTTGAGCTTATCAGAAACACTGTCTGTTCTCAGCAACTGCTGCTGCCTAAAGAACAGTTGTTGCCTCATGAAAAGCCTTGGAACACTATCTGCCTGACTCATAGCCTGAACGGAACGATATTATTATAACTGGACTTTTGAGGAAAATTCCAGTAGTTACCAATCTCCAGGAAGGACATTGATGGACCATCTTGTAACACTACAAAGACCAGTCCTAAGCCAAGCCCTCTGAGATCTCCTGGGCTGCTGCGACTACACCAGCACCTCCTTCTCAGTGGGACTTCTTGGAGCTCACCAGCTCTCCAGTTCGTGACAGTCCAAGGACCACAGCCAAAAGCTGCCGATAGGATCTGGGCTAATACCTCTACACTCCTCAAGGCTCAACCTGTCACCCACTGAGGGTTGCCAAGACATCCAACATTGAGTATCTGACTAAACTCAAGGTGAATTTTTAACAGGTAGATATACCTTTGTACACAATTCTTTGTGTCTGTTGAATGCATGTGTGAAGGGATTTAAACATCCAACAGCAAGTATAGTATGAGTATTTCCATCTCAGATCTGTAGTTAAGTTACTGTGGTGCTTACAGTAAATCCTATTAAATAACTTTGTTAACGTTAGTCAGTGATTAAGTGCTGTTAACACATTTAGACATAAACCTGGGCCTTTGGATTCAGCTCCTTAGTCTAGGGGTAAGTTTGGACTCAGTTGCACCTAGGCTCCAGGAGAAGTTTAGAAGGCAAGGGGATCCTCTCTGCACCTCTTGTCTCAGCAGTAGGGTTTCCCTTACTCCTTTGCAATGTCAGTTAACAGTCCCTGTTAAAATCATTCTGCAATGATTCTAACCCGATTTTCCTTTGCATGCTTTATCCATGTAGTAAGTAATGAAGTGAATCTTGGTACTGAAATTTGTTGTGCTTTTGCAAATTTTATATTAAACCTGCTTTTACTGATACACCTTTGCTGGTCATTCTTTAAGTGACCTAAATCACTCATTTGTGACACCACGTTTTCCCTGTTCTGAAGACTGTGCATCTAAAACAATTCTTCCAACAAAAATTCTAACATTTTAGTGCACCAAAAGGTAGAAACAAAAAGGTGACATTCAGAGTTTACTCTTGCATTCTTAAAAGAAACCCAGCAACAAGTATTGCTGAAAATGATAGTTTCACACTTTTTATTACTAAAAACACCAACTTCTGCTTCTGGAATTTACAAATTATTTTGTATATCTTGTGTATCTATGAGGCTATCATCGTCTCCTTCCCCATAATGATGTAACCTAACACACTGTGAACCAGATTACCAGAGGGAACCTACCTACAGTAAGAAAGAAGCAATACCTGAAAACTCTTAGGTCAGTTAGAACCTTGCCCTTATCCGTCCAAGTCATTAGGCTGAAGACGGTCAGTTTTTGTTTTTACTTTGCCAAAATACTTTGTCAAAATTTAGTTACTCCACTATTCTCGTAGAAAAGTCATTATCTAAGAAATTCACCAGTACTGGACCCTGGAATCTCTGTGGAAGCCTCTCATCTGTGCCTTGGAAGATCATGGAACAGATCCTCCTAGAAGCCATGATGAGGCACATGGGGGACAGGGAGGTGATTTGAGACAGCCAGCACAGCTTCACCAAGGGCAAGTCCTGCCTGACCAACCTAGTGACCTTATATGAAGGAGTGATTGCATCAGTGGACCAGGGAAGGGCTGCAGATGTCATTTATCTGGGCTTGTGTAAAGCCTTTGACATGGTCCCCCACAACATCTCTGAATTGTAGAGAGACTAATTTGGTGAGTGGACTGTTAGATGGGTAAGAAAGTGGTTGAACGGTGGCATCCAGACGGTAATGGTCAACAGCTCAGAGTCCTGATGGACATCAGTGACAAGTGATGTTCCTTAGGATCTGTACTGGGACCAGTGTTATTTAATGCCTTCATTAATGACACAGGCAGAGGAACAGAGTGCACCCTCAGCAAATTTGCAGATGACACCAAGCTGAGTGGTGTGGTTGACACACCTGAAGGACAGGATGCCAGACCTGGCCATGCTCAAGAAGTGGGCCCATGGGAACCTCCTAAGATCAAGTGCAAGATGCTGCAAACTGGGTTGGGACAACCTCCACTGCCAATACAGACTGAAGGATGAACAGATGTTTGCTGAGAAGGACTTGGGGGTGCTGGTGGATGGGAGGCTGGACATGACCATGAGTAAAGGCTAAAAAAAAAGATTAAATTTTAAGAAGTCACAGAAAAAAAAGGATCTAAAAAATAAAATTCACACCTCATGTGACAGAAGGAAGTTCTTACATTTATATACTAATTACAATTCATTTTATTTTTTCTATTTCACCTGTTGCCAGCTGTGAGTGCAGTTTCTTTAAGGTGCTGAGCAGACTTTTACATGGCTTTTTGGGAAACTGCTTCCAGTTGGTGCTCTTCTTATCATCTGATCTGTAACACAGGAGAGAAAAAAATGGACATATAAAATACAGTTAGTATAAAAAAGAAGAACTCAACAGCCCTAGGTTTCTTCATTTACAGCAGGCAGTACCTAAAAAACATTATTTTGAAATTTTGTCAGCGTCCCTATTTGTTACAAAGAAAAAAAACAGGAGTGACATAACTCAGAATTTCATTTCCTCAGATACAGAATAGTATAAATTGAGTAATAAGTAGAGTTTTGTCCAGTCTGTAAGGAATAGGTAGATTAAGACTTGATTTAGACCTTTCAGATGATTTCCCTTTCAGATTTTTCTATCAGTCTTGTTACTATATGTAACTACTATGGAAAGTCTATTCTACCATTAATGTGCCATACTGCTACTGGTATAAATAAAAGGTAGTTCTGAATACAACATGAAATTGTTAGGGCAAAATGTTAGAAGATAATTTGGTAACTTTATGGTCACACTGTAACATGTTTATGGCAACTCAGTCCCATCTTCAACAGGTCTAGGAAGATTGGGAATTGAGTTCATAGTTGGAAAATTATGTGGTTGATCAAACAATGGAGTAAATTGTCTAAAGGAATGCTCATCTTCTTTAAGAACAACAACAGATAAAATGCTACACCACCTTCAAGCAGTTGGATATAAAGAGAGATTAGTAGGGAGTAAATCCCAAGAACTTCTACACCTCTTTCTGGAAGGCAGAAGATGGGGGAGAATCTCTATTACAGAGAGAACATCAAACCTTGTGGCCATGAAACCAAAAAAGTTATTACTATCCAAGCTGATACTGTCACTAGTTGGTTTTGCACTTTGCATTTTTGAGATCCTTGTTCCATTATTATTTGCTCTAGTGAAAAATCAACACAGGAATATCTTAGGAAGGAAGCCAAAATTTCAGGAGTTAAAGAAAAATTGCATACTTACAGATGCCTTTGCCCATTCTTCCCCTGCAATAATTGCATACCTATAAATAATTTAAGTGGTACCATTCCAAAAATGTCAGGAAAAAATCCTGCTATCAAACCTTTGTCCTAAAAAGGCTATTCAATGAACTTTCAATGTTAACTTTCACAGAGGTAGTTGAAAAAAAAAATTAAAAAAGCATTAAGGAAGATATTGAATGAATAAAAGTCCTTCAGTATTTTTCAGCATAGCAGCAAACCTGCTCTCGAAAGACACAGACTGACTGATGTAACAGACAATACTGCATTTTTGAAAAGTTATTTTTCTATTAAGCAGTCTTTCCAGGTCAGCAACAGTGCTGTTAAATACTTTTACATAAAAAAAAAAAGCAAAAAAAAAAAGCAAGCAGCGTTGCCACTGAAATAAAAAGGGGCAGAAACAGATGTGGATAAAACTGAATGAAACATTAATCTTTATTCACTAATAACATAGTATTTCAGAATTCTCTATGATCCTCAACAAAAAGTGTTTTATGGGCATTTGGGTTTAATTACACATCTGCAAAACTGAAAGATACACTAATTTCCAAGTTAAAAAAGTTTTATAATGAAGGTACCAACATCTCACATTTGCCTAAGTCAAATGTTACAGATGTCAAATTCCTCTGGGAGCCAAATATGTCATACAGATAAATGCAAAATGGACAGCAAAAAAGAAAAAGATCACTTGACTATTGAAAGAGAAATGGACTTTTAAAACAGTAATAGAAAAGGTGCAAAAGTCTTTCCAGTTTGTCTCAGAGAGACTTTTAGTTCAACAACCAATCCAAGTAATGTTGGTACTTGGTCTTTCTAACAGTCATCCCAACAGAATCTTGACATCCTTATCTGCCTGCGAAATTTCCTGTTTCTATTCTATTTTTCAGCAACCCAATCTTCAACTTCCATTCTACTTATGAAGAAAAACACTGAAGTATTCTTCACTGCAAATATCTTCAAATAAATAAGTTATCTTCCTTGACTTTCTTCAATGTATTCCTCTTTCACAACACCTATAATTATTCTTTTGGTCGCATAATACCAAATATATCAAACTGGGCCATACTGTGATGAAAATGCTTTTTGCAGTGTTTCTAATGGGGACCCAGGGGAAGCAGAAGAAAAAGCAAATAAAAAACGTAAAACCAATCTGCTCCACTGTTTACCATTTCCTGTAATGTTACTAATAAAACGAAGCATATCAGTAATATAAAGGAAATATTTGCTTCAATAGAGTAAGAGTCTTTCTGAGACAACAGAAACCAGGCATTCCACTGACTCACAGACCAAATTACTAAGTCTAATCCAAGCTAGTAAAAGACAAGAGTTAAAAAGTGACATTAAGTAAAACTAAATGTTTAAATTACATTAATTAAATTTAAATAAATTTTCATTTTAATTAATTAATTTTTTAAAATCTCACTAAAAAAGGGAGATTAAATAAAACTAAATTTTCACAGAGAAAAGATGTGCACTTTAGTTAATGATGTTCACCCTCATCTTGAACTAGCTCAGATACCTCTATTTATGATCTTATTAATTTAAAATAGAAAGGTAGTTAATAAAAGTTACTAGACACCTGAAAAAACTAAATTTTCAACTCAGTTATTTGTACTCACATTGCAGAAAACCAGACTCTGAATTAACCTCTCCTCAAGAAGGTGCAAAAAACCTGTTCATGCAACATCTTCAATTTAAGGAAAGTATTAAAAATGTAATAATTATGTGAAAATATTTTAGAATTAAGACAGCAAATTTTGCTTGATTGATCTCACAAAAAACTTGTCCTTGTAACTTGAGAAAAATTTCTTCAACACTAACATAAAGTAGTCCAAGTGCAAGACAGCATCAGGATCTGTCATGAAGGGTCCCAAAGCATTCATGTTTGTTTAGGATGGAAAAAAGCCTTTAAGATCATCAAGTTCCAACACTGTGAAGCCCACCATAAAACCACATCCACCACTAAAGCAAGAAATGCATCTACATGTCTTTTAACTACTTCCAGGGTTGGTGACTCAATGGCTTCCCTGAGTACTCTGTTCCAAAGCCTGACCTTCAGTGAAGGAAGTTTTCCTACAATCCAATCTAAACCTTATCTAGGGCAACTTGATGCCATTTCCTTTCATCCTACTTGGAGAAGAGGCTGACCTCCACCTGACTACAATCTCCTTTCAGACAGTTGTAAAGAGCAATAAGGTCTTCCCCAGGCTCCTTTCCTACAGACTAAACACCCCAGCTCCCTTACTGCTCCTCAAAAACACATGTGCTCCAGACCCCTCACCAGCTCCACTGCCCTCTTCTGGACTCACTCCAGCATCAAAATATCTTTCTTGTCATAAGGGGTGCAAAACTGAACACAGGATTTCAGGTGCAGTCTCACCAATGCCAAGTACAGGGTGACAATCCCTTCCCTAGTTACTTACCATTGTTACTAAATTTACAGCAACATCTGCATCACATTTTTACAGGAAGTACCAAGTGCTGATCCTTGACTTAGTAAATTTTAATTTGGTGTGAAGCATTAGAAATGAGAAAAAAAACAGGGGACAGTAAGAAACAAACCATAGTGGATAAAAGAGCATTTAACAATTTTATCTCCTGAGCATTTCAGCAATCACTCCATCTACAGATAAACGTAAAATCTCCACAGAACTTACATGTACACCATATTTGTGTCTAAGTCAATGCACACAATATCCTGCGGTGGATCGTACAGATCAAAATATCGTGAATCAACTCCAACAATAAATGGAACTGGTGCGCTGAGTACGGTGGCCAGAGACAAAGGACAAAGGGGGATATATGGACATTGCCATTGAAATGGAAATATCATCTGAAGAAAAATTAAATTAACACATTAAAACAAGACAACAGAAACTGTACAATAAAAATCAAGAAGTCATAGCACATCAAAATGAAATTGCTAAAAGCTTTGCAACACTGTCAGAAAAATGTTCCCAAGTCTGATCACTTATATACAGCACATCTCTTAGTGAGATATGCAAAAATTATGATCTTTCTAATAGTTATTAGCTACAGCACTTTAATTAAATGCTGTTGCTGGGAAAAATTACCATCTAGTACATCAGTAATTTTAACTTAAAAAAGCCCTGTAACAACTGTGGTGTTTAAACCAATTTCTCTCCTTGCTGCACAGAACACTTCGTACTTACAGCTACTACAGCTTCAGCAATTCCTGTCAACACAGCTGGTCTAAGAGAATGGAGCAGGATCTTGCCTTCTAGTAATACAAAGAGTAACAGAGTGGCACAGTTCTCTGGTCCAAGATTCATAAGCAGAGTGCTAAAGTTTGCTCCACTAAGGAGTGTATGGGAAAGGGGAAGAAAAGAAGAATGTTATCGGGTTTAAAAAAAAAAGACACTTTATTAAACTTCTGACAACTGTTTGGAATCAACTAGTTGAATGGTACTAATATTACCACACATCAAATACTTAACTAACTAACTAACAGCTCTCATGTCATTATAAGACTTATACTACCACAAAGTAACCTAAATTCAAATTCTACTACTAAAGAAAGATACACTAAGCCATGCTACTGCTGAATTTGTGTTGTTTATGGTACTCTTTCTCATAGATACCCAGGCATCTTGTCTTCACAACAGTTAAACACATCCAACTGGTTAATTCAAAAAGACAAACACCAGTAGTTTCATATGATGGGTTACCTCAGGCAAAAATCAAGAACTGTAGTATCCATCTGATCTTAGAATCACAGTATCAAATTCTAGTATGAGTCAAGCAAAATTAATCCACCATTTTGATAGCAAAATGCCTTTAGTTTCTACAGCTTAGACTCCATTTCATTTGTTTGGACTGTATGCATTTATGAATTGCAATGACATCTATCAGAGCACAGCAGTGTAAAATCTGTCCTTAGAAAAGCGTTTACAAGTTACTTTGCAATTTGGTGGCTGGCTGTGATTTCTCACTCAAGTACCTGTGCAACAGATGTGATTAAATATGAATATGAATTAAATATGATAAACAAAGAATATTATACAATAATGTTTTGGGGTAGGAAGAATAAAAATGGAGAATATTTTGGTTTTTAACTTAAAGACAAACCAAAAATCAACAAAACCGTTGAATCAAAACCTCATGTCACTATCATAGGGAGCTCCAACCCAGAAGACCCAAGCAGTATCCACAGAGACTGCACCAACCTCCAATCACAAATACAATTTTTAGGTGTACTTTTGAATTTCTGAAATGTTTGCATTTGCACTTTCAAAGATTTCACCTAACTATTCGATGTAATTGCCTCTCTTGGATCCAAAAAAGCAGAAAACCAAAACAACACTCTCTATACTACTAAAAAAAATAAAATTGCTTACTACACAGGTTCTGAAATACAGGATCTTTAAATACATGTATTTGTTTCCTCATAGACACCTTATTCCTTCATAGTTCCTACAATAATCTGGTAATTTATATTTATTTCAGAATAATTAATGATATTACACTTCCAAAATGGACACACCTATGTCAGATGACAACACTCTATAACATTATAAATGCAGACTGAACTTTCTGGTTAGAATGTTTAATGATACTGCAGTAATATTTGACTTCCTTCTATGACTGACTCCTATTTGCCTCTGAATTTTTCAAGTAGCATACATTTAAAGCATTAATAATGATACCTTAATGGCAATGGTGTAGAAACTGGCTGTGACAATATTAATGCATCATGGGCAGAAAGCTGAAACACATAAAGTAGTATGTGATTGGTATGGACAACTCCAAAGGTAATACAGTATAATATTCCAATACAAATGTATATCCATAATTTCATGAACTGCCTGGCAGACAGACACAATGTCATGTACCAGAGACAACCTCTGGGACTCGTGGTCACTAGGTGAACAGAGCTTGTATCAGTCACCGAAACAATTCTCAGAATTATAGAAAATTGTCTGTGACTCAGTGTTGGACACGCTACGGGCTGCCAGGTGATTAAACAGAGGAACACAAGAGAAAATGCCCCAGGGGACTAGACTCTGATCCACAGCAGTGGGTGGACAAGTGAGGGAAAGA
Source organism: Corapipo altera (assembly GCF_003945725.1). Classification (NCBI taxonomy): domain Eukaryota; kingdom Metazoa; phylum Chordata; class Aves; order Passeriformes; family Pipridae; genus Corapipo; species Corapipo altera. The sequence goes on along the minus strand of NW_020884875.1, from coordinate 23,602,357 downwards.
CAGAAAACAACCCTACCAGTGAGGTAACACAAATGGTGCCTATAAAACAAAAGGGTAGTACGAGGCAGAAATTTTAGAAGTGCAAGTAGGACATTGCTGCCATCTACACCACCTAAAGCCTGAAACTGTCTCCTTTGCTAACTTGTCCCAGATTTATATCAATGAGAAAGAAGGCCAACCCAACCATCTCCTCCCTGTTCCCTTCCAGCGGGCGGGTATTCAAAGCCAAGCAAAAAGCCTAAAGAAAGAAACCAAAGGCAAGAAAGAAAGTTTGCCATTACTGTAGTTAAAAATGGTTGCAAATGCTTGGCTTACCTGCACAAGAATTCTTGGCCTTTGTGGTGAAGGGAAAGGTATATTGTGCATAAAATGGGATATATGCCTGCAAAGTAGACAAGATGTTAGAAAACCAGCACTGGGGATTAAGGAGAGACTGAAAACAATGTTAACCACGTTTTGGAATTAATATTGTACCATGTTTTAGAAAGGCTGCTAAGATTTATTTACCATTTTGATACATTTGATATATTTATGCAAACCAAAACAAAGAATCTCCATTCAATTTCCAAGCATTAAATGTGAGTAATACTGACAGTTTCTCATGTAAGCAAAAGGTAAGAACACAAGGGCATCTAGGCAAGCCATTTAAAACCCCAGGCAGCCTAACTCCATTCTCTAGTTTCTAACTTGACTTTGCTAGGAGGAGCTACATACTCTGCCAGAGGTCTAACAGTTTTGAAAGTAACATTGTATTTCAGTAAACTTTTAGGACCCTGAAAAGCATCCTCTGCAGAGGTTTTACACGCACACAGAGACACACACAAAAACAATCTGCATTAGTTGTAGTGCTTGGACACACATATTCATTGCTATGGTACAGCATCCCTGAGTTTATACTTATTAAGCTAAAATGCAGGACTGCAAATGTAGCATGTATCACAGCTCAGCCATTTTCTGTGTTTGATGTAGCTCAAAGAAAGGTAAACATATATAACATATTTTAACAGAAAAGCCAAAGTAAAATCCAGTTAACTTTGCTGGCGCTGCAAGAGCCAGTACTATTAAACCGAAGCAGCAATAATTTCTATCAGTACAAAATAAGCTAAACAGTGGAAGCAAGACGATGCATCAACTATACCAACTAGGCAAGTGTGACATCCATAAATCACATGATTTCTTGAGCTGATAACTACATTCCCACAACAATTGGAGAAATGTTCTACATACTTTTCAATGGGAAGAGGATGAGGTCCAGAGACAGACAGTTTGTAGATGAACATAAGAAATTTTCGAAATGCTTCAAAGAAAGGCCAGTGTGAGAGAAGGCAGATGCATTTGTTTGAATTGATGGACTTGGAAGTAATCACTTTCCTCTCTACAGTTGTCAGGAGACCCAGCTGCGATTGCTGTTTTTCTGTTAGCAGCTCCCGGGGATACGGCTCATAAAACTGAATAGCAGCACCATATACCTAAAAGATGAAGGAAAACAGCTAAGCAGACTCAGTATTTAACAGGAGTATTTAACAGGTTAGAACTTCTGAAGCATCCTTAAGTCTTTCATATTTGCACACACTACAGTGCTTTTGCTGGTAGCTTATGAAATGACTTTTCATTTATGTAACACAGAAAGCACCCCTATAAACAAAATACTTTGGACTCTTGTGCTTCTCTTCCCCATTTTCACTGTACTTTCCTCAATAAAGTATTCATACTCAGTAACTTGAAAGGCAAGGAAGCAAACTGCATGCATATTAACCGTGAGGGTAAAGGAAAAAAAAAACCAGAACAAAATCAAAAATCCCTCAAACCCCCAACCCTCATGAAATGTTTGTGTTCAATAAATTCCCCTATCATTACCAAACTAAACAATAAAATTATTCCAGTTTTGACTTCACTCATTTTATCAAGGTAAACCTTTTCTAATATTTGTGAAGGAACAAGATTCAGGATGGGAGAGGTTCCAGGCATGGAGAAAAACATACAGCAATTGACAGGACTTTATGATACAGACTTTACAGTTCTTATGTGTTTATAAATATACACACTACTGTATGTTTCCCCAGGATTTGTATCTCCTGGGCATGTCCAGGCATGCCCACTTCCCTGCTTCCCTGCTCCCCTCTCTGATAGGCTGAAGAAGCTGCAGAGAAAAGACAGCCACCATTCGCCCTTTCCTTCCCCGGTTCCTCCCATGTTCCTCCCCCTTTGCCTGTGTCCCTACCCCGATTTGTTCCTCCCTTTGTCCGTCTCATGCTCCACCCCATATTCTAGCCCTTTCCCCACTTGAAACTCATAAAACCCCTACACCCCTCAATAAAGTATTCCATTTGCACCTCTACCTTGTCTCTGGACTCGTCCGTGCTGTGTTACGGCCCCATCCCCCCTCGGACCGTGGCAAATATTCCCTTCCTATTTTTCAAAGCTTCAATATTAACTGAATTATTCTGCCAAGCTTAGCAAAAGAAGAATGGGGAAAGAAAAATACTGCATCCTTCCTTGCAAAGGAAGTATTAATATTTTGGAGAAATATCTTTTTTCTATTTGGAAATGGAAAAGAATATAAATTTCCTATTAGGTGACTGAGACAGACTGGAAGTTGAGCTGTTATCACTAACAGAGCCAAACTGCTGTTTATTAGCCACAGAGAGATAATCACACATTAAAATCACTTATTCCCATATGCAGTTCACACACACAAACACACACAGACATACACAGTTGGCAAGCTGAAACAAAAGCTGAGAGATCAACCCTAAACTAGGGCTCCCTTGCTTCATCAGATGTACTTATAATCCTGTAGTCTCTATATATAGCAGACACTGCCTTTCCCACACATGGGCCAAGTCATGCAACACCTTTTTGGTGCCTGTGTGTGCCGGTGGCCTTATACAGCCTTCTTATTCAGAAAACAGATCGTGTTCTGAATCTATCACTTCATACAAATTCAGAGGGATCACTAATCTTGGGACATCATTAGAGCCTTTCACATATTCACCTCTCAGCACATGTCATTCCTCTTCCTGCCCTGCTGTTTTCTGGTAACTAGTTTCCAATTCATGTGCACAGATACCTACAGAGCCCAATTACACAAATTCACAAAGAAGTGGCTTTTAAGGTAATGACAGGAAAACTCTTAGCAACTTAAACATTGCTAACACGCGTCCTAAGTTCTCTTTTACATGCAGAGTACAATTCCATTCCCAGAAACTCCTTCCTTGAATCAACAGAGAAATCTATGTGCTATGAGTTTTAGTTTTATTAAGGGTATATGGTTCAGCCTACATGGGACTAAAACAGCAAATACACTTCCAGCTACTTCCTGTTTGGTTTAGTTTCATCTTACACAAAGGCTTAAGAAACACAATTTTAGAAGAGAGGTATTGAACAATTTATTTTGTAGTATTTCTAAAATACAAAAGAAACAATATTTATCTCCATAGTAGCCACCTGAAATAAAAGAAAAAAACGAGTTCACAGAGTGGAACCATACCTTTTCTGCAGAAGAGCAGGTCAGTACAAATGTTGAGAACACTGGTAGTGGATACTTGGTTTGAGGGTCCCAGCACTCAATAGTGGCTCCCATGGGAAGGCAGAAGAGAGGAACAGATTCTGACAGTGGGAATGATTCATAGTTCTCTTGAGGATATCTGAAAATTAAGCCTTAAGAATGGGAAAAGGAAAAGTAAGTACATTTGTTCTGTGAGCCCTAAATAATGTAAGCAATATATTTTCCACAATATATAGCTACATCTGATGGTTATCTGGACTTCACAATTTGAGATTACATCTGCAAAGAAGAAAGTCTCTCATTTGACAGTAAGACTAAGTGATCCAAGTAACAATCACTTGAAAATAGTGTATGAATACTGGTTGATTTTACCAAACCAGTCAGGTTGATGTGCTATTTAAATGTGCCACTGGAATGGATTTTATTACAAGAAATTCCTATGAAGAAAGTGATTATCTACTGTGAAGACAGCAGTAATACCTTCACTGAAAATAGGGTGAACTAGATGACTGTCTGCATTTTCTGCTCTCAGTATGTTCAGTTTCAACAAATTGTTTATTCAGCCTTCAGGTATATAACTCTTGCTGGTAGAAAACAGGCACATAAGCACTGGTTTACTATTGCTGCTCATCTAGCTTGTTTTATGGTACACGGACTTCATTACCTATGCTTTCCACTTCTGTTTGGTAGTTTACTCCTATCAAAGGAATTTGGTGCACTTAGTGCTGAGTAGAAACACTTCTGAAAGTTTTTCTGGTTTCCTCAAAACCAAAAAGAAATCTGTAGCAACACATTAAAAAACTTACAAAAGCCAGACTTGTCATTTATTGTTCAGAATATTTTTCAATCTCCTCAAATAAGGAACAACAGAATAGTTGTGGAACTGAAGGGAAGAAACATATCTAACTTTCAACTTAAATTAAAGATGTTGACACACAAAAAGAAATATGAGTAAGGCTGAACAGAATTTTTAGTTAGTCCTTCTCCAATACCACCAACACAAGTTTTGTTTTGTCTTTTGTTTCGTCTGAAATATTTGCTAAGATTTCTGCTAAAGCTCCTAAGCTACCAAGCCATGATAAGAACTAAAATAATACAGGAAAATGCTATTCCTATTAAGACTTTTCTTTTCCCTAGGAAAAAGTGAGGAGAGCAAAGAAGGCATTACAGGAGTTAATTTCAACTGACATCCTCTAAGAACAAAATTCTGACAGATGGTGCTTTATTACTAAATTATTACTTTATTTCAACAAAGCATTTGAATCCTTTTGTTTAGACAGCTTCTAAAATTACGTACCAGCTTTATACGCTAAAGAGTTAGAAGCTGGCACAGACTTCTTGTAACAAAGGTATACACTGGAACCCCACTGGAAGAAAAAAGTTTCATCTCAGAACCAGCAAAGATAACAATAGGCAACAGAAATCAAACGTAAGCATTTGTATATATTCCCACTTACAAACAAGTCAGACATTTTAATAAAAAGGATTACGGAATACAGAATACAGTGTGGTTGGCAGCTGAGTGCATGTAAATGATAAAAATGAGAATTCACCCTTCTCTCATTTTTTAGAGATTACAGGATTTACATAAAATAATGACACCACCACACTACTCTGATTTATTCCAACAAAAGAACAAGTAAAAGTGAAGCAGCTCAATTTGCAGCTTCACATTTTTATGGTTATTTAAAAGTAGAATCTTATGGAAACCTCGTCAGGGGAAGTGAAATTCTAATCATCACCACTTGAGGCTTCTATCAGACTTCCATAAACTGGTTATCAACATAGTATTTTTGCAGTTTGTCTAAACATGCTCTACCATTCAAAAAACCCACTTATTCCAGCCTGAGTAAACTAAATGCAAAACAGACTAAGTAAAAGAGAACCAATTAAAGCAAAGTACATGGAGAAACTGCAAGCATTAATTATCATTCTTACAGTGTCTTAGTAACACAGGCATTATTAACAACCGAGAAAAAGGTGTTTCTGATTCATCCTGAGTGTCAGCATCACCAAATGGTGGGAGAGAGATAATAAAAAAAATTAGAATTCCAGTGCACTACTCCTAAATACACCTAGACATGCATATGCAAACAGAAGTAGTGAGTATTCAGTATAAAACAGTAATTTCCAACAAGAAAGGAAATCAAAGTAACAAAACTGAAGTCTCACATATGGTATGAAGAATGAATTACGATGTAGTGACAGAACACAATTATAATAGCGCTAAGAAGAGTTCAAGAAGCTACTCCTTTAGGTATGTTTGTTGAGTTAAACAAAATAGAGAAAAAAGGCAACTCAAGCTTATAAATACTCACCATACCACAGTTTAAATTCTTATCAACTTTACAGAATGTATGAGGAGGGGTTTCTCCTTTGCTGGTAACAATAACACAGATATCTGTCACTGCCAATGAATTTTGAGGTCGTACTGGAGGAGCCCTTCGATATGTGATAAAGATCCGCTGAGAAGAAGCTGAGCTGTTGTTCACATTAGCGCAACGACCATAAGGAGTAGCTTGAATCACTTCACAGCCTGAAATTATGCGTTCCTTCCCTTCATACAGAACTCTGCAGACATGAAGGAAACAAGATATTATGTGCATTCAAATATATATGATGTTACTTGGACAAATTCAGAGAAACTGTCCATGCATTAGCACCCTACGTCATCACTGCAACTTTGTAATGCGCATTTTATATATTGTCTTTCATCATGCAGCACTTGAGGTTAAAGAAACTGCTCCAAAATATTCTCTGTGGGAACAAATGACAATTATGGGGGGGGGGGGGGGAAGAATCAAGCCACATTGAAAAGGATTTAGTTATAGAACTAGTAGGAATGCTACTAGTTCTATTTATTTTTCACTGTGAATGAAAAATAAATACAAAGTAAACTTTACATTGCTTGCACATATGACACCTGACAATTTCATCACTAAAATGTCTGATAAGTCATTTAAAATTTGTCTTTTTCTGGGTTTGGTTTTTTGTTTTTGGTTTTGGTTTTGGTTTTGTTTTGGTTTGGTTTTTTTGTGGGTAGGGTTTTTTGTTTTGGTTTGGGGCTTTGTTTGTTTGTTTCTAATTGGTTGTGTTTGGGGTTTTGTTGTTTTACTTTAGGGTTTTTTGGAGACTTTTTTTGGTAGGCTTTGGTTTGGTTTGTTTTTAAGAAACAGTCTTGGAAAAGAACAAAGTAGACTGCTTCCTAGATGAATTTTTCCAGAAAAAAAATTAATCCAAATACAGTAGTAATTGACATTCACAGTTTGAATAACACTCCTTAGGACAATGGGGCAAGGAGAGAAACTAATACTCTGCTCCACAGAGAAGGAAGAAATAATAAGTACAGTTGACTGTACTCCTAGAAAGCAGAATATATCTTATGTGGCTGTACAACAACATTCACATGGTGCTTGGATTTTTTTAGCAAGATCACTAGTTTACATCGCTATATTCTTAGCAAAAAACGAAAAATCCTTTACAGCTTCACAGCAGCTAAATGAGCTAAAGCTTTTCTTTTCCAAACATAAAGCTATTAAGAAGTTACTATGAGAAGAAATGTGGAAGCCAAAACAAACATCACTGAACATTTTTAATGCACAGATGCTATTATAGGGCAAGTTCTTTATCTCCCATTCCACACCCAAGTAACCAATGGTTCCGTTTGCTTGGCTCTCTGCAATACGTACACAGTAATTGCCACTTGCAAATCAGTTTTCATCATTACAAGATTAAGGATAAAGGTAATAAATTAAAACCTTGTATTTTGTGATCTCCAGCTTTCCACATGTAGTCCCTCACAACCTTACAAAAAAAATAAGCAGGCAATACATATTTACTGTCCCAAAATACTCTTGGTTAAATGTTTGACAGATTACAAGTAAGTATGTATTTGAAAACTTCAAAAAGTTACATGTCTAAGCCAAAAAAAAAGAAAGTTTTTTCAGATCCAACCATTCCCAGAACTTTAAAAAAATATATATGATTAAACTTTCAATATTACTTAAATACTATTCCCATCTTTAAACTGGAATATGCAAATGTTACTATTTATTCTGACTCAAGAGAACGAACACATATCTTGTTATAGTACTGATGATACACATGAACTAGAATACTTTAAAAAAGCAAAGAAATCACATGAGTTGGGAGCATACTGATGTAGCTACCAGACTGCCATAGAAATTTACTCAACTAGTTCATGGAGGACAATAATCTTAAACAAGGGTTTCAGTTGTAGAGAGTCTGATCATCAGATTTGCTACATTTAAAACAATGTGTAATCTCAGGCTCAAAACCAGCCTAATACCAGCATTTCCAAGTTTTAATATACTACCTACCAAGATATGTATGGAGAAAGCACATGCTAATTATATTATTTCTAAACTAAGTAATGTTCTGGAACAACATGTTTTTTGCACTTTTTATTGGGTTACCTGCTTCACAAAGTTAAAAAAAACCCAACAAAACAGAATACCAACCACTACAATGGCAGCAGCTCTCAGGCCGCGTTCATTGTGCATAAAGAATTTACATGAATTTTTCAAATCACTGCCAATCAGAATCTTAATCTGAAGAAAATTTTAACAGAGCAGTCTCCAAACAGAAGTTTCAATTCCATTTCATTTCAGTTTCATGTATTTTAAAGAAAATCCAAAATACAAAATTTTTCCAGAAATGTCTGTCAGCTGACAGCTTTTGACAAGGAACACCGCATTAATCAGACAATTCTAGCAGTTCAGTTTAGTAAGTTTGCAAGTATTCTCAGAAAAAGACTTAAGGGCCTGACCAGCATTCAAGACTGTAACAGTGGGGTAACCTCTCCTCAAAAGCAAAATGAAAATGAAAGCAACACTCACTTCTACAATATACACTGGAGCAGTATTATTAAACCCAACCATTTCCTGACCTCATGCATAGTACTGCAGTATGGTATTGTATTTGCAAGCAAATGGAAGAAAACCACCACACGGATCACTCAAATTAAACAATGGTTTTAATGATTCAGAGAAAAGCAATTAGAAGTGATGCATGAAATATTGAACATGGCACCATTTATAAGTAACATCCTCCCTGGCAGTGTAAGTTTATTCCTACTTGTTCCTGTTTCCCAGCATCTGCCTTTGATTAATTTGTACTGATTAGGGTTAAGATTTGTTTCCTGCTTCTTTAAGCATATAGTTTGGCTTCGATCCTAAGTACACATTGTTTGCTACAATATTTTATCAACTTCAATACAGTTTCATTTCAAGCAAAATATAAATTTATATGTAAAATATAAAGCTTACTCTAGATGTTAGGTCCCTTCTTTGTAAGAAAGACCAAAAAATTCTTATCCTCTCTTTGTAAGGCTGTTTGACCTTGTACATGGAAGTTCTCTCATAAGCAGTTTTACTGATGTAAAGGTACACTTCAATGCATCAGACAAAAGAAGAAATACTACCTTATTGTGCCTGTTGAGTTCAAAACCTTAAACCACAGACACCTTTCCTTCTGGAAAACCATTTCAAAACAGGTCGACTGTTGCAAATTGCATTGTGTCTAGGGCTGCTGTCCAGTTTGACTTGTCCTCTATGTACAACCATATTTCTGCCTCTCACACCTGTTATGCAAAATAAGCCTTCATAACACCTCTTCCTCTTTCCTTTAAGATAAGGAGGTTTGCAAGTATTGAATAATAAAGGGACTAATATAAATATACTAGGCAGTAGGAGTGTCAGAAAAGTGGTAGGTCAAGCAAAGGGAAAAGATGGACTTATGTTTTATTTCTACTGCCATCACTATTACTATTTGTCTAAACAAACAAGTAATTAGTTTCACCATTAGTCTCACCCTAAGCTGTTCTGAACACTCAGCTGCAGTTGTCACACCGGTGAGATTTCAGAAACAATGGAAGATGCTCGTTGTTAAGAACACTTTCCAGTTTCTATTCCAGTTTCTTGAAATTTGAGTTCACTTTCTTTTTTGAAATACATCTTCAGCAAAAAAAATCATGTGTTCAATTGATACTCCTGTAGACTTTCAGAAAACAGGTATAACAGGAATTACAAGGGTCATTATACCCAGAACCCCAAGGGTCCTTAGCACAGAATCACTAAGCAAACTAAAGCTTCCCATACTAATGTGAAAAAAAAAAAAGTTTTTAAAAAACAAATAAATATGCAATTCTTTCTTTATACAATGCAAGATACCTAACTTTTGCATTATTTAAAAAAGAAGTGCAGGAGCTCTAGCATGTCCCTAACTCAAGTGTAAAACAAAGAGAGGTGAAATTTTGTTTCAAAGTCTCACACACCTAAACCAAAACAAATCTCAAATCTCAGTTCTTGTCTATTTCTGGAACATCAGCAAAACAATCAATTAGGAAAGCAATGGAATGACTGTAGCTGAATTATTTCATAGATATATAAGCTTAAGATACTAGATTTTACAACTATATGTAGGAATAGGATCTTAGAGATCTCTTATCCTAGGATCAAACCTTTATTTTTCCAAATAATTTCCAACTAATATTTTCTCTAACTAATTAATCCAATTAATTCTGGGAAATGCAACATCCAGAGGCATGGCACATGGCCTAACTATATGCAAGCAAGCACCTGCATCAGGAAGTCACTCTAGCAGATTACAGACACTTAAGTTTAAGAACCAGTGGACAATTATGAAGGAATGAGGATGGAGGGCACAGAAATACAGAACACAAGGACATAGCAGAGAAATAGTAGAGCATAGCCCCAACCTCCCTCTTCTCCAAACAGCATTTAAGTACTTTCCCTAGCAGAAAGAAATACACAGACACACACAAACACTTATCAAGAATCATCTGAATGCTTGGACTACAACATAACTCATTTTTATACACATACCAGCAACTCTGACACAAGACTATGTTTTTCACCCTTTCAAGAGATGTACTGTTTCTGTACCTGCTATGTTCACTTAGCATGTCAGACAGGCTTAAAGGTAAAATATTCTGTCTCACTGGGGTTTTTAATTAAAATAATAGAGAACAGCATAAACTAGCCTTCAGACCGTGCATACATCTCTTGCACAAACTCCACTTTCATTTGAACACATTGGAATTTATAGATACCAAAAAAAAGATTGCTCTAACCATCTCTTGCACATAGTTGCAAAACAGGAGGAACAGCAGGGGGAAAATATGCATCACTGCTCAGAGAGAAAAGTCTCCCACGACGTGTTAGGTGTGACACCCTAAGCAGATCAAATATTAACTAGAAATACTATTTGCCAAATATCACCATCTTAGCCAATTATCTGCCTATTTTGTTTAGCAGGCATTCCCTACAAAATCTACCCAAGCATTCAAGTTCCTAAGGTTGTGGGGGACAGAAAGATAAACGTGCTAGTCAAGTTGCTTCCCTAAAGCCACATGCTGAAGACTGATTGTTCAGGAATTCCCTTGAGGAATCACTCACTGTAAAAATTCCTCCTTCTGCTAGAACTACTGAAGTTTGACAAACCATTGAAATAATAACTTCAGACTGCAATATGTCTTCTCGCAGTGCCAGTTGCACCCATAGGAAAAGATTATTTTAAAAATCAGTTTCGCTGAAGACAATTAGAACATAGTTTAGATGGCCAAGATGAACAGAAACTAGAATGTATAAAGTTAATTATTTAACTTGAACTGTAAGCCTTAGAGAAAACTGTCTTACCATGAAACTACTTTCTTTACTAAGATTTCAGTGACAGTCTTCTCCTGACTGGACCCTGCTTGTCAGTTGGCACTCAAACTGTAGGCAAAAAATGGCATACATAGGCTTTACGCCTAATGCATTTAAGCTTATAAATGAAAAAAACTAAACTTATGATAGCTTACATAGAGATGTATGACTTTTACACTATTGTTTACTATTTCTTTAATAACTAAGGAAAAACACATGCATTCCTTATTTTGCCATAATCATAATCGTATCCTCACCCATGCTCTGTTTTCTCTTTCTCATTATATCCCCACTAGTTCTAAAATGTCCTTAAACATTCTTAAGTTGTATCTTTTACTATAAGTATTAAATTGAATTCCACAAGGTGATAATTTTTGTTGTCTCCTGAAGTCATTGTTTTCAGATTAAGCATGTTAATATTTCTGAATTTGGACTATATCATTTCTATAAATAAATTTTGTGCTATTTTCTCACCTTTCATAAAACTGCAGCAGAGAACTTGATTTCTCATATTTGCTTTGTTTCATCACTCTCTCTCCCTCTTATCTTCTAAACTAAAACATTACCATTAATTTTAAAAAAGATAAGTTCACTAGAAGACTGACATTTTGTTCAACCTATTCCAGATTCAAACAGTGGATTTTTAAAAAGTTTTCTTACATCTGTCTTCATCATCACCTATAAAGAGTAAGATTTGATCGTTATTGAAGAAGGAACTGAATTGTGGTAGAAATCTCACCCGATGTCAGTAAGCGGTGGTTTGTCCCGCCCTCTCTTGTAGCAAAGAAAAAGTTCAGGACTCTTCAGACTTCCATAGTTTAAGTTGGCTTGAAGGGCTGTAGGAGTGGCTTCAATACAGGTGTATCCCTCTGGGACAGTTTCACCAGCTGATTTAATTATCACAGCAATGTCAGTAATTGGAGCCTTTGGACCAGTTGACTTTGTTTCATGTCGGCTTATTTCTTGGTCCAGCAGGGTTGCCGTATCTGTATCAGTGAGCCCTGCCACTACAAAATAGTCAGCCACTCGTGGACCTTTGTCTTCTATCATGGTTATGTCAGTATCTGGGGAAAATAAAGAGACAGAAGTTCAAACATTCTGCTTTCAAACACAACCCTTTCCCTCAACAACTATGAGGATTTAGAACTTTTGAAGAAATTTTTGCAAATACAAGAATTCCTACGTAGAGAATTCTATGAATTCATGAAAATTCTAGGGAGACTCCAAATAAACCTTTGACTTTTGCTGCTTAAAAAAGATATTGAAAGATATTGTCAGTAATTAAATTTCAGTTCTAGCACTGTAACAGTCATGTTTAGAGTGAGATAAAGGATAACTCAAAGCTCCTGACACAGCAGTTACATAGAAAATTGCTCACTATAAGACCATTCAAGCTCTTCGCAGGCTATAAGTTAATGTAGATATCCCATTCTAAAAGCATCTGTATTTTTCTGTCACTGCTTGTGAGCAATTTCACTAAAGAATCATGTTCTCTTTTTTTTTTCTTTGAGAGAGAGAAAGAGAAAGAGAGGGAGAACAATTGCAAATACAGCCTCATTACTTTATCTTCTGCACAGTTCATCCATTTTGTTTCATAACCCAGACCTAACAGTGCAGTCTTGAACATTCAGCTGGCAACTGTAACATCTGGAAGTCATTTACAAAAATCACACATCCCAACCCACATTTCATCAGCTGATCAGGCAGCACACATCACTGCTCAGCTTCACATTCCAGATCTGTAAAGAGTTGTTCTTCCAACATCACCAATGTTCACTAAGCATATGATGTTAAAGTACTGAAATACAAGTTTCTATTAAAAACAAACCAGCTTATGCTCAAGTATCTCAAGTACAATTTCAAGTACCTGATTCTCATTAAATACTTGTATTTTTAGAAGATACATAAGAAGTATTTAAACAGTGGTAGCCAAGCAATAAACCTGAATATTGTTGTACCCCTACAGGAAGATTGGGACCACCTTCTTTAAGATCCCCTTGTTTCTATCACCAGATTTCTGGAGATCCCATCTACAAAGCTAACCAAATAGGTCTGGCTCCCACCTTTGAAAATAAGAATGCCACAGCTACCAAGGTTCCACCTACCAAGGAGTGGTGGTCCATGGATATTATCAAATAAGTGCACCAAAATTGAGAAGGTTCTTGTATTCAGAATGCCCTAGTCTGGTAACTGCAGAAATACTGGCCTCTGCTAACAGAACTCTGGTTTGGTGAAGGCAGTATAATTCTGTTCCCTGCAACCTGGTTAATCACCTTCCTGTTCTTATACTGCTCTTTCTTATTGAAATGATACTAAAAAGGTATTTTCCATCTTTACAGTTTAAAAGACTTCTAAAACTTTTGATAATGAGTGTACCGAGTACTGAGGGAAAAATCAGTTATTCATCCTGCATATTTACTAAGAAATTTTAGCACATGATTATGCAACTTCTCCTGAAGAACAAGAAAATTACTCCAGAGCCATAGCTACTTGTGAAGCTTCTGAATCACATTTAGGTACAGAACTTGCATCAGTTTACCCTTTTTACTGTCATAAAAAAACATGAAATGAGCAATAAAGCCCCTTACAGGCAAGCAAGTCAGCAAGAAAATCAGGGGTAATGCCTTCAACTTCATCTTCTATAAACTGCTACTTCTGTTAAAAGGTCCCTTCTCATACTGCCACTGCTCATTTCCACCTTCACTTCTGTCTGGAACTATAGTTTGTGCAACCATGTAATGAACTGGAACAAGAAATTGCTCTGGCTGAATGCTAACCTGGCAGAGACTGCTTAGTGTTCAACCAGAGCGAACACTATTCTACAGCGATTCCCTGTGTCAGCACAAAAGCAGCAGCAGTATGCCCCTTTCAGCAGCAGCACTGACCTACACTGGATTAATCATAAAACTGTGAAGATGTTTCAGTTTGCCTCTCAGATGCTTGCACTTTTCACAGAATTACAAAGAAAGAAATAAAGAAATAAACCATACTCTCACGCTCCCCTCAAAAAAAAGTCCTGAGCCAGAATATCTTGTAATCTGCAAAGTACCGTTTGCACTTGACGTGTGAGAAATAAAGTTACTGGAACAAGCTGCTAAAAGTAGCAAAATGGTTGGCATCCTAATAATTTATTTTTTTAAATCCAAAACATTTGTTAAATGTTCCAGCCTTTTATTACCTGGGTCACGTTCACACCACTCAGTACCATGTTCTCTTGAAGCAACATTAAAAACCATGGCTTACATTTAATTTTAACGTGGAGATCAGGAAAAAACCCAAACAGTTATGATAACAGCATACATCAAAAATCTCACAAGAGTTTGTCTTTTTAATCACAGTTGTAGTTCCTGGAATTGCACTAATGTTGTCCTCAAATATGTTTTAAAGTGAGAATTTAGTTTTCCTGGGAAAACAGAGAGAAAAATTTAAAAGCACTTGAAAAAATTAAATATTAAGATTTGAAATATTAGAATGCAAATGAAGAGAATCCATTGCTAAATTTTTACCAGTGGGCATCAATAAAACCGTAGCAATTGTTAGCTAAGGAGCATACACTTGTGTCTGTGATATTTCCCTCTTTGCCATGGCTATGTTTTACTTCATGGAAACCCTGTCTAACATACGGCAGGAAAAAGTCAGAGTCACCAGACAATTCAGCTGAGAAATTTGGCACAAAAGCCTTGTATGTCAGCACAACATTTAGAAAGTTTTTCAAAATGTTTCCAGTCTCTCAAAACAGTTCCTTTTCTACATGGATAAGTAAGGTTTCAAATAAACACTACAAGTCAGCTCTTCAAGAATTTGTTCTCCAGTTTCAGAAAGATTTAAAGCAACAGGATCACTCGAAATGGACCTTTCAAGTAACAGCTCCTAATAAAGCCATAGTGACCTTCTTTAATGCAATAGCTTTGGAAACACAGAGACTACATTACAAATCAGCAGATGGCCACCGACACAAATAGAAATAGCAGAATTCAGTACGCCCAAGAATACTTTGCCTTCTGAACTGAAGGAAAGAAATAAACACAGGTTTTGTGGGGGACAGGATGAACCCACTGCTATTTTCCACTATTTTTGTGATACCTCACAGAAAAACAAGTATGAACACTGCTTCTCTTAACAGACAAGGGAACAAACATATTGTAAGTTTATCACAGCAAATTTTCCCAAGAATAACTTCAAAAGCTATTGTCCTCTGTTTTCCACAAGCAGATTTTTGTACATCGCAAGACTAAAAGAAAAACTCAACACTTAGAAAATATTGAGATTTTTATTGTAACATACTATATACCCTTCCAGGGGGGAAAAAAAAATCTAAAAGTAAAAAGTGTTACCTTCATGTTGCACAATGACAATGCAGGATACATCGAAAAAAAAGCCAACATAAAAGTCAAACAAAAGACCTTGTTTTTAAAGTCTATAAAGATACTTAAGTATAAGCCAAATAAACTGAAAACAACAATTGGAATTCTGTTTAAAGAATATGAGCAATACTGTTTGAAGAATCACAAACCTCAGTGTCCATATGGATCTATAAGGGATGGTGATAATTTTGTAACTATTTCCTAATCGTATTACACAGCAACAGAAAGAACACAGTGAAGGTGGTCCTCAATGTTAACTGTATATAATAAATCTGAATGACTGCTCTTGTTCTCATTGCCTCAAATTTTGTCTCTCTTTAACTGGATTTCAAGACATGGAAGTTAATAGTTGAAATCACTTAGAAAAGCAATGAGGAATGCAATCATGGACTATACTTGGCAATCAAAACTTTAAATCGTTTGTTGGTGTTTTTTTAAACACAAAATACAGTTATGATTCTAGCACACTTATGTATCCACACAGGCTCATATGTACACCAAAAGTGCAAAGACAGCCACCAGTACTACCATTTAACAACCAACATAGTGCAGTTGGCAGTTCTGCTTTCTTGTCCATTCCAGCATACATGCACTGTTACTGCTCACATCAGTGTGCTTGTCCATGTCACAGTCACTTTTAAGCAAATCCATTTCTACTAAGGGAAGTGTGCAATTGCAGCTTACACATTTCACTTGTACAGCAGAAATCAGATCTTGCCTATGCATCAAAGGTAACTTAAAATTACTACAGAACGGAACATTACAAACTATTCAGCAAAGTTAAGTAAGTTCAGATGAAACAAGGTGGTTATCAAACAGTTCAGGCGTCACTTGCAACACACAGGGAAGTTACACAGACATCTATATGTGAGTTCTCTGAAGTACATTTTACAATGTGTAAGAATATGAAGTGTATACAGCAGCAGCACCACCCCCCATACACACACTTATACACACACCACAGCAAAAGACAAGGTAACGTAACATTACTTCAAGCACACCATTAGCACTGAACAGGATTAAAACAGAAAAAAAAAAAGACAACAAACTATTAGCCACAGACAGTCAACAGCAAGAGAAAAAGAAGTATTAGAAATCTTTCTTTTTTGGATTGCATCTCACATTGTTGTGATTTGTCATGAAAATTATTTAATGAAGTAACAGTTACAGTCCCTTGATTAAATCACATGAGTATTAGAAAAACCAGAGTTGCAAAAACAACTTCACAGACATGCAATGTCCACCTTCTACTTGTCTTAACACAACCAGCTGTGGAACAAGAATGGCTGGATGTCACAAGCATTTTGGTCTGAACATGCATATATGCAAATATAGAACCATTCCCTCCTAGAAGTTTTCAAGTAAACATTTGAGAATGTAATAGTTGCACAAATGAAACAGCTTACACCTACAAGTTGATTATCTTATAGAGGTCTCTAACATTGGAAAAATAAACTTAAGGACAAGGTGAAAGACAAAATAAGATGGCTTTCATGAGTTATTTGAACTTCATCCAGAAAGCAAGTTGTATCAAGGTCCTGTACTGAATATAATCTAAAATGGTTTTTTGTGTCAGATAGCCAAATTGTTGCAAATTTTCATAGATGCAAAAAAAACAATGTTGACTTTGCACTGGCTGTTTGTGTACCAGACTGTTTCCTGACAGCATATGAACACAAAAATCAGGCACAAAATGAATGTAATCAACTTGGTGGGAAAGTTTTCTAAAGCATTCCAAACAGATCAGGGCACTAAAGTAGGAAATGAGAAGAAACATCACAGCAAATCATCTCAGGTAAGTGATTCCCATGGAAGCAAAGGCACCAAGCCTAGAAATAATTTGATGAAATAGTAGGGGGATTTTTGCCTCCACCTGTACAAAAAACAGTTCTCAGAGCAACAGAATTCTGCAAACAGTGGATGTTTGAGAACAAGGTCACTTCTGCTTTAAGCTTCTGATATGTCAAAAACAGTTCTACAGCTAATACTGAAAAACAAACTGCACTTTATAAATTGACTAAATTTGGTGTCTCTCTTTGGGGATTTGTTACTAACATTTTCATGAGAGCTACTAACAAATACACCATTCATATGGCAGGAAACAGGAAAAGAAAATATTCTCCCAGTGTAGATTTCCTTTTTAATTTCAAACCATGGATTTTAAATGATGCAATAGTGTGCATCACAGAAGAGGAGGCAGTGATGAAATGAACTGATTTTCCAAATCCAGTATTGTAATAACTGATAATTAGATAGTAATAAATCTCTAGTTTTCTCAGTCATATACAGTTTGCCGCTTAAGCAATTTTGTTACTGAGAAGCCTTAAAACTTTTCAGACATGTTTTAGAAAAAATGGAGAACACTTCCCCCTTAAACAAAACATATTATTGTTCTCCATTACCTTTAATTTTTTTTGCATTTTCTATGTTTTCCTGTCCTGTGTGCAATTCCTTAGATTTCTAGAGCAAAGATTATCAAAGGAAGTGAGGAAACTAGCTCCAAACTTATTCAGAAAAGATTCAAAACCAGACTACTAACAATTTAAGATTCTGTTTTAGGAAGCAGAGCTGTACATTTAGTCTGATTTATTCTGTCAACAAAACCAGTTACCACTGATACAAAACAATGGGGCAATGATGTGATGATATAAATGCCTGTAGCAAACATAACAAAGCTTTCAGAAGCAAACTTTTGTGATAGTAACTTGAACAGCTACTTATGAATTCACTGAAAATATCACTAAGTTAATGGACACTGTAATCCAGGAAGCTCAGGACTATGAAAATTTTTCAGTCAGAAAAATTCTAAGTGGAGGAAAAAACAAAACAAAACACAACACAAACAAAACAAAAAAACCCAATCAACCAAGCAAACAAACCCCCCCAAAAAAACAAACAAAAAACACACCACCACCAAAAAAAAACCCCACTTCCACACACACACACACACAAAAACCCCACTGCCAAAAAAGCCCAAACAAACAAAAATGCCCCCAAAACCCTAAATCCAAAAAATACCCAATCTACTCTGGACTATCCAGACTAACTCTACTATATTATTATTCAACACTTAAAATTTTCCTATTATACAGTAATTTCAAGTTGTCCAATGGTATAAAGATTGGAGCAGTTATAGACATGTGAGGCCAAAAAGCAAATTCTGAACTGACCTATGCAGTCTCAACAAGCAGCTGGAATCAATGAAGGCAAGTTTGGTACCAGTAAATTAAGTTCTATTGCCAAGGATAGGAAGCAGAAATGGAAAAGATGTGAGACAGGAAGAATGATAATCAGCAAGCAGTCCAGCTACACTCATTTAATAAACCAGTTTAATCTTGTTTCATCAGTGTTGTACCCAAACTGTTCGTTCACGTAACAGAAAACAGTTCAAGAGAGAAAATTTATTAACAACAACAACATAGTCCTCAGAGTAAGAAAAGTACTTTATAAAATGCACTTACTGCCCCAGCTAAAAGCTTTAAAGGTTAGCTATGTTCAGTATTATGTAATGAGTGAAACATCTGCTGCCCTGGAAACATTCTCTGTTAGAGAACTCTTTCTGTAATTGGAAACTCCTTTGGAAAAAAGCCAAATATAGTAGCCTGAAACAAAAACAAAACAGTGAAAGAAAAGTCAAGAGACAAAAGTCCAGCGATTAAATTCCTTCTGGGAGCCCAGATCTCCTAGATTGCTTTTTGTAGGTTTTTTGGTGCCCTTTTTTGCTCAGGGTGAGGGTGGACTATGTTTTGGTTTTGAGAGGTCAAAGGAGAGAAGAAAGAATATTGTTTCAAATCTACCTGAGAAGTTACTCAAAGTAAGCTGTAAGAGTCTGAGATATTTTCATTCTTGTTGCTCTCTCTACTAAGCATTGAAATAGTTAACATTGAAAATATTTTGCTAGAATCATCATGGATAGAGATTTGCCTGATCACAGAATCATTATTTGACTTAATTTTTGCTAGCCATCTACAATATAATCAGCCGTAAGTTGCTTGAAATTATCTTCTAAGGGCTCCACAAATCCATAGTGGAAAACTCACTCACTGTTTTTGAGGAATATGATTTTCCTCATTTTTATCTTTTGGTAAAAAAAATCTCTGCAGAAAGACACTATTCTTCTCTGTAGGTCTCTTCACTGACAAACCCAGCAAACGCAGGCTGCTTCACGGACAGGTTCAGAGCCTTGCAGCCTATCCTCACCTCACTGAACTCTTTACATGGCTATCAAGAGGATGACTCCCACTTCTGGTTGGCCTATGATACCAGCCCAAACCACTTGTTTCATGTCAGCATTTTCATTCTTTCTCATCTGCTTTTCAAGGTTGAGGGGAGCTTATTAACACTTCAGAAGTCTTTTAATCCTCTTGCCAACTCCTCATTAAGAAACTCTCTTGTGCCAAGATGTCTTAAAATTAAGTCCAAACCAAACACTTGACAGCAGCTCAAATATTCATGCTTTTGGTCTTACACTGCAGCAGTGAGAATTTTATGGGAGGAACTGTCTTTTTGTTCTTTCTACTGCACCAGCACACCACAATCTTGATCTGCAGCACATTTCTGCAGTGAGGGTTTGCATTAGCACATCTGCAGAAGATTTGGAAAGAGGTTAGACCTACGAGTCTAGAGCACTCACTGCATAGGTCACTTGCAATGAAGCTACCACAAACATAAAAAATGCATAAAGACCTTAGGCAGGAGTATGGTTCCTGAAAACTTATGCCTTCAGCTTTCGTAAGTATTTTTGTACCGTCAAATGTTTAGCTAAATTTTCTAAAGACAAGCTCTTTACTTAGTGTCTACACTACTCTCCCCATTCCTGGGAAATCTGACTTGTTTTTTTTTTTCTTTTCTCTTAAAATTTTCAGCCACTTCTGAGACAAACAAGACATCTGATGTTTACATAGAAACTTAGCACAAAACAAATAAATCTTTTTTCTCTCCAAATTCCATAATATGTGTAAAGAAACTCATGTTTCCAGCCCTTAAAAGCCCTTCATTACCAACTCTTGCTTCGTGCTGTGCTCACTTACATTTCTGAATCTATATATATTCAGGAGAACTAAACACCTGAATCCATTAAATCCCATATTTCAGTATTCTGAATGTATGTTAAATTGAGCTCATCAGAATATTAAAATGCTGTGTAATGCAAGAACTTCTGAAGAAAATAATCACAAAAGATAATATATTAAAAAGGTACTACTTATATAGACATAAGTATCAATACATATTTTCCTCAAACATGAAAAAAGCTATCAAGGGATGGCAAGTTTGAGATTCTCTTCACGAAGTCCTATCACACACCAGATGTGATAATTGTGAAGTCTAATGTTACATCTATTTTGAGCCTTCTTATTATATCACCACATGACACTCAAAATATCTATACTGTATTACTCAACGCACTGTGGAGTTGTCAGACAAAACACTTACAGGGAACCTGATTTTCTGCGATAAACTACACAGACTTTAGCCCGTAAAAGAAGTGCTTAAGTTAAATCATCACTAAGAGTATACCATTCATTTCTGTCATAATTTAACACATGCATTTGTTTTCCTATTTAAAATATTCTTTATGTATGCTTTTATGTATTTTTTGTTGTTTTGATCCATAATATTTTTAGTGATTTATTAATATGTTTAAAATAAAAAACTGTTTCCTAAAGCAGGCCATGAAAATTGTGGATATAATTCACAATTGTTAGCATTCCTATTTCCAATTTAACCATTTAGAAATGGATTGATTCAATTTACTTAGAGAACTGATCTCAGATTTTTCCAAATTGTTTCCAAATCCCAAGATTTGATCCCACATGACTTACAGAACAGCACAGTCCTAGTGCTCAGTTGCTGTGGCACGCACAAAACATTTGAGACCCCCTACATTCATTTGTCTGCATAAGGTGGAGGGCAATTCATAATTTCTACTTTTGGGAAAAAAAAAAAAAAAGAAAAAGAGAAAACACAAACAAAAAAACCCCAAACAAAACCTAAAGCAAAACAGTAACAACACACCTATGCCAGCCCTCACAATCTTCTCCCAAGTATAGATTAGTATACATAATTTTCCTCCATGGATACTGCTCCACTTTACGGTGCACTTTAACATTCTACTGGCTCTTGGAAGAGGCAGGTGGGATGATAGTCATGTTGTCAGAGGATTTACCTTAGAGGTGGGCTACCGTAATTCAGTCCCTGCTTAAGGGAAAGGGCATCACACTGTCCTCTATGACATAGTTTTAATCCTTTACTTTTTTTTTTTTTTTAATTTCCTTCTTCCTTTGCCAGGTTTAGGGCACTATCACTATTCCACACAGACAAGCAGAATAGAGATATAAATGGAAATATTAGTTTTGCACTTAACAACCTGGACAACTTAAATGCAAAGTATTTCAGTTCACACATTTAATCCAGAAAGCACACCAGCTAAGGGTAAGATTTCAAAAAAGGTACAAGAGACAATTAGACATTTTAGGCTCAAAACAGTTTCCCTTCTCAGACTTGTGCATCACCTGACTACTAATATAACTAGAAAAACATTTTAATAGTACAGTAGTGACTTAGTAAATAATATCTTTTATTCCTAGCAGAATCAGTTGGATCAAAGAGACTAAGAAGGAGAGGTTTTGAGATTAACAGTGCACATCCACTGTACGACTGAATCACAGAAGAAAGAAAAAAAGCTGTAAATATCTTTATGGAGGATTTGTTCTGTTTTCTTTAAAATAAACTGAAATGTCACATTAGTCATTACATTCATGGTGAATGAGTCATCATAACCCAAAAGAACTTCAGGCTTTCACACATCTTACAAGTAGATGTCTACAAAAAAAGTTCAAAGGAAAAATGCAGCAAAGTATATACATCAGAGTTTGAAATGACACTGCCTTTTAAGAAGGCAAAGGTCACATACTGTGCCTTTTTTCAAAGGTAAACTTGCTACTTGATCTACCCAATCCCGAACAACATACTCCTCCTTTTATTATAAGGTTTGGTCCTAGGACTGTACTAGCATAGCCAGAAGTCCACAAAAGAATTCTGCTCTTCAGAGACATATAGGTATTCTGGTAGAAGCCGCTTTGTAAGTATACCACTGCTAGCAAAACCAATTTTTTGCTTGCAAAGTCTGTTCTGTTTGTGACTTGAGATTTTTTTATGCCAGTACAACTCCAAGTTTGCCTGGGTTTTTTATTAGTAGTGGAAAACTTCAGTGATATGTTTATACTATATGCACAAACATAATGAACAGTCCAGGGTACAAGGAGAATTACTACTTACTTACTGCTAAGGCATAACAAAAAGGGAAAAGAAAAAAAAAGCTAAGTATAGATGCATCTCCAAGGTCATGCAAGAATTTAAGGTCAGAAGAAACTCAAATCTTTCGCTGATGATTGTAACTGCAAGAATTTTCTTTAAGTCAAATAAGTATTGTACAGGAGACATGTAGACTTACTTTTTCTGGTTTCATCACAATTTTGAGAAAACAGGAACATATTTATGCTGTTAGAAAATTTGATCTTTTATGTCCTGCTTATCTTTTAATACTCAGAACTGAAAAAAAACTTGGATATGAACAGTAAGAGACACATTGCTCCCAATCATTAGCAAACCACATCTATACATCACAGTGGTTTATGACTTACAAAGCTTAAATAAAATTATTTGTACTCTTCCTTCTCCTGCAAGATGCAAATTTTACTCATAAATGTATGTGACATCTGTTCAGAAAACCAAACTTAACCTCACAGAAAACCAAACTTATCCTTCCCAGATTTCTTCCATAGGAACTGGAAGAGGAGCTTCAATGATAATTGAGAGCACCTGAAGTCAGGCTTTCATTGGGAATTAGCCCTTAAAACGTAAATGGTGGATAACAGGGGAAGAAGGAAGCCTAGAAACATGAGTCCCCCTAGGCTAAAATTAACTTCTGTCAATACCACTCTTCAGTCACATCTTTCACAGTTTCAGAACCTTGGTAAGACCTGTATGTTTTACATACATTAAACAGTTCTCAGGTTATCCACATCCTTGCAAGCATCTCCTCTGTCAAAGACATAGCTTATTTTTTAGGACTCGTTTTAAGGAAACCTGCAGAAGATATTATCTATGCCCCCCAAAAAACTCCACCTTGGCATACTTAAGTTCATATTACCTCCAAACACAACAGTCTTCTGCCACTTGCATCTAGATACCCAGCAGTTTACATTCTCATTACACTAATTACTTAAAATACTATTGCGAGATTTCAAGCTTAAGAAAATAAAGGCATAGGTACAAATTACTCTGTAGTCTAGGCATACTGCTGCTGGTATTTCCAAGGATGCCTGACTGATCAGTTATTGAGAACTGGCCGTACCAGTTTTCAGATTTTTGTGATAGGCATATGCGATGATTAGAGTAACCAACTGAATAATCTGTTGCTGTGACTCAGCAGTTTACCTTATTGTTCCTTTCTATAACTTTCTGTTAGACTGAGATGGATATTCCATAGAAGCTTTAAGGCTTAACTACACACCTATAGATGCCTTGAGTTCTCCATTTTCCTGAAACATTAATTAAGTGCTTGAACTTCTTTTTCTTCATATGCTGTTCCTATGTAGCTGTTCTTTAGTTGTGGCTCTTTCTCCCAACTTTTATCCCTTTTTATGCATGCTTTTATTCCTTCCTAAAGCAGAATATACACATTACATAGACACAGCAGGAGGATATTTTACTCACAAGACTTACACCTATGTCAGGTTTCTTATCCAGGTGACAGTATAGCTTCTTCACCAGATAATAGCAAAGAAGGCTGGAGCCATGTTATGTGACACCAGGAACAGCAGCAGAGGGTTGCTCAACAGGGAAGGAAAAAAAAAAAAAAAAGTCTTGCTTTCACCAGTCACAATGCCTCAACACTGCAAAGACTTGCAAAAGGGAAGAGTAACACCGAAGAATTCATCAGTAGCTGGACTTCAGCTTACACATTATTAATCAAAGGTTGTACTTAATTACAAAGGCAAAAGCAATCGCTCAAATATACAGGTTCAGAAAGAAAGTAAAAACCTGGTGTTCTTTGACCCCTTGGTGATAGTTTTGTGGTTGAGCTGCAATTTGTTCACAAATGGAAAACACTTCCATTTCAAGATGAAGCTTCTACTGCTTTGGAGACTTGTAATCTCAGCAAGTTAATCCTTGATTTACACTATTTTTAATATTTTTAGGCAGAAAAACACATACTTGTAAAGCATCAAGTCTCCTTAAAGAGGTTTTTGAGGGTAAAAGAAAGGAACTGAAGTGACACTAAATATGAAGACGAAAGCAGAGTAGAGGAAAACTGGCTCACTGCATTTACCTGAAACAAAGCAAATGGAATTTTTAATGACATGCAAGCCAACATTCACCAAGAACTCATGGGTAGATTTTTACTGTTCTCTATATCAACAATCTTGAGTTTGCTGTTCTTAAAAAAAAAGGAAAACAACAACAAAAAAAATCACGGGCATAAACAGAGAACATAATTATAATCTTAGTAATTCTGAACACTGTTTTCAAGTTTCCTGTCTATCAAAGCAAACAGTAAACATAAGGACCACATTTATACCCTGAAGCACAGTGTAACAGTATTCCTAAAACTTCAGAATAAATCTGCATGCTCATATTTTGTGACGGAGCACTCACAAGAATAACTCACAAGAACATGAAACAGTCACATTTCACCAGAAGTCATAGTCCAGAAACAGCCTTGAATTAAGTCACTTCAGTTCTAATAACCATCTGCACAGAGGTCAGAGTTGTGAGCCTTTTATCTCCATAAATTTGCAGAATGAAAACATTCCCATTATAATCATGGGGATTTAGTATTTTCAACACCACTACCTTTTCTATTGGATGGGAAAGAAGCAGTATCACATTTCTGTAGAACCAAGGGCAACAACTTCGAGAGAGGGACAATTTCTGCAGCAAACCAGAAGTTCAAAAGCAGATAAAAAAATCCCAGAACTTCAGTTCACAATCTGAAACACTACAGGAGGAAAGCAGGTCACATGATGCCCAGTGCAGCACACTGATTTTCATTTTACAGATTTGAATAAGCAGTATGGTCAACTACCTGGCAAGGCACACAGGAAGCAATTTAGTAACGAGGACTATGATACCCAAGAACTATTTTATAGGTCACGTACACCAAGGCCTTCGATATCTTGAATTTTATTCAAGAAAGCAGTATGCTGAAGGTGGGCAAACCTTGCCTTGGGATGACTAGCAAGCACAGGAAAAAAAAGTTCTATCAGATAACCTTCTACAGTGCAATCTACCATTAAACAAAAAGATGCCACATTTAGAGCTTAGAGGTGCTTTTTATTGTCATTTCAGTTAGAAGGGTATGAAACCCTTCTAAGTAAGAAGATCACCAAACATGCTAGCCTTTATAAATACTGCTCTGTGCTGATAACCTGCCATTGAAATCTACCTGAAAGCATAACAGTAAGACATAACAGTCAAATGACTACTATTTCCTCTTATAACTTTGCCAATATACCTATCCTATTTCATTCTACCGAGTCTTTTCTCCTACTGTATTTTTAAGTAAACCCAGACAGTGCATCAAGATGAACATTTGAACATATTTGTCATTAAAGCATACTGAGGCTGAATTCCAAACTCAATTCTCTACTGGTCAAATACAGACCTAAGAAAGAACTAAACTTAAAAAGGTACCATTTCAAGCACTATATTTCGACAATACATATTTCACTGCCACTCCAAACAAGAATTCAATACACGCTGAGTCAGATGAATGTTATCCATACCAACACTTAATATTCCAGTTTTGCTCGAGTTTTTTTGTTTGTTTGTTTTAATGAAAACCATGTAAACATCAATCGGAAAGAAATCGCACACACGATCTTCAAATAAGCAAACAAATATGTAAGACGTATTCAAGAAGATGTCACTACTTTACTTCGGGCTATGGAGAGGCCAACCTTAACCTATGAATAAATAGCCAAATGTAACATTATACTTATCCATAGGTATTTAAGAAAATGCCCATCTTAATTTGTAAGATCTTTTTTTTAAAAGATCCAATTATTGAGAGTTTAGCAGTTAATAGGCATCAAGCTGTGCTAGTAACTGTTTTAACACAGAAGTCAGAAGTCATGTAGACAAACATTTCTGGTTTCTACTGAACTTTCTCCTTGCACTTCTCAAGACAGAAATGCATTATTAGCATTTAATATCCACTGGAATGGTAAAAAGCAGTCAATTCTTAAAAAAAAATTCTTAAAAAAGACAGTCACATTTATAATAAAAGCATTCTCAAAATATCTAATGCTTTTGGGTTTTTTTACTTTGTGTCCTTTGTGCCAAGGATTTGAAATATGACTAGTGTGGTTAGTAACCTGGTTAATCACTTAAGTTTGGTCATGACTGCTTTTCACAAAAAAATACAAATACGAATTCTTTCATTTTCCAAACAGATATGAAGTAGTTTGCAATCCATCATTATTTTTTCCCCAAAGAACAGAACATTTACTGTCTCAACTCCTAACATGCCACTTAAAAAGAGAGATGTAAAACCTTTTACTAACTTCGTGTTTAGTCTACACAAAGAAACAGCCAATGAAACTAACAGCAAATAATTTTCTTTTTACTAACACGCCCATACTCAAAGGTATTTTCGTTAAAAACTTCATAGTAATCTAAGAAAATATTAGCGATGTCACACTAACACAGCTTGCAGAAAAAAAAGAAAGATCAAATATCCTGTTTGTTTACAGGCTATGCCTTCATGCAGATACAAAAGCTTAGCCACAGGCATTATTTAATATCAACACAACAGTCCATGTCTGCCATATGTTTGATCATCATGACCGGGCTTCGTGAATGAATATTTGGGAAGGGTTCTATGACGTTTGTTGCAAGCACATTGGTGGCTAAAAAGGCCAATATGAGATAGACATGTCCGGTTGCAAAAGGCACAGCAGAAAGACTCCTTAGATGGTATATTCTGCAAGGTACGATTCTTTCTGCGTTGTCTTTTCTCCTCAAGAGTGATCCTGTGTGCTTTCTCAAAAGCATCAGCAGCGTTATAGATGGTGTGTCTCCAGGCCTCCTGACTGGAGGCCAGAGTAGACCAGTTATGATGATCAATATGTTTGAACTTAACAGTAAAAGACAACAGCATTAAAAAACTGGTATAGACGAGACATTAAATTTAGATTTTGTAAAATGTTCAGTTTTCACACGTTTTCTAAGATTGCAGCATCAACGATTATGTTAAATTGTGCTCTGAAAACTTTGAAAGACTGTGTTTGACATTAACAGCAAAGTTAATCAGCTTAGATCATATTTAAAGCTTCTGTGACTATTACTTTTCACTATTTGACAGACGAAGGTATATCACCAGATCCTGTCATTACACAGATTATATGGTCGTGCAGTAAAGACACATCAGATATCCTCAGATGATAGTATAGGTTGATTAAATGTTACGGCTTTAGCCCTTCCTTTTGTCAAATCTGCAGAACTTTACGTTTCTTACTGATACGATCAATTACGGCGCGACTATGATCTACGGTGCCTTTATCGCCAGGGTGCAGGATGGGGAGGGGAGGGACTGCCCCTGCTCTTCAAACACCCTTCCCACAGCGACGGCACCGCCGCTGACGTCTCCATTTCACCACAGACCCCCGTAAGGGTTAAACACGCTGACGCCGGAGCTCAGGGGAGGAGTCGGGGTATGGAAAGGGAGAGAAAAATGGAGAAATAAAGAAGGCAGCTGCCCGGGGACTCACCTGCAGCGGCTGCCACCTGTGCAGCCGGAGAGCCCCGCTGTCCCTCGGGCGGCCGCGGCCAACGGGACCAGGGAAAATAACCATTATCATGATAATAAAGTGAAAAAGCCCGGAAAGCGTCTCCGCCCCTGCCGGCCCGCGCGGTGCAGGGTAAGGACGATCCCTAGCACGGAAGCTCTGCTGGGGCAGAGCAGGAGCCCTTCTCAGGCAGCTCGGCGCCGGGGAACACCCCGAACCCCCTGCCTGTCCAGCGAGGAGGGAATTTTCCTCCCGACGCCTTCAGGAGAAGGCCGAGGAGTAGCGTGGAGAAGACGGGTCCCCCGCCAGAGCCCCGCGCTCTGCGACAGGGGCGGTGGGAGGCGGGCGAGGCGCCGGGTCCAGCGCCGGCTCCTCGCCTGTCAGGCCCCCTCCGTCCGCTCCCTCCCGCCCCTCTCACCTGCCGCCGGCCCGCACGCCGACAGCTGCCCCTCGTACGCGCCAGCAGAGGGGGCGCTCCCCGCCCCGAGCTTTCTCCCGCGCCCGCCGCTTCCTCAGGGACTGCCAGACACGCCGCCGCTCCTGTTTAGAGAGGAAGCGGCCACCATGTTACTTTCTCCCCCTCCAACGCCTACAGGCTGGTCCAGGGCCCGCCCCGAAAGGAGGCGGTGGCGCCGGGGCCGGGAAGCCGTGCTGCTGCGGCCAGGGGGCGCCGGTGGGAGCAGCCGGAGTAGCCTGTGGTCTGGTCCCGCCTACCGGGCACCTGTGGCGGGGCGGCGGAGTGGCTGGCCCGGGATACCCCTTCAGGCAGGCAGCGCGGTGTGGATTACTCGGGGTGCCTGTGCGCCCGCTGCGGCTTCTGTGAGAGTGTTGGGTTGTACCAGGAAAAAAGTAATGGCAGAAAGGGAACTTGGTATGGCGGAGAATTACAGAAGACTGTGAGTTGGAAGGGACCCACAAGGATCATCGAGTCCAACTCAGCCCTGCACAGGACCATCCCCAAGAGTCACACCATGTGCCCGGGAGCGTTGTCCAAACACTTCTTGAGTTCTGTCAGGCTTGGTGCTGTGACCACTTCCCTGGGGAGCCTGTTCCAGTGCCCACCAACCCTCTGGATGAAGAACATTTTTTTAATATCCAGCCTAAACTTCCCCTGACCCCATTCCCTTGGGTTCTGTCACTGGTCACCACAGAGAAGAAATTAGTGTTTGCTCCTCCTCCTCCCCTCATGAGGAAGTTTTGACTGCAATGAAGTCTCCCCTCAGTCTCCTTTCTCCAGGCTGAACAGACCAGGTGACCTCAGCTGCTCCTCGAACGGCTATAGTCATCTCAGCTACCTATCCAGATGAGACTGTGCATTTCATAGGTGACTTTCATTAACTAAATAGTGCTCGTCGAATTTTCTGGAATATATAAAAGTGTGAGGGGATAGACAGGCTCAGAGGGGCTTGCCTTGGGTAAAAGGAAGGTGATGGATATAGTTTTTCTATATTTTAATGAGGCTTTTGATGCTGTCCCTTGCAGCGTCTTCCTGGAAAAGTTGTCCACGCGCGAGAGGAGAAGGTTCACGCTACTCTGGGTAAAGAATTGGCTGAAGGGCAGAGATCTAAGGGTTGTAGTGTATGGGGCTACATCTGGCTGGTGATGGGTCACCAGCAACATTCCTCAGGGTTCAATTCTAGGACCAATACTATTCAACATTTTTATCCATGATCTGGATGCAGGAGTTGAAACCATGATTAGTATGTTTGCTGATGATACTAAACTGGAAGGTGCTGTTGATTCTCTTGAGGGACAAGAGGCCTTGTGGAGCGATATGGATAGATTGGAGCATTGAGATTGGAGCATACTCAGTGGTATGACATCTAACAAGAACAAATGCCACATTCAGCATCTGGTACGGAGTAGCCCTGGACACAAGTACAGACTGGGAGAGGAGCAGTTGGAGAGCAGTCCTGGAAAAAGGGATCTGATGCTGATTGGCAGCAGCTCAGTGTGAGTCAGTAGGGTGTCCAAGCAGCAAGGAGAGTAAACCCCATCAGACAGAGCATCACCAGCTGGCCAAAAGAGAGGATCATCCCACTGTATTCAGCATTGTTGCAGCTTCACCCTGGGTCCTGTGTGCAGTGCTGGGCCCCACAATTTAAAAAGGGTGGGAAGGTCCCTGAATGTGTCCAGAGGAGGGATAAAAAAACTGGTGAAAGGCCTGGAAGCAGTGTCCTGTGAGGAGTGGCTGAGGTCTCTGGCTTTGTCTAGTTTGGAGAAAAGGAGTTTGAGAGGTGACCTCATTGTTCTTTACAGGTTTCTGAGAAAAGGAAGTAGCGAGGGAGGTGCCGATCTCTTCTTTCTGGGACCCAGCAACAAGATGCATGGGAATGGCTCAAAGCTGCACCAGGGGAGGTTTAGAGTGGACGTTAGGAAGCATTTATTTACTGAGAGGGTGGTGAAACACTGGAGTTGACTCCTTAAAGAAGTGATCAGTGCCCCAAACCTGTCACTAAGAGGCTTTTTTACGGTGCCCTCAATAGGGGGGGGTCTAACTTTTAGTCAGCCTGGAAGTGGTCAGGCAGTTGGACTAAATGATCAATGTAGGTCACTTCCAATAGGAACTATTCTATTCTGTTCTACCCTAAGGTGTCTTCCTTTCTGGCTGCAGATTTCTATTATCTCTTGGCAACTCTGACATCCATCAGACATTCCACTGTGTCAGTTCTATTCACTAACCCATTAGGAAACTCAAGGGGTGTTTTAATGTGTTCATTTTTTTCCTGAATTTTTGAGTTGAGTAAGATACCCTAAAAAGTCACTGAGCAGCAGATCTGTCATAAAAAATGAGATAACCATCCTTTTGGTAGCACTTAGTTACTATATTGCATTCCACTTATCCAAAGGAAAAAATGAGGCTGAGAAAAAGGCAGCTAATTTATGTATTTTTGAACCTCTTTCACCCAGAGAGGCTGGCTCTCATCCTTGCATCTAAAATAATAGTGGGGTTTTTTTCCTGGAATACCATGAGTTTCTTGATCCATTCTGCTGTTATGATCTTTGAACTGGAGCATCAATTTTTTTTTTCTCAAAATTAGTACTTCGTAGGTATGCATGTGCCAGGAAGCTTGTGACTGATCTTGAAAATTTATAATTGAAGAATTTTATGTTATAGCAAATAATTCTGTTTAATTTCAATCTGAGTAGCAAAAAAGCCCTCTGTTCAATATTCTTTCAGGTAATTTTCAAGAATTGTCTTGACTTTGATTAGTCACCAATTGCCAAATCTACAACTCCAGGAGGGCCTGATCCTGTAACCTAGTTAGAGCAAATACTTTGTGTGCCTTGAGTGTCTGTGACATGCACAGGTGAGGATTTATGCAGATTGAATCTGTGATAAGTTTACTTTGAGTCCTTGGGTATAAAAATATGGCAAATATGGGCACTGAAGAAATGAGTCTGCACACACTGTGATTCAGTTTTCCAGATTCTCCACAGAGTTCTCTCTGTGTTTCCCCTTTATTTGTTTTTTTTCTTAACAGCACCTGGTATTGTCATTCAGTTAACTAGAATTCCCAGGACTTTTTGCAAACTCAGTGTTTTGATTCACACACTCCTTATCAGCTCCAAGGCTGAAACACTCGCTTTTGGTTCTAATTAACTGAATGCAAGTGCTGCTGGCTTAACTTGTTCCCACATAAAAATACCTTCCCTTTTCAAATTCCTGACTGAATACTTGAAAATTTCTTCATAACTGCTGGAAGATTTCATTCTTTAATCCTGCAGTTGCCTCCAGTCATATGAACTATGGAAATTATACCAGAGACCACTTCATCTTCTCTGGCTTTTGGAATTGACATATGGAGTGTCCATTAAAGTGGGTAATAAAAATGAACAGGGATAGTTGCCTGCTGTCCCAAGGAGTTCTGCTGATCATGATTTGTTAAAAATTGCTTGAAGTAATGCTGTCACTGTAATGTGTAGAACATCTTGATCATTGTGTACTTTTGAAGTTGTAGCTGTGATTCTGTATAAGACAGAAAGCTCTGAGTCCAAGTGTTTCTTCTTACTGTACAGTTGGTTATGGTTTCACAATTTATTTTCTCAGCCTGTATGATATGAGTGGGAACTGAGGATTCACAAGCTCTTTCTGGCTTTAATCATTTAATCAGTGACACACAGAGATAGAAAAAACATACAGTCATTGTCATAGACAGCTTCAGCTTAAACCATGTGTCCAGTTCACTCTAATTAAGAAAGTAAGCATAGCTGGCAACGCTATTTCACCAAAACCATCTTTTTGAAAGCCACCATTTTGTCTGAAAGTATCAGAATTTCAATCCAGTATTGTAAACTTTTGCTTGTTGTCACTGTGTTACAACATCAAAACCTAAGTTGGACAGGCTATTTTTAATGGAAAGGCTTTCATAAATATCAGCAAGGGAGAAGGATCCCTTTCTTCATATTAATTCTTCTCTAACAAATTAATATATGCTGCTTAAAATACTGGCCTAAATTCAAGAATACTTTGAAATTATTTATTTTTAAAGATCAAGTTATCTTCATCTTCTCTGCATAAAATGTGGCAGGATTTTTTGAGATATTTATCTTTCAAAAGTTTTCTTATTTTATTTTTCTGTAAAATATTATGTTCCCTTTCTCTGTAAAAGCTTTCACAGAGTCTCTCTGTGTCCAGCTTATAAGGTAACAGGGTTTTAGAATTGTTTTCAAAATGCTTGTGATTCCCTCAAGTATTAGGTGTTACATGAGTCCTCAGCAGTTTGAAAAAAGAGATTATTCCTGCTAAAAAGTATTGAGCATGGTATCTCTTGGGTTTGGCAACACAAAGAAAATGGAGTTTTAAGTAAGCACAAAATTGTTGCAATGTCTGTTTCTGCTGGGACTCTCTGTTGTCTGGATTTTGCTGTTAGATTTGGCTTTGGATTTTTTGGCTGGTTTCTGGGTTAGCTGTTACTCAACAGAATGTTCTGTGTACTGCCAAATGTTGAACCTGACCAGTCAGTCCATGTGAGCAAAAATTCACAAAAGACAGTAATTTTTTAAGTACACTCAGATTTCTGATTTATGTGATTTTTGATCTACATGTAATTGCTGAGATAATTGCTCCTGTCTAATAGGAATGTCTCTGAACATAAATTCTGTTTTAAAGTTCAGGTCAGTTCATGCTGACTCACTGTCCCCCACTTACCTAACTTATTAACTATAGGTACTTATGTAGATCTTATTGGCTGTGTTTAGTAACATAATATAATTTTTAATTTATTTTCCAAGAAAACTTATTTCTTAGAAATGGGAAACCTCTTTTTCTTGAGCAACAACTTGCTCAGTTTATCAAAAGACCTGGATTGACTTGATTAAAATAAATAAGTACCTTCATAAAAAGTGTGAAGGTACTTCACACAACGTACTTTTAATTTAGAGGGAAGCAACAAGAAATAACGTCTGGAATATAATGCCATACAAACTGCACCTGGGTTGGGGCAACCCCCAGTATCAATACAGGCTGGGGGATGAACTGATCAAGAGCAGTCCTGCCAAGAAGGACTTGGGGGTGCTGTTGGATGAGAAGCTGGATGTGAGCCAGCAATGTGAGCTCCCAGCCCAGAAAGCCAGTTGTATCCTGGGCTTCATCAAAAGCAGTGTGGCCAACACATGGAGGGAGGTGATTCTGCCCCTCTGCTCTGATCTAGTGAGACCCCACCTGGAGTGCTGCATCCTGCTCTGGGGTCCCCAGCACAGGAAGGACATTCACCTGTTGGAGCAAGTCCAGAGGATGCCACCAAGAGTATTAGAGGGATGGAGCACCTCTCCTTTGAGTAAAGGCTGAGATAATTGAGATTGTTCAGCCTTGAAAATAGAAGGCTTTGGGATGACCTAATTGTAACCTTCCAGTGCCTGAAGGGAGCCTACAAGAAAAATGGAAGAGACTACTTGCAAGAGCATGTAGTGACAGGACGAAGGGGAATGGCTTCAAACTGAAAGAGAGTAGATTTAGGTGAGATTTTAGGGAGAAAGTCTTTACTGTGTTCCAGTGAGACACTGGAATAGGTTTCCAGAGAAGCTCTGGATGTCCCATCCCTTGAAGAGTTCAACGCCAGGTTGGATGGGGCTCTGAGCAACCTGCTCTAGTGGAAGATGTCCCTGCCCATGGCAGGGGGCTTGGAACTATGTGATTTTTAAGGACCCTTGCAACCCAAGCCATTATATGATTCTATGAAACTCAAATGTGAAAGAAGACATAGTTTCTTACTGTTTAACAATAACTGATAGAACCCACTGAAAACCAGTAGATATTTTATTTCTAGATGCTTTTCTGGGCAGCATTGTTTATTTATGTGTACTTTAAAGAAGGCAATATGAGCTAGTGATTTTTCTTGGCTTTAACATCTGTGATTAACTCCAACTTTTAGCTATTTATTTAAAAAAAGAGAGCCTACTCAACTAGCCTTTTCTTGGTCCTCTGAGGACTGACTGGAAATGCATAACAATAAGCGAAATTAATTTGTTAGTTTATCTTTGCTTAACAGAAAAATAAAATGTAGAGGTGCAAAGCATTGTCAATATCAGTAGGTTGTTCCCTGTTGAATCTCAGAGATACTGCTGAAACTGGACATGCTCCTAAAAAACTGAACACAAGAGAAAAGGAACTGTAGGCAAGTAAACATAAACATTATCATTCTATTGCTATTTTCATTGAAGAATTAGAGAAGCAATAGTTACACTAGGGGAGTGCAAAATGCTTTCTGAGAAGGGAGTAGGGATGTGGCTGGAGACTACAGCTACTGTGAGAGTCTTTGAATATGAACCCAAGTGTCTGAGAGCTGCATGGCATCAGTAATCCTCATGGATGGGAGCATGTGGAAGTGTTTCTTTCTGAGGGTGAACCACAGGTGTCTGTTGCTTGAATGTAGCTTTCTAAATACTTTGTCCTCTGACTTTACCCCTTCCCTAGGAATTTCTTCTCTGTTACCTCCTGTTGTCTAATCTCAGTGACAGCCACATGTCCTGGGGAAAACTTGCTATCAAGCAGTTCTAATACAAGGGTCCTTGACTACACACTAGTGAAGGCTAGGTTTCGTATATCTGCAGAGACAGATGTCATATATCAATCTGAGACTTGTTAACTCAGGTTGTGATTCCACAAACACTTCAAGCCAATAAGGGAGGCCTCCATCACAGCCCAGTACACAGTTCTTAGTTATCTTCTTAACTCTTTCATGTTGACAAGACAGTTCATATTCAGTTGGAGTGATTTAAGCCAGGCAACTAACATCTGGGGAGGAAAAAAACCCCAGAAAATGCAAGTTGAGCTTTCTAGCAAAAGGAGGGCATCAGCAAGAGCAGTCCTTTCCCAAGCCACTCAGTTTGCTTAAGGAGTTTTTCAGAAAGTACCTCTCAAAAAGCAGTTGGATAATCATAGTAGTTTTAGTCACAGTGGAAGCAGATAAGTACTGTTTGAGGTGTGGGACAGCAGGTAGAGCTGACTCATCCAGAAAGTTCAGGTGTCTATAAAAAAACTATTTACATTTGAAATAAGTGAATTTAGAAGTCAAGCGGATTTAGTACCTAAGTCCACACTTATGATTTTAATCCTAGAAGCACTTACCTGAGACCCGCCCCTCAAGGTGAAAAATAATCACTCAGTGTAAATTAAGCAGTTTGGCCACATGTTGCAGAGCATATGTAAATACAGCAGATGGGTGTGTATGTGTTTGGCTTTGTTTTTTTCCTTTCACGGTTCCTTTTTCATTAAGTAACTGCTTTATAAGGAAAATGGTGGGAAGTCAGATGTGAGAGTAGACTATGTGCAGAGTCTGGTTTGTATGTAGAAATAGAATATTTGATCCTGTTCGAGAGTCCTAGAGTACAGAAGTGATTCTCTTTCAAGACTTAACGGGTAAACAGCTAGATGAATGCAGCCTAGCTCTTTTATTTTCTGGGCTAATAGTGTTTTCATTTGAACACAAAAGACTGCAGCATTTCCAGAGGTCCCTCTGTTCAAGTTTTCTATCTGCGGCTTGAAAAAGCTGGAGGGAATGACTTTGTAACATATTTCTGGCATCTGATGAGTGAGGAATAAGGTAGGATATCTCCCTACCCAAGTTTTATGTCACTGGTTTAGGAGTGATTCAGTCTTTCATCTTTCCTAAGTAAATAAACTGAGCTCTCTGCAGTTTACCATGGGTGGTGGTTTCAGTCATGGCCCTAGAACTTTGTTTTCTCTTTGCTGCGTGTATTTCTCTTTTCTCTCTTCAGAAGAGTAACTGCTTATTGTACTTTTTTCCTGAATCTTTGCTACAGTTTCCTACTTCTTTTCTGATTTTGTTTCACACCACATAACTAAGAGGAAGCCTAGGTAGGTGATGAGATCAGTGTTACGTGGTGGTAAAATGTGCAGGTATGTTCCAAATGTGTGCTGTTCCTGTTTATCTTTTCAGGAAACAGGAAAATCTAGTAGGCAGAACATATCACAAAGGCATAAGAAATACACACAGCCACTCTGTTTCTACTTCTTCCCTTGGGCTTTTAAACTACCTTTAATAAATTCCTTAATCTCTCTATACTAATCATAATACTGTATAAATAATATTTTCTGTAAAATTGTGAGATATCAGGATACAAACACATTAAAAGTGCTAACTATATATGTATTTATATTACTCTTGACTAACTAGAAAACTTAGTACTCAAATAAAAAATATTTCTCTACTAAGAACAATGTTTTCAGACTTCATTTAGCTGTTACATAGATTTATACATGAAACATTGCAAAGTCTGTAAAGAAAATCTGAGATAATCCAAACATACAAACAAGATGTTTCTTGAATTGTCTGAAAGCAAATGTTATTTTACAGACAAAAGAACTAATAGCAAGAATAAACGTATGGTTAGCAATGGATAAAAAACACTTTTTTGAATTAGTTCCAAAACAGTTGCCTGATAAAGTAGTCAGCTTGATTATGTATTGCTCAAGCACAACTAGATGAAACTGAGATCATGGACTGATGTCATATGCTCTATGGTATTCTGTGCATATATAATTTCTAAGGCACTTATTGCAGTACAGTGAAATTCATGTGTTCTTTTTAAAGTTTGTATGTTGAGAGCTCAAACTTTATGTAAATCTTTATTTAAGTCTGATATTCTTTGGTACTTAAAAAACATAAAAGATATATTAATTGTACATTAATTTGGGTCACTATCTGGTCTGTACTTCATCATGTTCCAACCTTGTGAGAGTCTGGATGACACTTCCTGAACATGGAAATGTGGTAGGATTCTTGAGGTGGACCTGTGCAGGGCCAAGAGTTGAACTTTAGGTTCCTTGGGGGTCCCCTCCAGCTCAGGATATTCTATGACTGTATGATTTTTCTAATTTTGAATGTATTTCAAATTATGGAGTGATTAATACTTGATAAAGAGCTTTATAGGCTCATAATTGGATACTCTTGTACAGCAGCAGACGCTGTTCCTTTGGTGTTTTATATTACAAGCATATATGGAAAGTTTAATACATGTATGCTAATCTTAATCAGCTTCAGAATAGCTCTGTACTGTAGCTTGAAGTCTAAACTTACTTATTCATATACTACAATACATATATTTCCAAAACAATAAGCTTTCCTGTTTGCAAAACTGTGGGAATAGAAGGATTCCGTATAAAAAAGTGAAGGAATTTTACTGTGATTAGAATCTGGATCACTAAGTATTTTAATGAGAAACTAGTATTGTGTATTCCATACTTTCTTATATTTTCATTATGAGTTTACTCGTTTTCTTTTAAGCATGAAATTTTTCAGAACAATCTCTTTTTAAAGTGATGTTAATGACAATGCATTCTAATAAAAATTTAGTTGGAGTATCTATGATTTAGGTACAACAAGATTGCTTCTCAATTCTTAGCAAACTAAAAAATTTTAATGGCTTTTTAAAAATATTTCTATTAGCACATATTAATCTGTCTTTTGGGGTCATCTTGTTCCTCTTGTCTATTTAATGCTGATTTTCTCCTTGTCTTTTTTGTTGTTGTGATGGTGGGTTTTTTTGTTGTTTGAGTTTTTTTCCTGCTTTTATATTCCCAAGGAAAGAAAATAGTGTTGGCTGCTGATATAATGAATATTAAGCCATCATCCTATTTAACAGAACAGTATATAAAACACTTTTTGAAGTATCTTGTGGTATGTTGTTTTGAATATTCTCTTATTATACAGC
This sequence comes from Corapipo altera, assembly GCF_003945725.1. Lineage (NCBI taxonomy): Eukaryota > Metazoa > Chordata > Aves > Passeriformes > Pipridae > Corapipo > Corapipo altera. The sequence goes on along the minus strand of NW_020884875.1, from coordinate 23,563,827 downwards.
AGAGCAAAAGTGATATTAAATTGCATTACCTCAAATTATCAAGTAGGGAAACATGGAGGGGTTATTTGTTTTAGCGTACATTCTGGGACAGAATTACCCTTACCTGGAGTTAATCACTAAACAAGCTAGGCCACATTTCAGCTGCATTCTGGCCCTTCATAGAAAATATGTAACTAAGCCCAAATCTACACATACTTGATTACTTTGTATCTATAGCCAGAGGCAAATTAGAAGATGGAAGTTACTGCAGTACTAAAAGGTTTTCCATGCAGGTCTATTACCACTCTTGAAGGTGTTCTGTATATGTTAGTAAAGATAAAGATCATTTGGATACTATATGTGTGAGAACAGCATTATTTTTTCAGAAAAAAAGCAAACTATTTCAAGCCTTCCTTAGTAATTTATGGTGCTTTGAGAGAATTTTTTTTTTAGCTTACATATGGCAGTGTTTACAGGAATATTCAAGACGGATTACCTACAATAAAAATCTACTTTACGCAGCCTTGGGTACCTTCACATTGTTTTTCTCAAAATGTAGAAGAAAGGTGTTTTCTGTTACATGCATTGGAGTAAATACAGAACTTGTGCATGTCTACAAAAAAAAAAAAAAAAAAAAAGATCTGCAGCATGTCACTGACTTGGCCTGATGCTCTTGATGCTCCATGCTAGGCTCATGCTTAGTGAAAAAAGACACCTGGAAGTACCTAATGAATTAGTACATAGGGCTTTGAGTGGCATGTGTGAAGGACTTTGTTTTTATCTGGAAAATGCCTGTTACACAAGAAACTAGTACAATATGGAACAAAGCTTCAGCAAACTAAGCATAACATAATGACCAGATCTTCACCAATGTAAGTTCATGTAGTTCATTCAAGTGCTGTCAATCTTTATACACTAAGGATCTTTCCCATTATTTAATGTACAAATGCAGCAACACAGCCTGTTAGCTGTTCTTTGGAAATTACCATGATAAACATTGATATAGCTCCAAGGATAGGAAAAATTCGTTAGCTGTGGAGTAATGAGGTAAAGTTACTGGTGTTTCTTGGTTATTGCTACTATAAGTCCTACTTATAGTGTTATTTTGATATAATTATGTTTATTACTTTGATACACCCTATTCAGTTCTGTCTTCAAATAGTGATTGCATAGCAAACAGGTGTACAGGAAAATATTTTCCTTTCTGACCATTAGGTGGAGCTAAAAATCCCTCAAATGGGAATTTCTTTCCATCGAGTTATCCCGGCCTCTGTTTGATTTTGCTATGCTTTCAATTTTCTCTGGCAGAATGTGGCATTGTATAATCTACTCTCAGGAAATTTCAGACATTTGAGTCGGTGTTACTTAAAAAGATGAAAATGTTTTCGAGAGTTCAGCAATCAACTTGTCATAACGAGGTCTTCTGTAATTACTGATGTTGTCAAGCTTTTAAGTTAAATAAATGTTTAAGCACTCTAATGGATTGTATCTTATGTATTCCTTGTATGTCTGAATTGCTGCACTAAAATACCTGGTGAGATAACCACATGGACCTTAACACCTTACTACCTACCTTTCTGATGTAGATTTTTTTAATTGTTAAAACAAGCTAAAACATGATCTGGGAGGTCCTGATGCTTCAAAGCAGTTTGAATGTGTTGTGTCCCGCTGATGTTGCATTGACTTTGTTTAGGCAGTGTTACTTCACAGAGATACAGTTAAAATAGGAGGCTGTAACTTGAAGTGCAAATGTCTTAATTTTATTCGTAATTCACAGAACATGCAACTGTCCTGAAGTGAAGGAAGAAGGGGATGGCTTGTGGTTTACAGGATTTATTCTTCCATGGGATGAAGGAGGAAGCACAACAGATTCTAAATGTGTTATCAATAGTGTGATTTTTGTAGGAAAAAAGGGAAAGTATTTCAAATTATAGCTACTCCTTCTGAAAGTTTGTAAATATGTTTGTGGTTATTATACATTGAATAAACTGCTTTTTAAGTTTTTATTTCATTCATATCCACTGAGGTAATTTGAAGATTTCCTGAATGTTCCCCCACTCTTCCTTCATAGTATATATAGCCTTTTGTAAATGTTTTATAATTTTTTTTAGTGATGTGCACAGTGTTCATATGAAGGTATTTAAAATTGTGGTTAATTGTCTAAACTTTAATTTCGGTTGTGACACTTGCTTCTTTCCAAATCTGATGTAAAATGCAGAAGCCACCATTCTTTTAATGTGTTTTTTCACTGGTTTTGTTTTAAACAGTGTATAAACTCTAAGCCATAAAATATTGTTAACTTGGCTAGATGATGCATGCAAGGCAGAAGCATATCCTTCAGCTGGTTTTGTTGAGGAGAAAACATTTTTTTAATGCAAAAAAAAGTATTTTTGTCAAATGACTCACTATTCTGTAGTTTTTGAGGGACAGAAATTATAAACCATCATTTGCTGTAGTGGGACCTAATACTGTTTTCACTAAGAAGATAATTACAACCTCTAATGGTTGTCAGTGTTTTGGAAACTGAATCAGAGAATATTTTCTCCTGAGTGAAACTGTCCTGGTTAGTTGTCGCAGTGCACTGATGTCTCTTATTATCTATAAAAGAGTCTCTTCCTGCCCCTTATCAAGGTGACTAGTGTCCTCTAGTGTGTTTGAGGAGTCTTGAAAAGTCAGGAGGAATTTCATGTGGTTTAGGTTGACTTTGCTTGACCTCTAAGAATGGGTTTTCACAATAGCCACATGACAACAGTTGGCCATCCTATAGTATTTCATAGTAATAACAATGGTTCTTAGAAGAAAACAAGTAAATAGGTACTCAGAGAAGGACGTATTTTTTTTAGAATTAATATGGTATGTTAATGTTACTACTCAGCACATCTGTATAAATGCAACAGGAGTTAACTTTTCACTTCAATGACTATTTGTGTGCTGATCTGGGCAGCACTTTTGTCATGCTACTATGGTTACAGGTTTCTTATACATCTTATGCACCATGTGTGCTTACTTCTGAATAATTTCTTCTTGAATAATTTCTTCATTACAGATAGTTTTTATATTGATATATGTGGAATTGCACGCCAGAACTCTTACTTTCATATGAAACATTGTTCAGACTCATGATAGTGATAGGTTTGATGCTGTGTATCTGTATTGGGTTTTCATGGCCAGGTTTTGATAGCAGAGCTCTGCAGAAGTGGCTTCTCTAACAAGCTGCTAGAAGCTTCTCCTGTCTCCAACAGAGCCACTGCAAGCTGGCTCCAAGGTGGACCTGCCTCTGGCCAAGGCCGAGCCCACCAGCAGTGGTAGTAATCCCTCTGTGGTAACAAATTTAAGAAGGAAAAAAAACTTATTGTGCAGAAGTAATTGCAGCCAGAGAAGAGAGGAGTGAGAGAATCAGCCCCGCAGACACCACAGTCAGTGAAAAAGGAGAGAGAAGAGGTGCTCTAGGCGCCCGAGCTGAGACTCCCCTGCAGCCTGTTGTGAGGATCATGTGAAGCAGCTTGCAGTTGTTGTGCCTAATAAGTTACAAAGACTGAAGACTGAGAGCTCTGTGAAATTTGCCGCTCAACATAGTAAGGAATCTGAATAATTCTATGTTCCCAAATATTTTTGTAAATATTTCATTTTTCTGGGGTTCAGGATATTTGTTTGCATCCAATATTAAGATTAAAAGTTAAATTCTAAATTGCATAATGTCATAGTCATGGAAGTTATGAAAACTGTAACATCTGCTTTAAAACTGCATTCCTCAGAGTATAGATTTCTACTTTCTTCCTACTCATTCAGAATCACAGAATCACAGAATATGCTGAGTTGGAAGGCACCCACAAGCATCATCAAGTCCAACTCCTGGCCCTTCACAGGATCATTCCCAACAGTCACATCATGTGCCTGAGAGTATCATCCAAATACTTGAACTCTGTCAAGCTTGGTGCTGTGACGACTTCCATGGGGAGCCTGTCCTAGTGCCCAACCACCCTGTGGATGAAGAACATCTTTCTAAAAGCCAACCTAAGCCTCCCCTGACACAACTTCAGGCCGTTCCCTCAGGTCCTGTCACTGGTCACCACAGAGAAGAGATCAGTGCCTGCCCCTCCATTGCCCCTCATGAAGAAGTTGTTTTATGGTTGGCAATGACATCTCAAGGGTTTGAGAAATTAAAAGGCCACTTAAATATAGAAAAGATTATCTGTAACTTGGTGAGACAAAATTTATGACCAACACTTACAGTAATTTCATATTTTTTCAAAGTAGACATGGAACACTAATGCCAAAGTCTATTTTTATTTTTTAAATATTCAGCATACGACAGTGCTTTCATAAATAATGTGTTCTTTATTCAAGAATATGGAACTTAAGTGTTTATCTATGAGAGGATACCAAGAATCTTTTTAGCAAAAAAATAAATGGGTTTCTCACATCTTACTGTGAATTTAGTAAATACATGTATAAAACTAAAATTGCTTAGCTGTGGTCAGCCTGAGATTGTGACATCCACTACCTAAACAATTTGGCAAGCAATGGTGGTACTTACAGGAACATTAAATAAGTATTAATGGAGGAAATACAAGTGAAGGTACAACAGTTAGAAGAATTAAGAGGCCACGAGAACCCCAGGCAGATCTCCAGTCTATAAAGCTGCCTGGTGGAAACAGATCTGGGGGTGCTGGTCTACAGTGGCTGAACATGAGCCAGCAGTGTGCCCAGGTGGCCAAGAAGGCCAAGCATCCTGGCTTGTATCAGAAATACTGTGGCCAGCAGGACTAGGGAAGAGATACCCCTGTCCTTAGCACTGGGATTAAGGCCACACCTTAAATCCTATGAGCTCTGGGCCCCTCACTCATTACAAGAAGGACACTGAGGTGCTGGAGCAGGTCCAGAGAAGGGCAGCAAGGCTGGTGAAGGGTCTGGAGCACAAGTTCTGTGAGGAGCAGCTGAGGGAGCTGGGGTGTTTAGTCTGTACATTGCACTTAGTGTCATGGTTTAGTTGACATGATGGTGTTCGGTCAAAGGTTGGACTCGATGATCTTGGAGGTCTTTTCCAACCTTAATGATTCTATGATTCCACATCAAAAATCAAGAAAAGAAATTTATTCATTTTGAATTATATATGTGCTTTGATTAAAGTGCGAGAAATGCTAGGAAGATCAGAAAGAAAAATGCTGAAAAGCTGACTAAGCCAGAGTTGGTAAGAAGAAAGATTAGTAGGCTTAGGAATTGTATACTTACTAACAGTCCATAGATCACATCTATTAATTTTTTATTCAAATACAGAATACACTGGAGTTTTCCTGGAAGCCAACAAACTCAAGCAATTTGTATAAGTTCATAAGGGTTTTCTTTGAAAGAGGGATGTGAAAGTGAACATGAAGGTTACATCATTCTACAAAAGCAAACACAAGATTGTGAGGCTATTTCACTTGAGGGAACAGAGTGCATCAAAGGTATTAAATTGTATGTACTTTCAAGGTTTATAATGGTGTCTGAGCTTATGAATACCAGTCATTTTACAGCACAATGTGTTATTTTTATGTTTTGAGACAGATCTAAATGAACCATTATCTGCCAATGACCTAAGAAACAAGAATCTTTTTCCTCAGAATAACTTACATAGGAGGGAGGCTTCCAAATCCTGAGAAATGAATGCAATACCTGTTGGAATTTCTGGCTGCTCATTCAGGGATGTTAGATGGATCACTTGGAGTATAATCCAAAACTGAGTGAAATTATTAACAACTATTTAATGTATTCTTTAAGTCTGAGAATTAGGACTGTCAGAAGCCTGTTTAATTAAAAAAAAAAAAAAGGTCTTCTGCTTCTAATTGAGTGCTTATATACTTTTTTAACTATTTTTACAAAATCATTCTGAATATCATTATGACTTATTACCAAAATTCCCATGAGGAGTACCACATTTGGTGCTTTAACAACAGTGCTGTGCTGGTTTTGGCTGGCATGGAGTTAACCGTCTTCAGAGTGTCTTGTGTCGGGCTGTGTTTTGGATTTGTGCTGAACCCAAGGTTGATAATATAGAGTTGTTTTTGTCATTACTGAGCAGGGCTTAAGCAGAGCCAAGGCCTTTTATGCTTTTCATGCTGCCACACTGGCCAAGGGGCTGGGGGTCCATGGGAGACTGGGAGGAGACGCAGCTGGGACAGGCGACCCAAGTAACCAAAGGGATATTCCAGACCATATGATATCATGCTCAGTACATAAAATAAGGGGAAGAAGGAGGAAGGGAAGCAAGTTTGGAGTGATAGTGTTTGTCTTCCCAAGTCACCGTTATGTGTGATGGGGCCCTGCTCTCCTGGAGGTGGCTGAACACCTGCCCACCCATGAGAAGCAGTGAATGAATTCCTTGTTTTGCTTTGCTTGTTTCCACAGCTTTTGCTTTCCCTATTAAACTGTAATTATCTCAATCCACGAGTTTTCAAGCTTTTACTCTTCTCATTCTGTCTCCAGTCCCCTGGTGGGGGAGTGAGTGAGCAGCTGCGTGGGACTTGGTTGCTGTTGGCTGGGGTTAAACCACAGCAAGTGTATAATACATTTTGAGAAGATCTTTTGGCTTTGGAAAGTTAGTATTTTTAATTTGGAATGACATTTTACAGATGTCACTGTTAGTGGCTCCAAAATTTGAAAGTTCTTATGAAAAAATAGCATGGGGCTTTTTGCTTTGTTTTCCTTCATTGCAGCTGCTATAAGAAACATTATGTGCCTGTAAAGGAAGCTGTAATGTCTTTTTCTGCCAGAAGCTCCATAGTCTTGTAGCTTGGTCAGAAAGAGCTTTCTGACAGACAACAGTGAAGGGATTTAGAAAAAAGTGAGATACTGACATTAATTATTTAGTGGAATACGTTATTGTATTTCTGCTACCTAACTAGTTCTGCCCTTAATATTTGTGTAAATGTAGTTACTGATTGAAGAGCTGATCAAATTAAAAAAGGATCAGGGAGAAGATACCCTAATTTGGGAATCTGTTGTCTTTCCTTATTTTTTGTAATCAAGGGAGTTGACTTTGATACAAAAGACTAGTACAAAATAGAGTACAAAAAAAAAAGAAAAGAAAAAGAAACTAGGGGAAAGGTCAAAGATGAAGTATTAAGCAGTTCTAGTAAATATACATAGCAGTCTGGCAATCTTTGTCTGACACATCCTACCATATTACAGAATAGAGAGGAAATAGGAACTGCTGACTTCACTCAGGAAGCTTGTTGTCTGCTGTCTCTCTGACTCTCTGGCTCACTATTGTTCACATCCAGGAAAAGTGTTTCCACATGAGAAGACTTCAGAATTAGCTGAATAGTTCTGAGGAAACTAAAGGAAAAATCATGAGGTTTTAAGTGTAACAGAATAGGTTTTAACTTTACATGATATTGTATTTCTTTTTTAATGGCAATTTAGGTAGAACAGAAATGCTGACTGAGAGAAAAACATACCTACAATAAAACCTGATTGTGACAAAAGTAAGAAAAGATGAAGAAGCACTGACTTTTGTTAGGTGTCAGGAAGAAACTAGTGATATTTTGATAAGTAATGTTTATCGTAGGTTCCACTTGCTTAAGGTACTAAGGGGAGGTGCTTGCCTTATAGGGAGATACTTGCAGAAAACAGGTCTTCAGAAAGTAATCCATCTGGGATACTCATGTTGTTGGAGTAGGAAGGACATGGATATTCAAATGGCTCTGCGTAATCTTTGGACTTTGTGCCTGTTTCCTGGAATTTGGGTGAAAAGTCGCTTGCAGAAGTCTCTTGTTGTCCATTCCTATGTGATGCTACTAGCAATTTCATTAAATAATTGTTGTTGGATATCTGCCATAATTGTTATTTGAAAGATCAGTCACAACCTTAATGCTACTTATTTACTAAGCAGCTAAACTGGAGTAAATTTATAAATCTATTGACCTAATCCCTTTAAGGAAGAGGCATACTATTACCTCTTTTCAGCTAGCATATGGTAACTTAGAGCATTCCCTTCTGTTTTCCTTTAGTATCATCCTTCTGCATGTAAGCTAAAGTATAGAAACCTTAAGTATCTGGCAGAAGAAAAAAAAGCCAAAGAAGGCTGGAAGGAACAAGAAGTTGGTTTGGCAGAACATAAGAAGGGTTCTTAGGTCTTGAGTTACTTTTTTTCTCCTCCCAACAGCTGTTGGTTACTGGAGGTATGAAATATACTTGTTTAAAGGGCCCTGAGACCACCCCTCCTCCTGGAGGTTTGGTTGGCTGTGCTCAGAGCCAATTCAGTATAGTTGAAGACTGTCCCCTCCCTCTGCTAAGCCTGGAGAGACCCCTTCAAGAGAGATCCTTTCCGGACAACACTGCAGGAAGTCCTCAGCCTTCTGTGGGAACTGATCTAAGGTGCTGCTCTAGTGCTTAGATGCCATCTGAGCTACAGCTGCTACTACATCATGACTCTGCCTATGCCTGGCCATTGGCAATCTGGGCCCAGATCCTGACCCACAGGATGATCTTCCAGCCTTACCTTGGACCTTCCTCATCACTACAGGCCTGTCTGGTGATCACTCATTATCTTTAGAGGGCCTGATCCTACCTCTGAATTGCTGGCTTGTATTCCTGACTTCCTCTGGCCCTGTCTCATCACCTCAAAGTGATGGCCTTGGGCTCTGGGCAAGCTTTTGGGGTCTCCTTCAACTCCCAGCTCCCCTCCCTTAGGGAGTAACCAGCCTCTGACCTCTTTGAGCTCACAGCCCCAGCAGCCAAACTTCTGTGAGGAGGGATGCAGTCATAGTACTGATATTTGCATACATTAGTGTGTGAGTTGACACAGGCAGGCAGCCAGACAACCACAAACTTGCAGCTATAGAACACAAAGAGTAAATTTATTTCCATTACCCCGTGAACCGGGGAATCACCAAAGTAATACTTGGGCAGACATATAACAGTTGGAGATGTACACATTCTTAAACTCAGTCCCTGCTAGAGGATCACTGGCCTGTTCTTCACACAGGCTTATAAAGAGTTATTCCCAGCTGCAAGGTCATTTGAGCAATTTACAATCCTCCTCGCTATTCTTTCACCTTTTAATCTACTCCTCCCAACAACTAATATATATACATGTGTAAAAGTTTGACATTTATTTTGCCATTTGAAGCAGTAATACTGCAATGTGTCCCGTGAGAAAACTGTGCTTGTGAATGGGCCTAAAAGAGTCAGCACAATAAAAGGTGACTATCCAGACCCAGGAAATTAGGAACCACAATTCAGTCTTCTTATAGAAAACTGTTGACCAAAGAGGGAATATGCTTTCCAGGAATGTATTTGAAGAAAAGCTACCAAAAAAATCCCACTGCAGATTCACCTGGCATTGATGCAGTCCCCAAAATAAACTGATGGCCTTGATTATTCTGTTGCATCATTCCTTTTTGAAGTCACCGTCCTCTGTTGTGATCCATTTTTAGACTGGATGATGCAGTTCCAACAAATGAGCTTGTTGTGTACACATAATTCAAGTAGGTTTTACCTTTGTCCTGAAACATCTTATGATCACAGTTTCACTGTCTTACTGTAGAGTTTTTCATAGGCTCAGTATCTGTTGTTCATTTAGTTACAGAACAGGGCTTTACAAACATAATATCAGGGTACCAAGCCCTCATTCAAACTGTTTCAAAATGAAATCCTAGGAAAAACATATGAAATTTTACTTTGGTGAGAATGTAATTCTATCAAGTTTTTTTCTGTGATGATCTTACTGCAAGATTAGAGGGGAGACACAGCTTCTTTTTGTTTCACCAATGCTGATGGAACAGATTGTTCTCCTCTACTAAGATAAGAGTTACAAGAGTTTCAGATCTAGAAACTGAGTTTCTTGTGTGAATTATTCATTCATTATCCCTCACTGTTTAAACTATCTGAAATAACCGAGTTTAATTTGATGGACATGGGTTGGGGAGTATTACACAATTGTCTCCTTTGGTAGATCTGAGAGGGTGTTGACACCTCCCCAAGCACAGAGCAGTAGATAGCTGGGAGTATATTAGAGTAGCAATTTCTTCTCAATTTCTTTGTATGATTTTGTCTTTGCATTTAATCTGTGGAGGCATCAGAGAAATATGAACTTAGTGGTTTCGTTGACTAAAATGCCTTTCAGTTCCTCTTCAGCGAACTTTGTACAGGCTTCAGAATACTGTGTCATCATACCCTGAAACAAATGTGGTTTCTCCCCTCCATAACAAATGAGGGATTAATATCCCTTAATTGTGAACCTGATACAAGTGGATACATTTAGATGGGTAATTGCTGAGCTATCCAAGGTAATTCTGATGGTTCATGCCTGATGGACTCCTGCCCTGGTGGGCATATGAGAAAGAAGACTAGATTCTTTAAACTTTTGGAATATACTTAACAAAATATAGTGTAAGTGCTGAACTTCTTTCACTTTCAGAAATTCAACTAAGGCTAATAGTATCTGGAGATACTCCTTTTTGTTCTTCTGCAAGTGCTTTTCTTCTCCTTCTGGACTCCATTTTGGTGGCTGTTACAGATTTGGACTGTCATGGACTTACTGATGTCTGTACTCCTGTTGTTTTAAGTGGAAACAGGAGCAGGCAAAGAAAAACCTTCAGTGTCTGTCTGTTTTACTAGCTTTCCTTGAACTTGGGAGGATAAAACATTGAGAAACATCCTCCCACGTCCTCATGTGAGTTGCTTGTTTTCTGCCTTGAACCTGTCTAAGCGAGCTGATCTCGCAAGAAGTAAATTAAGAAACTCTCCCAAGAAGTCATTTGCCAGTAGATCTAAGGACAAAGTAACTTCGCGCAGCAAAAGGAAGAAAAACAGCTTGCGAAAGTAACCTTTTCCACATGAAGTGGTGGAAAGTCTCTCAGCCTGCTCTTAAAAAAAAAAAATCTTAAATTAGCCCTCTGAATGTACAATCAGTGAAGGTTTAGGTTTCACACAAGCTTACAGAATAAATACCAGGCTTCCTACACTATCCCACTGATACAAAACCTACGAACACTTTTCCTTCATTAGGATTTTTAGTTAGTTCAGATGAAGAATACTTTCTTACTCAGATTAAGAAAACTTTTCCCCTTCCTGTATTAAGACAAAGCTGTGAGTGCTAGATTAGATACAGATCATAAAACCACAGAATCATAGAATGGTTTGGGTCGGAAGGGATCTTAAAGATCACTTAGTTTGAACCTCCGTACCGTGGGCAGACATCTTTTACTAGACTAGGTTGCTCAAAGCTCCATCCAATCTGGCCCTGAAGACCTCCAGGGACTGGGCATTCCCACTTTCTCTGGACAACCTGTTCTGGTGCCTCACCACCCTCAAAGTAAAGAATTTCTTCCTAATTTAGGAAGAATTACCAGGTTTCAGTATGAAGCCATTCCCCCTTGTCCTATCACTACATGTCTATGTAATAAGTCTCCAGCTCTCTTATAGCCCCCTTTAGGTACTGGAAGGTGCTATAACATCTCTCCAGAGCCTTCTCTTCTCCAGACTGAACAGCTCAAACTCTCCTCAGCCTTTCCTCATAGTAGAGGTGCTCCAGCCATCTGATAATCTTCATGGCCCTCCTCTGGATTACCTTCAATAAGTCTGTGTTCTTTTTATGTTCAGGACCCCAGAGCTGGACACAGAACTTAAGGTGGAGTCTCACAAGACCAGAGTAGAGGGCCGCTAGTCCTGCCTCTTTTGATGCAGCCCAGGATGCTGTTTGCTCTCTGGGCAGTTCATGTCAATCTTCTCGTCCACCAACATCCCCAAGTCCTTCCAGGCAGGGTTACTCTCAATTCGTTCTTCTACCAGCCTGTACTTGTACTTGGGATTGCCCTGATCCAGGTGCAGGACCTTGCCCTCAGCCTTGTTGAATGTCATGAGGTTCACACAGGCCCATCTTTCAAGCCTGTCAAAGATGACATACCTTCCCTTCAGCGTGTTTACCACACCACTCAGCTTGGTGTCATCAGCAAACTTGCTGAGAGTACACTTGATACCACTGTTCATCTTGAATTTGAATGTCTGACTTGGATATGCCTTTCAGACGCACTGAGTATGTGGAAACTCCAGTTAGAGCTGAGGAGAAGTTTGCCCTTGTGCAAAGCCACATTAGCTACCTACCTGGACTTGCTGATTTGAAAGAAAATGCTACTACATTATAAAGCACAGTAAGATATTAATCTGAAACCAGATTATTATTAGCATTATTGGTTTATTAAGTTGAATTTACTGCTGTTTCTGAGAACTGTGGGTGAGTGGCTCTGTTTCTGAACATGGGAAAAGCATTCAGAAGCAAACAAGCAATTAAACCTCACAGCATCCCTGTGAAGTATTTTTAGAGAAAATATGGAGAAATGACGTAACTAATTCCAAATTCTGTAAGTTGGGGTAGGTCAACACGGATAAACTCCAGTTTCCCAGCCTTATGCTCCAGTCTGACTGGAAGACAAATATATGCAGTCTGGAAGCTCTGCATCATTATCAATAAAAGGGGATACCTAGACTCCACCTCTCATTGTAGCTGGTGAATTTGAAAGGAATGGCATGCTAACACAGCAATAAAAGCTTCTGATTCACCAGTTTTGTGCTTAGCCAGTATGAATTCTAGGGCAGACCCTCTGCTTTATCAGTGGATTTTGAACCTTGATCTGCTGATTTTCATTCCCCTGTATCACTGACCAGAATACGTAATCCTGTGTACACGTGGAATAATTCTGGCATCTTATGCCTGCATTGCTCAGTACAGTTAAGAAACGATCTAATAGTCTGATTTAAAAGTAGTGTTTGATTTAGCAGGTTGGTGAACTCTGCATTGCAATAAAAGATTAGTCATTTTTATAGACTGGGAAAGCAGCCAAGTGGAGTTTAACCAGAGTTTGTTAACACTTCATGCATTAGTTGCATATCAGTAGTACATATTCAAAGCAAGTATCTTGTCAAGAGGGCAATTTCCAGTGCTATCCATGGACTCTAAAATGCTTCTAAGAGAAAGAAATTTAGCCTTGTTCAAGAAAAAAAGCCACAAAGGTGGGCAACTTTCAGAAAACTCAGAGTATCAGGGAAGGACAAATGTGGAAGAGTAAGAGCAAGGCTGCCATGGAGGCCTCTTTGCATTCCAAAAGAAGAATGTCTTCCACACTGTCAGACTTGAGGCTTGATTCTGTCTCCAAAGGCTTTTGCAGCAAGATCTTTCGCAGCTGAGTCAGCATAGAACCCACGAAGTCAGTGATGTGAGAATGATTTCCAGTAGCTGTCTGCCTGTCCCTCTTTTCTCTTTTTGTATCAAGTAAAAGGAAATGTAAGTAGAGAAAGCCTGGATGTTTTGTAAGGCACACCTCTTAGATTTCTACGTAACATAAAAGAGTAAACACATTTCAGGTAAGGAACTGTTTTGAACTTAATAAAGGAAACTCTCAGACTAAGATGAAAAAGGAATAGTTAGTTGCTATTAAGTAGCTGGTTGCTAAAACATAAAAAAGAATATTGTTTAGGTGGAGAATTACATGAAGTATCTTAGATTTTCTGGTGGGAAGGTCTTATATGACAGCTATATTTTACTAGCTATATTAATAGTTCGAGAAGTACTCCCTAGTTCTAGAACAGGGCCTAGATATTTCTGTGCCGTGTTTGTGTTGTATCTACTATAACAAAATCTTCATCCATAGCTGCATCTCCTGGGTGTTAATACAATAAGATTAAACAATTACAGGATCGTGTTAGTATCAATACAATACTTGCTGTATTGCTTAACTGATGGTACCTAGATAATTGTCAAATACCTAGGACATTTTTCTTTCTGCTGGTATCTTATTATGAAGTAATTCGTCTTTTAAAATAGACTGTCTTATTGAAAACTTCTGTCATGGCCTCATCTGGTGTGTTTGACTATGTAAAGAGTGAAAACTAAAGGGCTACATGTAGGCTGATAGATGTTACATGTCACATGAGACATGAAGGCCTGTTGTTATCTTTCTGAAGGTGCAGCATAACAACAAGTTGCTGCCTAGCCTTCTGAGTGCATCTGGCAGGGTTATAGACAAAATATAGCCAAATGAAAAATAACTCCTGTACAGTATATAGATATGTGCCCCTTGATAGAGACTCTCTGCCTCTATCAAGCATGAGTTGATTCCGTTCCCTCTTCTTCTTTCTTGATTAAACATGTCATATCTGTTGTAGGGGTGGGTTCATATTCACTACCTGGGCTATAGTACCTGACTGCCTGTAACTGATGGTACTGTTGCTTGCCTTTGCCTTTCTTCGTGGAGAACTAGCTTTGACCCAGTTAGTCTCTTTTGAATCAAATGTCAGGTTAACTCAGTTACAGCTGAAGAGCTTTGGACAGCTAACTAAAGATAAGTCACATTGCCAGATAACTACATTCCAGAGAAAATAGAGAAAACCTGCAGATCTTGCTGCTCAGAAGCAAAGGGTGGGAGTGTTTTACTTTTGGGCAGAGCAGAATAAGGATGCTATTCTTTCTAAGTACAATTAGTGTGGACTTACAAAAGGAGGATCAGGCCTGAAAAATCTGATATCCTTTTCTGGAGAGGGGAAAACAAAGTGAGTCACAGCAGGGACACTATTGACATGACTATCCAAGATCAGGGAAAAGCTTTTCATACAGTAGCATAAAAAAGGCTTAATCCCAAAACCAAGGAGTGAGGTAGATAGACAGTTTAAGTGGATAAGAAGTTAGTTGCAAATCCAAAGACAAACTGGTACAAGGTAGAATTAAAAAGCCAAGAAATGGATTTCTGTGGGACTGGAAAGAAAAAGGAGCAGTGAGAGAGCTAAGGGAAGACTGCCTTTGATGATTGTGTTTTTTCACAGATAACAGTGTCAGGGTGTTCAACACAAGTCTATAGATTCCCAGTTCAAGAGAATCATTTGCATCTCTCATGACAAAGCAATATCTATAAACAAGTAAATTCAATATTAGGTATCTTTAAGGTCAGATGCACTGGTGTAACCAATTGAATTGATTATTTATGTTATGAGCCCCAAACCATCTATTCTTCACAGGTGAGAACACATTCTAAGGTTGGGGGTTCGATCCCTGTATGGGCAATTCACTTAAGAGTTGGACTTGATAGTATCTGGAGATACTATTGGTGGGTCCTTTCCAACTCAGAATATTCTGTGATTCTGTGATTCTTTTCCTTTGTGTCCCTGTGGCAATCCTGATTGCTGAGAACTACTTCAGTGGTAGTTTGCTGCTAAGACCTTGAAGCACAGAAGGCATGTCAGAGTTTTCCTGTGCTTCTACTCCCTACAGTCAGACTCGAACTGTGGCTAGAGGCGGTCCTTTAAAGCCTGCCGGCTTCCTAAGGCTGTGTCTAGACATATTTTGTTGGCAACTCCAGGTGGCCACCCTTCTGTGCTCTCTGTTTTGCAGGACAAGGGCATGGATAGTTTCTCATATGAGTTATGAGTTATGAGTATGTCACCACTTCACTGCTTTGAATATTCATCTTAGAGGCTGAGTAAAGACTCTGGTTAGCTATCTTGACGTACAAGCATGACTACTTTTTAGTAAAGTAGCTTTAATCTGTTGTGAGAGCTCTCACTGCCCCATTTTTGAGTTCCCAGGGTATCACTCCATCTACCAGCTGTGAGGCCAAGTGAAGATCCCTGTATCAGATCTGGGTAATACACTAGCACTCTGTCAGTCAGCCCTAGCTCAGCATATTAAACTATATCCGTTCCTAAAGGAATAGTAGCAGACTACTCAGCACCCTACAGACTTACTCCCCTTTGGCCTTTCTGTCACTTGTTGGGGAACAGCGGATAACCTGGTCTCGTGAGGTTCACAGCTGAAGTGAAAATACCTGTCTCCAGCTGGAACTGTTGGCCAGGCCTTGATGGCACTAACAGAGCTTACTGGCCCTGCCCAGCCTTCCCCAGACCCTCCTGCATCCTGCCACATCAGCTCCGCAGGACTGCCAGCCCCTGCCCCAGTGAGGCCACAGCAAGGTCATGCTCTGGCTCCCCTCAACCCTGCTGAGCCCTGGGGTTGTTGTCCCAGCAACTCCTCCATTTGGGTGTACTAAAGTTGTAAGAAAAGCTGAAGGACCCATATTCTATCTATCACTGCTATCTCTGGCAGAACTGTGCTACAGAGCTTGTGAGGCTCAAATCCTCCTTATCACGGAGGATATTATAATGAGTTTAAAAGAGATGCACTGGAGGATAGACAAGTTCATTGTCTTATCCATTATCTCATATCTTTTAATTATTTTTTTTCTGAGGTTAAGGATAGGTAGGTTGACTTATGTTCTACAATAGTAATTGTAGAATTGAAGGAATGAAAATTCTTTCATTAGATGTATTACATGACTGTAAACATCTCCCTTTGCCTCACGGAGAAGAAGAGTAGGGTCTACTATTATTGCCTTCCTCCTTTAGCAAGGGCTGGTGCTGCATGTTTTTGCATTATCTGTTACTACTGCTTTACTTGATGCTGTCGAGCCTTCCTCTTCTTCAGTCTTGGCTGGGACCACACCTACTTCTGTTCTAAGATATTTGAGGAATTTGGTCCATCCAAGGGGTAACATCATCCTCTTTCTCCCCCAGCTTTCCCCTCAGCCATAACTCAGGCCATGATCTCAAGAACCAAGTTCCTAGATTTCGAGGAATTCGGATAAGCCTCTCTGAGTTCATCAAATACAGAAGGACACCTAGTTGTGAAGAAAAACATGTCCAGAATATAAATACTTAGCCTGCCAAGGACTGTTGAGGAGTTGATACTGTCTCTAATTACTACATTCTGGCAGAGTGTGTCCCTGGGCTATGGAAGTTGCAGGTGTTCCTGTACTGCAAATAGAGGTGATATACATTAGTAAATAAATCCCTGGAATACTCAAGAATTCTCAATAGAGACACTTCTGAGAAAAGGGGTTAATTTATTCTGTGGTTGTCATGGGTACACTGAGAAGCCACATGACTGTGACTGAGAATCAAAGGGAAGTCTCAGATGACAACAATGGAATCAAAGGAGTGAGGTGCCTGTAAATGTTTGGTGTGTATCCTAGCAGAAGTGTAATAAATCAGTTCAGAGAAGTGAAAATTTCTGTTTTATTCCAGTTACTCTGCTCTGCATGAAGTTGTGCCAGGGAGGGTTTAGGTTAGATATTAGAAAAATGGTTGGGCACTGGAACAAGCTCCCCATGGAAGTGGTCACACTACCAAGCCTGACAGAGTCCAAGATGCATTTAAACAATGCTGTCATGTTGTGACTCTTGGGGCTGTCCTGCGCAAGGCCAGGAGCTGGACTCGATGACCTTTGTGAGTCCCTTCCAGCTCAGCATATTCTGTGATTCCGTGACGTGTCCTTCTGCAAGCCCAGTCGCACAGGACTCTCCTCTCTGGGACTCCGCAGCAGTGCCCTCCCGCTGACCGCCGCGGGGTCACTACGTGTGGGCCCCGCCCCGCGACGGCGGTGACGCGCGACGGCGGTAACGCCCCAGAAATAGCGGGGCGAGGCCGGGGTTCCCCAGTCGGCGGCAGCGGCGCCCGTGACCCTGACCCTGCCCGTGCTCCAGGCGGCAGTGGCGGCGGCGGCGGCTCCTCCTTCCTCCTCCCGGGTGAGTACGGCAGCCCCGGTGCTCCGGCCCGGCTCTCGCCGGCCACAAGAGCCATCGGCGCCCGCCCGCCCCGCGGCGCTAACTCCGCAATATGGTGGAGCCTCGGGCGGAGCGGGCGGGGGCTGCGGCTCCGGGTGCGGCGCTCGCCATGGGGCCGCCCCTGCTGCCTCCGCCCTCGCGGGCCCCTCGCCCCGCGTCCCAGTGGGTTTTGGTAGGCTGGCAGAAGTTCTTTCGGGACCAGAAAGTGTCGAGATCCTCAAGCGCCCTCGAGAGTGGCGTTGAAAAGCCTCGTCCCGGAAGCGGCCCGTGGTGGCACTTGGGAAACTGGGGTGCCTTCCTGCCTGGGGTAGAGCGGTGAGCCGGGGCGGGCGCCGTGGCGGTTCTGCATGGCTGTCGTGCTGCTTGCTGGTCTTTCACTTCTTCCCATAGCGAGGGGAGAAAGTAGAAATTAAATTTGTGACGTAGCTCAGTGTGCTTTCCTGTTTAGAATCTTTCGCTGTCTCTGAAATATGCTTGGACTTCGATTCCAGGCATCTTACCTGCTCCAGAGAAGCGGATCTGACTTTTGCCAGGGCTAAACATCTTCAAGGGATCTCTGAAACCGTGCAAGATCCTAGTTATCTTCATCTTCTTTAAGAGCAGGAATAATTTCAGGGGCTAACTGTTATGGTTTAGTGACTAGTGTGTGGACGGATCTTGTGGGACACATTGCAGATATTGAGTAATCTTTTAAGTAAGGGCCCTTCCTCATTCTCCATTCCAGATTCTGTGCTGCTAACCTCTTCTGTTATGCAGCATGCTTTGCACTTCATAGTGCAATTCAGTTGTACTCCAGGCAATCTGACTTGTAATGCTGTGTGAGAAACAGAACATGTTTTTGGGGTATTTCAGTTCTTGATAGATAAATGGAAGGAAAACTTCTCTGTTACTGCTGTAACCCTTGTCTGTCACCTCCTTGTGTGTTCCATGTACAGTGGTTAATCTCATTACAGGCATTACTGTATGGCACATATATGTTAATATGTGCAAATATACCTATAAAATATTAACAGCATGCCTTTGTCCTTGTTCCCCATTATGTAATGGGGAAAAGTTTTACTTTACCTCAGGGGGAATATTAACCCACTCCTTTTGATGCTGTCATATGTATGAGACAGAAAACTGCTGTTGGCTCTTTGACAAACCTAGCAGAAGGCCTTGTAAACCACCGTCCTTTTGAGAATGGCCTCTTAGTTTGCCTTTTTGTTGCCTTCATTTATACAGGTTCTTCTGGAACCTAAATGTCATGTGAAATTGTCAATGCAAAAAGTGCTTCTTGCACATTTAGTTCACCCTACATGTGTATGATGTACACATGACAATGTGCTTCTGTGTTCTCTTGTTATGTGGTACTGCAATACCACTTCTTTTGTAGGGTTCATGTGGGGAAAGCTGTTAGTATTTTCTCCATGGGAATACATGTTGAGTAATGTAGACTTGCTGAATAACCAATGTTTGCAACCTGCTTCAGTGGGGGATGGGTAATATTTTAGCCTAATTTAGCATGCTCTGTGGGTTATAGGAATGCTAACGTTTAAGCAAGCTGAACAAGTGTGAGCCCTAGGTGGGCTCCCTACAGAAGATGTAATCTGATTAAAGATGTTGCTAGTGGATACTTTGTCTGACTTGGACATTTTAAACTAGATTTTAGTGCCTTGTGGCCTGGCTCAACAGATAAACCCAGTTGTATCTTAATTCTTCTAGAAAAATAAAGGAATCCACCAGCTGGTAACTCCGGTTATTCAGCAATGAACTGCTGTATCTCAGAGCCTGTCTTGTGTATGTGCCATGATTGTGTTGCCTAAACCAAGTTTTGGATTTCTAAATTGTTACAATAAAATCTAATTCCTGTATGCAAGAAGTGAACATTCTGATCCCATTAAATGGAGTGGATCACAAGAAGGTTGTTGGTTTCAAAGTTTGGTGCTTAGATAAAGCGGATATGAGAACACTATGTCTCGAATATGCTTCTTTCACAGACTGTGTAAAGTTCAAGACCTGAAAAAATGGCATTGGCAGCAATTGATCCGCAGCAGGTATGTCTTAGTCCCGTATTTTTTTTGTCTAGATCAGAAAAATAGGAGTCAGCTAACGCCTTTCTCTTTTAAACAGAATATTGTATTGAGGGTTGTCAACCTTCCTTTGGTGAGCTCCACCTATGATATGGTCTCTACAGCTTACATCACCACTAAGGATAACCATCCTTATTTGAAGTCAGTATGTGAGGTAGCAGAGAAAGGAGTGAAGACAATTACATCGGTAGCTGTGACAAGTGCTATGCCTATCGTCCAGAAGCTGGAACCGCAAAGTAAGGCAAAGATGAAGCTGTTGATAACTTCAGTTCAGCTGATTGTTTTATATATGCAGATGCACTTATATTTTAACATGGTCATGCAGGTCTGGAGTGCTGTCTCGGGGGTAGCTGACTAAACCTGTTGCCTAGCCTAAGTATAACTGATTATAGATGAGTATTAAAAACAAAAATAGTGCAGAGCGAAAGCAGATTCCATCTTTTGTAGTACTAAACTGATTGACTCCTTTTGTTACACAGGTTGATTAAGTAATCTCTTGCTCAACACCTTTCTTGCCTTTCACCTAGTTTCAAATGCTACCGTTTCACTTCCTCACACTGAGGACTGGTTACTTTGGAAACTGTGTCACAAGGCTGTCCTAACCCGGAGCCTGGTTTCATGATATGGCAATGGGCAAGGTGTTTCAGCTTTTTCTATAGTTGCTTGTAAATTATCGAATGGATTTTCTCTGCCTACAAGTGATTTTTTTTTTTTTTTATGGCACTGTAAATCTGCCTTGTTCTTGGGCTTTGTTGCCTCAAATCTCACTGAAGGGGGAAGGAAACTACTTTTAAGACTGTTGCATGAGTTCTGTTTCAAGGGGAATTTTCAATTTGAGTTATTTATACCAGGGGAAAAAACAATTAAAGCCAACTCTTGTAATTTCTTTTATAGTTGTAGTTGCCAACAACTATGCGTGTATAGGTCTAGACAAAATTGAAGAGAGGCTGCCTATACTGAATCAACCCACTGATAAGGTAAGTCCTTTCCATGTAAATATGCTAAGGTGAAGAACCATACACCTTTCTTTTTTCTATCACTGAAAACCAGGGAGACAGATTTCAAAAAGCCATGCTTGAGCCACAGCTTTAAAGCAATGAGGAAGTCACAGGTGTAGCTGTCAAACTGTTTGATGCCTTTGTGAGGCCATTAAGCATTTTTTACTTTAAATTTTTCCATCGTTTGACACCTCTGTCTATAGATGCAGTTCACTGGCGGGTGTAATTTTTTTACACTCAGGTCTTTGTCTCTTTCCTGCTCAGTGTGAATAAAATAGTGATTGGATTACAATCCCTGAAGTGTTTTGAGCTGAAGGCTGCCTGGCAGTCATATCTTGTTGTGTCTTGTACATATGTTTTCAGGACGTATGTTTTCAGGGCAGAATTTTTCCTAGATAACCTATGCTTTTACAAACTTTAACATAAATTTATTATTTCCTGGATTATGTAGCTCTCACCAATAAATATTTTTAGTCAATCAATGTATTTCCTACGGCAGGTTGTTGCCAATGCCAAGGATGTAGTTGTTGGAGCCAGAGAAGCTGTAACAACCACTGTGACTGGTGCCAAGGAAACTGTTGCTCACACGATCACTGGAGTTGTGGGCAAGACTAAAGAAGCAATGCAAGACAGCTTAGAAATGACAAAGTCAGTTGTGAATGGGAGCATTAACGCTGTCCTGAGAAGTCGTGTGGTGCAAATGGTGAGCAGTGGAGTGGACAGTGCTCTCACTAAATCAGAGACCCTTGTAGACCAGTATTTCCCACTTACAGAAGCGGAACTAGGTAAGACCAATTGAAGCTTTGATTTTGTTGGAATGCTTGTATTAGTGAGAAAGAAGCAATCATCCATTTATTGCTTATTTACAGTGGGGAGGGAGCATGTGCTTCCTAAGCTGCCTTTTGCCTTGCTGGGTGTAATGACATCTTTACAGGGGAAACATAATGAAAGTAAGGATTTCCATGTAAGATGATCTATCTTGTTGCTAAAGGACTACTCAGCAACTTTAGTATTCAGCTGTTACTAGGCAGATAAAATTGTCTCAGACTTCTTTAAGTTTTCCTCCAGTGATCAATTTGCTTCCTTTCAACATACGTAGAGAAAGAAGCTGCAAACGTTGAAGGTTTTGAAGTTGGAGTTCAAAAGCCAAGCTACTATGTTAGATTAGGATCCCTGTCTTCAAAACTCCGCACACGTGCCTACCAACAAGCCTTAAACAAAGTTAAAGATGCTAAACAGAAAAGCCAGGAGACAATCTCTCAGCTCCACCACACTGTTAGTCTGGTAAGTTTTGAGCTTTCACTTGAGGTATAAAAAGCAAATTTTGGCATAGTTTTAGAGTGAAGAAAACAGCCAAAAGAGCAATAGGAAGACTGGAATTGCTGCCTCACACTAAATGCATTTTCTAAATACAAAGCATATGCCATTAAGAGATTTTCATCACAATTCAGGAGATGTCCTAAATCAGGCTGAGTTGCGATTTTGCAGCTGCTTGTAACTGTAAGCACTGCAGAAATAAAAGTGACATATTTAAAATTGTATTCATGTTTTTTAGTTCTGGGTTTGACACTTGATTCAGTGACAAAAGTGTTTTGCAGTTTAGACACACTTCAGTTCTTTAGGTCCTTTATGTTAACAAAATGTCAGATTCCTTTGGGGTTTGTTGCTCTTGCTGGTTCTGTCTCTGGGCATTTCTGGGTACTTCAGTAATCTTATCCTAACAATGTACCTCTATGTACAGGACAAACAGCACATAGTCATGGCCACCTGTACACTTTCAGTTCCTTCTGTAGGATGCCAGTGGGAGACGCAGAAATGGTTGAGGCAGAGGGGAACACTACATAACGTCTCAAAACTGCTCCCAGTGTTCAATTCTTTGAAGACAAGAAACACATTCTTATTCTCCCAAAGTCCTTTATACTGAACTTCTGATGTATTTAAAAAGAAGATTACAAAACAGTCAAGGTAGGGTAGCCTTAAAGGAACTGCTTGGACTCTTTGCTCTACTTCCTTATTTGGCTGTCTTTCAGATCGAGTATGCCAGAAAGAACATGAATAGTGCCAATAAGAAACTTCTTGGTGCTCAGGAAAAGCTTTATCAATCCTGGGTAGAATGGAAGAAAAATACAGGCCAAAATGACGGTGGTGAACTGCGTAGTGCTGAGGTAAACAGATGTAAATGTACACTAGAGATAAATGGATTGTATACTGTGAAGGTAATGGAAAACTAACAGTCCGTGAAGTGTGCATCAGAGAAGCTTATGTGCAAACATGAAATCGGGATGCTGAAGCTCAGGGCAGTTGACTAGTGAAAGGTAGGGGACCCAAGCTCTTAAATGAGCCTACTTCCTGCAAACATTCTAGGGTTCATTCTCCTCTCATGAGAATGCTCATCCTGTTTGGTATGTGAACCCGTGTTGGGATGTCCATATGTAAATCAGCTAGAACTCACTTATCTGATGTGTCCAGACCAGAAATAACAATTTGTCAGCATAAAGCAATCTTAGGCACAGGCTCAGGTAGTCCTACATGTAGCTTTAAACAGTGGTTCATTGATTAGAATATACTTACCTGCTGTGACTTGTTATCCAGAGCTGAAACAAGAGTCTGCTTGTCTGTCACTGGGCAGAAGCCATCAATGTTTCTGTTCACAAAGTACTTGAGTGCTGAAGAGATATCAAGAACTTTTAAGTCTCTGACTCTTCAGACTTAAGGCCCATTTTATTATCTGCTATAGCGTTATTTCACTTATATCCCCTTTACTTTGCTTCTTCATGTATCTTGAGCAACATAAAGTTGCTACAGTCATAAAACGACACTAATACGCTGTTATACTTTTTCTTTCTAGTACATTGAGTCAAGAACTCTAGCTATTGCACAGAGCCTCACTCAGCAACTTCAGACCACTTGCCTCACACTGGTCTCAAGCCTACAGGGGCTACCGCAGAATGTGCAGGATCAGGTTTACAGTGTTGGGTCAATGGCAGGTGATGTCTACCAGAGCTTTCGGTCTGCATCCTCCTTCCAAGAATTATCAGACAGCTTTCTTACAGCTAGTAAAGGACAGCTGAAGAAAATGAAGGAGTCTCTGGATGATGTGATGGATTATCTTGTTAACAACACGCCTCTCAACTTGCTGGTAGGTCCCTTTTACCCACAATTGCCTGGCATTCAGCATGCTGAGAGCAAAGGTGAAGGGGAGAAAAATTCCAGCCAGAAAGACAAACAGCCTGAACACACTACTGAATAAACTGCATAGCATGCATGTACTCTGCTGACTACAAAATGAGTGGCCTTACCAAGTGTCAAAAAGCCTTGGTGAAAAATCCATAAATATAGGAGTAGGGGAATCTACAGACACAGGACACACTTACATATAAGCTGTGTATTGTCCTGTGTAGTTAAGCCACTCTAAAAACTCAAACTGTCTCAAGTGCCTAAGTATTGTCAGCTTACAGTTGTCAAGATGCCTTGTTTGTCTGTCGAGAAACCTCACTATGCTTATCTGTGGTATTAATACCATTAGTATAAATGAAACCTACCCTAGCTAAAAGCTTTCGTTTTGTTCCTTGATCTCTACCAGAAGGCTATAAAAGCCTTAATACTATGAAATGCATTTAAAAGCCCTGCAGTCTAGATACGCTTTCAGTCTATGTTTGCTGCAGATCACACTTTTGATAATTATGGATCTGTCTCAGACTCTATTCCTTCACAATTCATGACAAAAGTTCTGTGAGCACAGGATGCCAAAGCTGAAAGTGGGGTTTCTGAACGGGTCAGTTGGAGTTAAATGCTGTGACAGTGTTAACATTAATATAAACCTAACTATTGTTTAACACAGTAACTTGACCACAGAATCATAGAATATGTCAAGCTGGAAGGGACCCATAAGCATCATCAAGTCCAACCTCCTGCTCCTCGCAGGATTACCTAAAACTAAACCATATGATTAAGAGTGTCGTCCAGATGCTCCTTGAATGTTTCCTTGGGGACCCTGCTCCAGTGATGGACCAAATAATTATCAATACATTTTTTTTCATATGCAGTATAAAGGTATTCATTCATGCTGTTTGTACCCAGATGCCTGCTGTTGTCCATGTGTGTTTTTTGTAGGCATCCTTTTGTAATTCATGTTGTATGTTAGTAATAAATGCTTTAGTAGCCAATGTCTGTCTCCATTTCAGTGGTGTTTTAAAATAGAGTAACTTGCTCTTCTGTGACTCCTTCAAACCAGGTCTAGCAGAAAGCAAGCTTGACATGCAAATGAGATAGATGTGCATTGAAAATGTGTTTGTGTATCTATAGATAGATAAGATATTGCTGCAGCATTTCCTTCCTCCCTTAGAGTCTGTGTGCATCCCTCCACTGAATCTTAGCTTTACTGCTGCTTTTTTTGGTCCTTACTGTTATCCACCTTTAATGATGACCTAAGCTGTGGGCTACTGGATGTTTTAATATTGAAAAAAGAGGGATATGCACGAAAGAACCCTCTCCTCCCTTCACAGTAGGTGTTTGGTGTGCATGAAACTGCTGGCTGTCTGTTGGCTCCCTATAAACAGTATACACTTCTCAGCTGCAAAATCAGTTTAAACTTGTTTAACTTTATCTAACCTCCTTTGAACTTGAGTGACAAATGTACATTAACACTCAGCTACTTGGGTACAGTTTTTCCTGAGTAAATACTGTGAATCCCTCCACTGGAAAAGAATTACTGTCACTAGGAAATAAGCTTTCTTGGTTTGGGGCTGTCCAGGTAAGTTGTATCTGTGTTCCTAGTGCATACCCTGTACAACTTTTGAGTTGCAATCATTTAGCGTAGCAATGCTGGCCACCATTTTCAAAGAGGTCACCAAATAGTGTGAAGGAAGTGGAGTTCAAAGGAAGCTTATCACATAGTGGCACATTGCTTCATGGAACAATACCTCCGTCTGGCACAATGTGGGCACTAAAGCAAATTACCTGTTATCTAGCCATCTACTGTGAGAGGGATTGCTTAGCTGTTAAGTCAGGTTTGGCCTAGAAGTGTGAAGAAGGCGTTTTAAGCACAATATTAAACAAATAGTAACAACATAATTAAAGAAGTGTTATCTATAATCCTCCCTGCTTTAAATATTTACTTTATACAGGGGAGTTGTTTAGCATAGAATTAACATGAGAGGATGAGATACTCTCTTCCAATTAGTGCCTGAGTTAAGACTTCTGGAGTGCTTTCAAAAATTAACTTCTTTTAAAGTTTACTTTAACTATTGCATGAGCCAACCAGAGACTATCCTTCTTTATCTCCATTTATAATAAAATTTTAGAGTGCATCCACTGTTGTAGATGTGTTCAGCAACAGAATGGAACTAATTAGGTCTGGGAGCAGCTGGCTGTTTAAAGAAGGGAATTCCCATTCTTCTATACATTTTAAAATCTAATTGCTCTGGGACTTCATCTTGAGCTGATCAATCAAATAAAATTCCGGAACTTTTCACTGTTTTTTTTTAAGGATTGAGAAATAAACACCATCATCTGCTATTAGTGAACAAGCAGTACATCTCTGTTCTGCCTCAGGTTGTGCTACTGGTTCGTACCCTTACATGGCTGTCCAGCTTTACTAAGCCTCAGCAAGCAGATGAAATAGAAAGCAAGGGAAACTGATACCAGCCTAGTGAGCATGGTGAGGCGCTTCTCCCTCACCATGCGCTATTGTGTTGCTTCTGTGTAAAGTTCATTGACTTCTGACAGCTGACCTATGACTGGTGGCTGCAAACAGCAGTGCCTGGTTAAATGCTGGGCTTATAGGCTGTTAGTCTAAAATGCTATATGTAGGTTCCTGTGCTGTGCTATTGTGATAAGTGGTAGTTTTGTTGGATGCTGCCCAGCCACTGAGTGCTTTAAGTTTTATCCACCCCCCATCCCCTAAATAGAATTAGGAACCCTTTCCTAGTGGAAGAAAGGACTGACTAACAGCAAATAAGTATATTCCTGATTCATTATATAGAATAAAGTTCTCTGGATTGAGATTATTATACTCTGCTAATACAGACAGCACTGAATGTTTAAATTGAATTGCAGCTGGAGCTTGTGTGGGTATCTTCTTGCAGGTAATTTAGCACAGCATATCCCCACACTCTAGTCTTACTGCAGCTGTACAGACAGAACTTATTTTTCTCTAGTGCAGCAAGAGAGAGCAACTATTAAAATGCCCACTGGAGGCAAGAATGATGCAGACACCTTCCAAAGTCATCTTTCTCTTTTTGCCACTGTTGTTTTTGACTGAAGCTGAGGTGCTTCCTTTCAAATAAAGGAAGGAAACCAGAGCAGAGTTTGCTCATGAATTTTCCTGCCATTCTACCTGTTTCTCTGTAATTGCATGTATGAAACAATTCAGGTGCACTGCACAGAAACTTGCAGTGATCCAAAATCACTTTTGAGGATATAACTTGGGCTAGAAAGCTGTGAAGTTTCTCTAAGATGTGAAGTTACCTTCTAAAAAAGGTAAGACCATATATGTTGAAAATGATAGGAAATAAGTTCAACTCTTTGCAGCAAGGCAGATAAACCAGATGAAATGGAAACGTGTCAAAGGCTGATAGCCATACAAAACCTGGGAAGATAAAGGTTAAAATAGTAACATAATAGTAACCTAGGCTATTTAGTGTTTATTTAGAATTCAGATACTGTTTCTCTTTAAGAGATCACTCAAAAATTGTTCATGCTAGTTGACACTTTCTCCTTTTAGGTGCAGTCAACAGAGAACTGTTATTCTATCATTGCAAATAATCCTTTTCTACAAGAGCTCTAAATATAAGCATTTGTAAATAGCTCCGTATGGTATGCAGGTTTTGCAAACGTCATATTTATAACAGTGGCCAAAGCCAAATTACAAGATTTATATAAGAACTGGAGTTGCAGCTGGTTTGTCTCAAACTAAAAAAAGGTGGAAAACTTTTGAAATGTCATCTGTTCTTCAAGATTAATTTTTTTGCATTAGTATTTTCCGGAATTCAAGTTAGAATAATATTTTATAGTTAGTAAAATAGGTGAAAGGGTTTGGGAACAACTGATGAATTATTTTTTTTTATTTTAAAAAAACACATAACTACCAAGGAAAAACTTACTTAAACCATCTAATTAAAAAGAGGAAACAGAACTAAACATTTTAAAGCATGATCTGTTAGTAATTTGCATGATCAGAAAGTTTTACATGCCACAGCTTGCTGGAGGTGTTGCATAGTGTTTTGTTAAATTTATTTGTGTTCATATTAAGGTGGCAATTTCACTTCTTTTGGATAATACAGTCTCTGATGGCTAAAAATAGGTGCTTTGTTTTGAAAATGCACAAAATGGGAGTGATCTGTGGCTCAGTTCTGAAAACATATTTAGCAAGAAAAAATTGATCAAAGTTGTTAGTATTGATGTTACTGTTTGTGTATGAAGACAGCAAAACACTGAAGTATGTTCTGTACTATTCCATGTAAGGTTTTTGCAAGTTTTGCACTTTTCTGTATAAATTATTTAACTGCATCTTATGGAGAAATAGCATGAAGAAGGGTTGTATCTTATCCTTCTTGCAAGAATTGATAGGAAGTTGAAACAAAGCAGTAAGTCAACTGTGAAAAGTGATATGGGAGTGAAGGTCCTTTACCTAAGCAATCCCATAATGCCAAGAGCTTTGCATTGATTTAGTTAAGACTGGTGCAGATGTTAGAATGTGCAATTCTAATACAATTTAGCATGTTCAAAACTGACATAAATCATACTGACATCCACTCTGTTTTACTCTGATGCTGACATACACTTCAATATGAAATTCTTTCATGGCTATGAAAATCTTACTGTTACATTAAAGGAGTCAGGTGCTTTTACTGCATGCATTAAGAAGATGAGGAAAGCACAAACTTAAATTTCAGTGATTATTCTGTTATCAGTAAGAACAACGCGGATAAGAGTAAAAGCCTCTTAAATGTAGGATATGGTAAAAATTTTCACTGGTCAGACACAGTTACTGAACATGATTATGTGTCCTGCTCAGTGTAAATAAAGAATAAACCAACTCATTTAAACAATTCATTTGGGCACATTTTTAAATGGTTTTGTGTATGGACTACTTAGCCTTAGTCTTGTTAAGATACCCTGATTTATACTACAGTATGGAATACAGGGTCATATACTGATAGTGGGAAAACTTGTTGATTTCTCTAAGTTCAGTAATTAGAGTTTTAGGTAAATTGCCGTAAGCAGAAAGATGCAAGATAATTGTTCCTGGTAGAAAGATGTGTTTCCCTCATTCTTAGTGCCTTTTGATTTTGATTTTTTTGAGACAAAAATTACAGATCTCATTTTGATCAAGCTTAGGTTGTCAACAGTTGTGCCTGGAAAGTCACACACTGCTTAAGTTCTTCTAAAACTGAGTTTTAATTAATAATTAATATTTCTAAGTCCCTGGTGCCCTATGACTACCAACTCTGTAAGAAACTGAGTGATTCGCATGCAGCGATTCCGTGCTGTGTACAGCCTGGTAGCTGAAACAGTAATCCCCTTATAATTTGATATATTCTCTGCCCTTCTGACATGTCTTCAAAGCAGGCACAGCATAGCTTTTTTCTTGCCTACTGTCTTTCATAAAAGTAAGTCATAAGGTGTTTTGCAGTTAGGGAATGGATTAAAACTGCTTCTCCAGTCAGCACTGAGATTAAGTTACAGAAATGCATAGAAACCTCTGCAAACTGTTGCTGCTTTTAACATGCAGAACCGAAGTCATTTCAGCATGCAACAGTTGTTATTTGCTGATACTGTATCTGGCTCCAAGTATGTCTCATCACCAACATTAAAAGTAACTACTAGTCAAACTACAGATGTAAGCATTTTTCACTTGGTGTAAAAAATTTATGGTTATGAGTAAATTGCTTAATTATATCCCATTTTTCAGAAGTGCCTAAGTAATCTAAGTCCTACTAAAGGGACTTAAGGGTTGGGACTTAAGCTCCTAAGTGTCTTAGCCAACATTTTTAGAAGTCTGTAACATCCATGTATCCACTAATGTCTCTAGCAATTCCTGAAACCTAGCGCTGCTTAACAGTACAGAATACTACACATGTAGTTAAAACAGAGACAAAAGTGAGATTGCAGTTCCAGATATTTGTTTCCTCAGGAAAGGTTTAATTCAGTAGGCAGGCAGGGCAGTATGGAGCAATCCGTATCAATCTCCTCAGGGCAGATTACTTAATATAGTCCATTGCCTTTATGGAAAGAAGAAAGGCAAAGTAATTTTAAAATCCTCGTTTCTTAATTTTCCAGTCACCACTTTTACCAGTTTCACCAAATTTAGTCCACTGAGTTTATCCCTGTTCCATCTCTAATGTGAGGGTCAAAATCACACAGGTACCCCCAAAATACCAGACAGTGGAAGGATTTAGGAGAATTTATTTTCGGAGTCAAGAACACTTAACATATCAGCACAAAACTGCACCAGGCCTAGGAAAAGAAGATATGCCTGCTGTTCTTGGGGCTTTTATCGTCCCAGGCCCTCCTGGCCTTCAAACATGTCCATAGGAACTTATCTTTTCTCATGCCAGGAAGAGCTTCTCTGGAATGAGAAAATATCTAAAACTGTCTCTGGCCAAAGAGGAAAGCTTTCTTAAGTGAAAATCCCTAATCACCTCACAGTAAAATCTTCCGGAAGGGCCTTCTACACTTATATCTACTATAAAATCCTGTCTTCTAACCAACTGATCTATATCTTGCATAGTATTTGGTCTGTCTTAATGCTATGTGTTTCATATGTGACTGAGCATATTTCACTCTGTATTCAGTATATTGGGTCTGATTTCTAGAGATGCTATGCATCTTTGTGTCATGACTTCAGAAGGGAGTACTGCACAAATTTGTTTAGTTAAATTGATTGAAATTTCATTCTGACACAGGTTCCAGATTTCACTATTACAGACCTGTCTTCAGAGTCAGATGATATCCCAGACATTTTGGATTTGGATGAAGAGGATCAACAAGACTTTTCACGCACAAATGGCCCTTACACTACAGGGCAAAGAGCTGAATAGAGAAGGATAAAAATCTATTTTGATACAATTTACCTTTGCCATGTTTAATTTAGATTTCTCCTTTTTAAAGGTGAACCTGCCTAGTTTAGGGATTATGGGGATATTTTTTTAAAAATCACTGCTGTTTCATTTAGCTGCATCAAAAATCTGGGTTTTTTTTCTACATAAGGAATGCACACTACATTAATTCATTAGCATAGGTGTCAAGCTCCCATTCTATAAGACAGGCATAGCCTATCCAACTGATCTGATCTTTGTTAATGATTTGTTCTCCTGCTGATAGCGGCCATGAGAACAACCCAGTGCTTTGCATAAAGGGCTGCCAACAAAAGGAGTTGATGAGGATTTGCCCACAAAATTTCCCCTTTCAGTCTACCTGAAAAGCAGTTCTGTATCTACCTCTGCTGCTGGAAGGGGTAAGAGACTTCGTCTATCTCAGATTTTCTCAAGTTCTTTTTGTTAGGCTCTGCACCTACAGAGCTTAGAAGCTTAGAGCTTTCCTTTGGCAAGAGTGCTTTATGCACAGAAGGACTCCCTTTCTTTCCACATACCTTCTGTGTGCAAATATTTTGGCCATTGTGATGCTATCAGTTGTGGCGCCTAAGACTAGAAGAGGGTAAATGCTTAAAAATTAAAGTTTTCCAGGAATAAGGGTAGCAGTTAGAAAAGGTAAGAGACTGTAAGAAGAGAGGGAAAAGGGAGGATGAAGAGATACAGATGTGGGACAAAAGAAAATTGAAAAGAAAAAAAGAGGGAATTGAACGTGAGGATACTTCTGGTAACAGTGTGGGGACTTTTTCTGTTTAAATAAAATGTCGGTTACTTTTTGAGGAATGTTGAGGCCGCGTTTGCTTGCACACAGTAAGTTCTGTAGGAGCTGGGGGGAGTGAGAACGGGGCTGGAGGCGGGCTTGTTAACTTCTGTTTTTAAGGACCAGACCGAGCTGCTTCGCCGGGGCGATGCAGCCCGTCGGGAGCCGTGTTACAGCGCTGATCCGTCCAGCGCCGCCCGCACCGCATCGCCCTACTGCGCGGCACCCTGGGAGACTCTGCTTGTGAGCACTTGCAAGTCTAGTCACTGAAATGCCTTGAAATAAAAATTTGAACCGCACAGCCCGCTTGCCGGTGTGGTTGTGGTGTGGGTTTTTTTTCAGTTTGTTTGTTTATTCCGTGTTAAATTTCGCCGTCCGATCACAAACCCATTTCAACGGGAAGGCCCCGCTGGCGGTTTCCTCGGCCCCCGGACTACACCTCCCGTGAGGCAGCGCGGCCGCCCCGCCTCGCTTTGGGGAGAGCGGTCTCGCGAGGGCGGGCCGGTGCGGGGCTGTTTTTGGCGGGCTGCGGCGCGAGGCGCGGGTGCCCGCGCGGTCCGAGCGCCCGGGGCAGCCATGACCCACGTCTGGGAGAAGGATCACCTCTGGCTCTACTTGCTGGCCCTGGGCTTCGACCCGAACAAATGCCCCAAGGACGTGAACGTGGGACGGTCAGTGCGAAGGAACACCGGGGGAGGGCGAGGCGGGGGGGGGGGGGGGGGGGGGGGGGGGGGGGGGGGTGGGGAGCGGTGGCTCTTCCACCCGGGAGCGCTCGGCTGGAGCGGAGCGGGGGCGTTTCGCCGTAGCCACCGAGGGTCCCGATGCCCCTGGTAATATGTAGCGCAGGGTAAAAGCCCGCAGTGCCACCGCGGTCCGTGTTACCTCTGTCCGAAGAAATGAACTCCAGGAATGATAAGAGCTGCTCCCCGGCACAGTCCCGTAGGGAAGGCGAGGCGAGCGGCTCCCTAGCGCGTGTTTTCAAAACTGGCCTTGAAAGATAACGCTCTCACCGGAATTATTTCATAGAATAATAGCACGTCAAGGAGTTGGAAGATCACCCCCTCGCTCACGGACAGGGGGACACCTCCCAGTAGACCAGATTGTTCAAGGCCTTGAACGCCGCCGGGGATGGGGCATCCACAGCCTCCCTGGGCCACCTGCTCTGGTGCCTCACCACCCACACAATAAAGAATTTCTTTTTAATATTGTACATAAATTTCCTCTCTTTCAAGTTTTACCCGTTACTCCTTGTCCTGCTACTGCAGTTCCTTATGAAGAGTCCCTCTCTGGCTTTCCCGTAGGACCGCTCCAGATACTGTAAGGTTGCTGTGAGATCTCCACAGAACCTCCTCTTCTCCAGGCTGAACAGCCCAACTCTCTCTGCCTTCATAGGGGAAGTGCTCCGGTTCCCTTATCAACTTCATGGCCCTAGTCTGGACTTGTTCCAACAGTTCCGTGTCCTTCTTATGTTGGGGGCAGCAAAATTGAATGCAGTACTCCAGGTGGAGTCTCAGAAGAGCAAAGGAGGAGAATCACCTCCTTCGGCTTGCTGGCCATGCTTTTGATGCAGCCTTGGATTTCACCTGTGTTAAATGGGCTGGACGATGTATACTTTTACACACAAGTAACAAAGTATTCAATGTATACTTTGTAATGCTTTAATATAACCTAATGTTTTGTAATCTTTAGTGGCCAGTAAAAATGCTCTCTTAATTTGTCACCATAACTACTTCTGATGGTGCTGTTTATTTGTGTACTAGGAACATGTTTGATAAACCAAACCCCAAAGCATTTGCTGTCGTTGCCCTCTTCTTGTTTACTAAGCTGGATAAGGACCGTGCACAAGAAACTTTTCGGTAAGTGTTTGGCTTGTGCGGTTATTTACTACTCTGCCCTTAATTAAGAATATGTCTATACACCTGCTGGAGGGAGGGAAGTGGTCACTTGGGGAATACTGTGGAAGAAGAGCATAGAGTCAGAATATTTGTTTCCTTTTCATTGCTACTCTGTATCACAACATCAGAATAATTAAAGTTGTGTCTGATAGTATCTGTAACTTGGTGACAAAGTTTATAACTTTGATATAAACTTAATAGCTGCAAAGTAATCTATCTTTTCCATTCATATTGCTGACCAAACAAAGAGTAACATTTCCCATTTATGGATTGCTGCCAGGATCTTCAGCATTATGTTCATTAAATGGTTTTCCTCTTATAGCTGAGCTGTTTTAGCTTATGCATCTGAAGACATGGCAGGAGGAAGACTAGTGATATGAAAGTGGTCAGTTATGACCCCTTTTTTGTTCTTCTTCTTCCCTTATCCTAAGTTAGAAAGAGCTGCAGACAAATCTGTCTCTGAAAGAGTCTGTAGTTAACTTATGGAAAGAAAACATTGTCATTTAACAAACTTTTAGCTATCCTTGGATATATGTCCCTCATTTGCTGGCTCCTCCAGTAGGCATAAAAAGAAATCTTTGTCTTAGTCTTGTTTTTATAGTGGTTAATTAGGTATCTGGATATTTGAACATGTTTTGAATTTTTTTTCTTTTTTTCACTCATCCTTTTTAAATGGAAAGGAATTATGTGTTGGGAATGGAAGCCAATCTTCAATTTAGGAAGCAGTGCTGTAACTGGCTAGGAGAAATTTCAGTAAGTATCATGAAGAGTGGAAGTTGATGTTATGCTGGTTTCTGTGACCTATTTTTTTTTTTTTGAGAAAACTCCTTTAAATCAGAGTTTTAAATAAGGATTTTTATAAAATAATTCAGTTTTACTTTGTGTGTTCTTTCATATAGTTTATTTTGGACTTCTTTGAAGAAAAGACTGTGGCATTGTGGAATTTAGATGACAGGGACCTAATCTTAGGTGTTAAAGCTTCTGTGGCTTGCTTCTGGGTAATGGTATTTAATTAAACATAAGTCTAGAGAGTTCCTTAGCTCTGGGTGAGAATAACTTCCTTCAGCTTGAGAGGTGTTTGTTTAAGTTGCCTGGGAATGTGTTTATCGTTGTGAAAGCTGTTTCACATGCATGAAAAACTTTAATATTAGTCTTTCCTTGTATATAGGAAAAGGGACTAAAATTTAAGGCAAGCTTTTTAAAAAGATAAATCAAAACTGATTGCTTCAGGTATCATTGGTTATTATGTTACCTTCTTATGCTGCCTTTGTTTTAATAATTGTTCTAGAAATTACATCTTTATATACTGCAAAACTTTTGATTTTTTAGTAATAATGGACAAAGCGTAAGCCAGCAATGCAGTATCTTTGAATATGGTAAAACTGCATTAATTAATTACTTGAGTGGAAAATACAAAAGAAAACTTTATTGTATTTTCAAAGATAGGGATTACCAATCAGGAAGACACCGATTTCTCACATTTATCCAACACTAATTTCAGTCTTTGCATCGAAGCTGTCTTGTGTACGGAACTAGGGGTGGTGGTAGGAATATTGAAAAAAGCTTTGTTCTCTTCTGCTGACTAGAGAAAGTGTCAGCTGTGGTAGCAAAGTCATTTAGCTTTGGATCAGGCTTGCTAGCAAGTAGTCTGTAGTGTTTTGGTACTCAGCTACGTGTTTGATAGCTGTTGTTTATGCTTTATTTCTTAGATTACATCTGTGTTTAAAACAATTTAACTTTTCTAGCATCCAGGGCAAAGCCGTCTTCCAAAGATTACGCCTTCATCACTGCTTTCTCCTGCTGGTCCTAAATTTGTTCACTTAGTCTACTCGTTTGCAAGATATGTGATGATTGAGGACGTGAAAAAGTTCTCTGTAGGTAAGTTGTAATGAAAGAATAAAAATGCTTTGTTTGTTGTTTGCACATCTGTCGGTCTTTAATGTATGACAAGAGCTGTAAGTAGTTCTGAGTTGGCTGCTCAGTTCAGTCTTTCACAGCGTCCTGTGCACTTGTGTAGAGCTACTGCTGATAGAACAATGCTGATTGCTTTGCTCTCTGTTGTTTTATGGGTCTTGTTCCAAGGCTCATCTATGCAATGCTCTACACCACTGGCTACACAAGCAATGATTTGGTCCAAAAGTATTGGCTCGCTATACCATGTTCTTCCTCAGAACTTGATGAATTCTGAAGCATCAGACCTGTCTATTCTAGGCATCTTGTATTGTTTTGATAACCTAAAGAAAAAAGAAAGAGAACGAGGGAATGAAGATATATACAACAGAAAAAAAGATGGCAAAAAAGGCAGTACATTGCATGCTCTATTTCAGTCCAGGTAAAACAAGCATCTTGATTTGTGAACATTTCAGTTCAAACTAGGTAGATTAAGAAGCTATCCGTTTGCTAAAAGTGAATGATGTCATCCAAACATTAACTTCTGTTTAGGCACTTGTATACCTTTTGCTGAAGCTGTAACGTTGAGACCTGAGGACATGTACATTGCAAAAGCAAGACATAGAGTTGGATATAATAAACTGCTGCAAATTCTTCAAAAGGAAGACATTGTTATTCGAGAATATGGGAAAAAAGCACAGTAAGTAATGAATTTAAAGAAATTTAGTCTTTTCATAAAAGCTGACTTATGCATGTGTGTTTCTGAAGGGATTTGAGGAGGCTACATCTGCTTTACCTCACAAGTTCTGCCATATTTTCTCCCTTCACATCTTCTAATTGACAGCTCTACTGTTTGTAGATCTTTTGTGAAGTATAGTAGTCTAAAAGAAATTAGTTCTTCATTTAGGAGATGCTGTGTTTTGGAAGATACGAATAGTAGGGTATTAAAATTATCAGGGAATTCTGCATGTATAGCACACTATGATTTCTTAACTTTTGAAGGGTCATATCTTTAAAATATAACTGTCTCAGGATGAAACATTTGGCTTTGCTTAGTCATTGTGAGACATATTTTGTTTACAGGAACCTTAATTATTTCACCAAAAGTATGCTATTTATTACTCTTTTTTTATGGAAGACCTGGAACTTTCTGTGCAGGCACAGACTTAAGTATCAGTGGAATTTAAAGGATCCGTGTGGGATAGTTTGTGACTGGAGCACTGTCATGGACAGTTGCGAGCTGTTCAGTAAGTGGCAGCAAAGGGTGATGAGCTGCACTATAGGTAAAAGAGCAGTGACAGTGCATGTAGCATAGCTCCACATAAGAGGACTAATCATGTTTCATGGCTTTGGATCAAGACCTGAGGGTTTAGCATCCAGGCAGACCTCATGGTGGGTATCAGCTGGCCTTGATTCTTACAGAGGACTTCAGCTTACCCTGGTAATGCTGGGAAAGCATTTCAGTGATGCATTAGCAATGTGCAAAGTGGGAGTGCCTAGAGGATGACTTTGTAATGCAATCAAAGTGTTCCATGTAGGATTGGTGCTCTTATGAACCCACTGCATATAAGTAAGAGAAACTTCTCTGGAGACATTACAGGACTTTTATGGTTACTGTAGCTAAGACTGTAGAACTTAAGATCCTAAGGAAAGTGAGGAAGTTGAGTGGAAAACTAATAACAATGGATTTATAATTTGAGTGAATTTCCACTAGCCCAGGGAACTGCTAGAAGGCATCTTGTGGAAAGCAGAAAGGCTCAAGAGTGATATTTTCAGAGATCCTTGATGAAGTATACGCGTGGTCCCTCACCTTAAGTAGAAAAAGAAGCAGGTGTAACAAGGAACCAATCAGATTAGGGCAGTGAGCCTGTGATAGAGTTCAGAAACCAGAGTAGCAGGATATGGAATATAGAAAAGGGAACTGACTCCCAGACACGAATACGGAGGTATTTCTCAAGTGTGCAGTGAGGTACCTATGAGAGCCAAAGTTCACCTAAAGCTTCAAGAACCCGATAAAAGCCTGAAAAAAGAATCATGTAGGTATGTTATTAGGAATTGGAAGTATATGGTGGATTTAGGTCTGCCTCTGAACGAAATGATAAGTTAAAAGTTTTACAGGCTAAAATAGTGTGTGCTTTACCTCGGTGTGCATGGCTAAGGTCAGTAGCCCAGTTTCTATTCCAAGAAGCAATGGTGAAAGAAGCAACGAAACACTGATAGAAGAAGAGGATGCAGCGAAGGTTTCACTGCTACCTGATGGAATGCATCCAAGCGTGCAGGGATACTTACCTGGCATCATTTCAGAACAGCTAAAGGCATGAGCCCAAAGGGTGATAGTGCCTCAAAGTTGTAACTGGTGTAGCTGTCCTTGAGTGGAGTTCTTCTATGGCTAATACTGTGTCTTCCTAAGGGATATGGATGACAAGATTGAATGCAAACTGGTCAAACTTGCAGAAGGTGCCAAACTGTGAGAAAAGGAGATACATTGCAATGAGGAGGCATTACATAGAGAGACTTTGCTGCGTTTGTAGACCTGCACAACAGAAATTGTGCAGAGATTTAACAGAGGCTAGTGTGACCTCCTGCACCTGGGATGAAGCAGTTCCCAACAGCAGCACAGGCTTGTGGATGATTGTCTGGGAAGTAGCTCTGCTAAGAAGAGCTGGAGGTGAGAGTAGTGTGGGGCCATAAGTTGAGCATGAGTCAGCAGAGTGCCCTGGTTAGCCAAGAAGATCAGCAGCGTGCTATGTTGTATGGAAAAGAGCACTGGTCAGGACGTGGTGAAAATTGTATTGTGCATCACTTGTTTTTCTTGTTTTATTCCTCTCTCTCTTTCTGCTTTACATCTCTGTTGTTACAATATTTTACTTTATTTCAGTTATTAAACTGTTCTTAGCTCACAAGTTTTACCATTTTTTAGATGCTCCTTATCCTGCTGGGACTGGGGAAGTGGGGAGGGAGTGAGCAGCTGTGTGATAACTAGTTGCTGGCTGGAGTTGGCAATTCTAACGCCACACCTGGAATACTATGTTGAGTTTTGATTGCCCGATTGAGGGGAGAGTGAAAGATGGGAGAGATACTAGCAGAGGACCACAGTGTTTAGAGGGTTGGAGAACTTGACACGAGTAAAAGCTGCAGAAGCTTGGTTTGTTTAGCCTGAAAAAGGCAATGCTCAAGGAGATTAATCACAATTTCAGTATCTAAAAAATAGTTGTAAAGAAGATGGAGGTACTCTCTTAACAAGGATGTATGGTGACAGGACAAGGCAACAGGCACAAGGTACACAGGGGAAAACTCCATCTGGATTTAAAAAAAGTCTCATATGAGAACAATTAAACATTGAAAAAAGTTGCCCAGAGAAATGGAATCTCCATTCCTGGAAATATTCAAGACTTGGCTTGACAAGACCATAAGTAACATAACTAAAGACTCTGCTTTTAATGGAAGGGTCAGCAGTACAATTTCCAGAGGTCAAACTCTCATGAACTTGTCTGATTTCTATAATTCTGTATTTCCTGCGACCTTGCTTAGGAAACATTACTGCTATTGCATAATGATATCCTTCAAAAATGCAGTTCTCTATAGTTCATTCTTGGCAAGGGATCACAACTCTGAAGATCCTTGCGAATTCAGCATGATTAGGCACCCAATGTTTCTGAAAATCAGACCACTGTTTTTCCATGCTTAAAAAGTCGATAAAAGCGCTTCAGCAAAAGAACTTAAGTGGTCCAGCTGCTTGTACTTCCATATTCTGTTCTCTGGTCTTGAAACTGAGGTATGTGGTACAGCTGATGAATATGTTTGGAGGTTTATGTTGATAATGTACATTTCTAGTAATTTCATTATCGTTGTTGGGTCTAATAGAAACCATTCTATTGAGACAGCTTGATTGTTTAATTTATATATATCTTAGTGGCTTTCCTGACACTAATTCTACACGAAGTCATGGTAAGGAAGTTTTATTAACCTTTTCTGGTTTTTTTTTTTACATTATTCCACAACTATCTCAGTATGCAGATTTTGAAAGAATGAGCAAGATTAGTTAGTGGCTGCAAGTAATTCTGATAAACCTGAGGTAACTGTTAACTTTTTTCCTAGGGTTTTAGTTAAAGAAATAGAAGAGACAGAGTCTGAATATGCAGTTATGCAGATACAGTCTTTGAGGTAAATATTTTTCCTTGTAAGTTAGGATATATAAAATTGTTTAGTTGCTCAGTTTTATGAAATAGGAACTGTAATTTCATTACGGTCCACTTGAACTTTTGTTTTGCATGTGCATATAGGGTGAAACAAAATGACCAAAACAAAAGTGACACAGTTGAGAGAATTGAAAAGGTGAGGATTTTGTTTCTGCTGTGACTGTGTATTGTATTTCTTCTAATGTTTCTGCAACACCTGCTCTCAGATACTTTTATTTCCCCTTGTCTACTTCTGATTATGCTGGCCCCTTCATCTGCCTTTAAGCTGTTTTGATACTCTGTCATTATAGATATTATGGCAAACATTTTAACATAGCATTTTTGTGTTGCCCATTAAGGTCCGCAGTATGTGGACACTTATAATGGAAATGCTTACATCTCTGGAAAAGGATAAGGAAGTTGTGGATTCTATACTTGAAAATTGTGCGCATCAGTGTATTTTAGATGGAACTGATGTTGTTTTGAGCATTCCAGGGTTGCTGGCTCGCAGAATTGAAAGTGATGAAGTAAGTAGTTTTTGTTCTTCTTGCTAAATTTCTAGTCCCCAGGGGTGCAATTAGATACCTTAAAAAATAAATACTTCATGGATTATAAGAGATGATTGCTAAAGGATGCTTAAAATACATAGTCTGTATGCAAAAACTTGTTAGGATTATAATGCTCTTTTGTATTTGTTATGGTTAACCCATTAACTTTTTTGGTTCAGTAACTACATTGATAAGTAGTACTTGACTTGGTTAGTACTTGACTATTTTGTTGTTTAGACATTAAAACTAGGTTGACTGGTTTAACTATTGCTTTAACTTTTGCTTTTGTTTCCAGTGTGTAGTATATGGTATTGTTCAGTTACGTCATTGGTGTTGTTTGTGTCACAGCTTTTATGATAGTGGTTAAACGGAATACCTCATTGTTGAAGTTGAAGTTTCCTTGGTTCATATTGGTTTAATGTAGAATGCATTATTTGATAAATGAAACAATCAGGAACTGAATCAATCTGTTCTTAGTGCAGAAGACATAACTTTCTGATATTGGTACTGTTCATTAATTTTTTTTCTTGCTTGCTAAACTTCAAGAGTTTTACAGAAAATGTATATGAAGATGGAAAATTGAAGTTCTTAGCAGTCATGCACGTGTTAAATGAAACCTTGAGGATGCTGAGAAATGAACACTGTCAGTCTGAATTAAAAGAACTTCACAGGATTGAGAACATGGTTAAATCTTGCAATAAATTATTACAGAATTTGAACACAAAGAGGTAATTGTTGGCAAATTTTCTCTGGTCCCGTTCTTAAATCTTAGGATCATGTCTAACTACCATGGAGACTTTTCTAGAAAAATGTTACTTATAGGAAAGACATTTGGTTGAGTCATTTTCCTTTGCCTCTGGGAAATTAATGTTTGTCTTGATTATTTATATAAGTTTTAATTGAGACTCTTCTCTAAGTAACTTCAGCTTTCTGTCTTGGCTTCCTTAATATTCTAGGCTTTGTTCCTGGGAACCTCATTTGCTAGCTGATCGGATTTTTACTTTTTTTTTTCTTGTTATGTTAATAGGTTCTGAGATTTTTAAAACTTCTACCTGAACCTACCTTAGGGAAGTTTAAAGAGTGTATCTCATTTGTGTATGTATTTAAATATAGTTCTTCTAATTCTGGTGCAAAAACATAAGGATACCTAACAGCCAGTTTTTTGGTTGTTGTGCTGGTTTAAAGGTAAACTGGCAGGAGAAATGAACTCAAAAGAGATTATAAGTCAAGAGTTACAATTTAATAACAATAATACAATTATACGGACAAACAATTGGTTTTAACCCACAAAACCCAGATGTATAAGCCAGCACCCTGGGGCACAGAGTGGTGTTTGTTGGCCCCTGTGCTGAGCCCCACGTGGTTCCCCTGAGTCCAAAGTAAGAGGGGAGGAAAACCTGTTGATGAGAGTGCTGGTTGCAGCCTGGTCAAGGGTGGTGGTCGCAGTCCAGTCGAGGTTCTGATCCTCTGGATCCAATGAGTAGGGCCCAGAAGTCCCACAACCCCAAGATGATATACACTCTGTTTTGAGTGGGAATGCCCAGTACCTCCCCCAGGGCAGGGAGTTCCACAGTGGGTGATTGTGAGTCGTGAGATATTTTTGGAATCCTTGGTGGCCCATTAGCAGACATGCTCACCCACCTCATTCCAGGTGTGGAGGTGCTAATGAGTCCCTGGAGGGGAGTCATTTCTGTGAGGATAGGAACATCCTCCTATCTCACAGGCTTCTTAACACTCAGCTTATAGCCTGAGGGGTCAGGTGTGCTCTGGGCAGCTGCTGCAAATGGTCTGTTGTTAACAGTTCTTGGGAAATGACATAGAGGGTGTAGAATACACAGTTTGGGTTACACCTAAACAGTGATGAACTGGCTGCTCTAACTAGGACTATTGTGAATTTCAGTTAGTTCTTAGTACAGGCACAAATGCATGAATAAGTTCATACATATGACAGGTTTTGCAGAATAAGGAGAGCACATAATACTGTACCTCTTTATGCAGAATTGTTATCTCCACAAACAGATGTGTTACCATTTTCATGCTTATATGTTACAGGCTAGAAAGAGAGCATCAACATTGTGTGTCAGTGTGTGAATCTATTTCTAGAAGAGAGGAAGACTGGGAAATGAAGTGGAAAACATTTCTTGGCCATCATCCTTTTAATTCAATCTTTAAAGAGGATCGAGTAAGTAGTGTTCGGTTTATCTGATTCTGGGGAAGAGAAGGTGAGGGAGGATGTACATCTACACTTAAGCTTTATATGTGAGGCTGGGGGCATTACATAGTGCAGAATAGCTGATTATGCTTTATGAAGTCTTTCCAAAAGAGAATACATTTGACTTTATGACAGCTGTGTCTTCATTTGAGATTTGGGAATGGAACCATCTTGTCAAGATAGTAGATCAGTGTAAGAGTGAAGTGATTGGTTTTGGTTTTGTCTCTGTTCATCCCCCTGTGGAAGTTGATCATTTGTGTGCTCTCAGTCTGAGTTCTGTTTTTCCCTTCTAGAGTGGTGTGCTTGATGAATGAACAAAAATTTCCATTCTGGCACTCGAAGGTTATACCCTTGCCTGGCTACCCAGCAGAGAGAGAAGCTTCATGTTGAGTCTGAGAGCTGATTTGCAAAAAAGCTGTTGTAAATAACTATCTGTTAATTGCTGTTGATAAGCAGATTTTTTCAGCCTCCTTGTGTAACCTTTTCCTTCGTTTTGAAAGGAACGTAGTTCAACAGCTTCACCACCCCAGTCTCCTAGTCTTCCAGAAGAAGATAAAGAGAGTGACCTTCATCAATATCTAGCATCAATTTCAGGTGGGTGACCAGGAGAAGCTTCTTTTTCTTCTCCCCCACTGCCACAATTGTTAAAAGTTACTTGGAGTCAAAAAGGCTCCCTGCCTGT
The DNA here is from genome assembly GCF_003945725.1 of Corapipo altera. Classification (NCBI taxonomy): domain Eukaryota; kingdom Metazoa; phylum Chordata; class Aves; order Passeriformes; family Pipridae; genus Corapipo; species Corapipo altera. The sequence continues at coordinate 23,520,928 of NW_020884875.1, read as the reverse complement.
GTTTGCAGATATTCTATAGTAGTCTGTGGTAATCTGGTTCTGAATGACTCTTCGTCACAATTTTTCAGCCTTGTCCTGTCTGGGAGATCCTCTGAAGTTTGGCAAAAACCCAGTGCTGAGCTGTTTGATATTTTGTTGGTCTTGTACAAATGATGTTGAGACAGATTTATGTGTACAAAGGTTCATGGGTTCTAGAAAATACATTCAGTAAAGATATTGGGTTGAAGGAGTAGTAAGAAAGACAGAAAGAAGATAAACCTTCCCCACTGGTCACATAGGAAAAGAAACTGAAGGTGTCCTTGCAGGTAAGTATCTTTCCCTAGTACATTGTGAAATAATTCCATAGTAACTGTGCCATTTGATTAGGACCTTATTTGATGCATCCAGTCATTAGGTTACCAGTGTTGATCAAAGCTCACTTTGATTATGGTTGTTGTACATGCTAATCAGCTGATAGGCTGATTATATTTTACTGGGTAATGCTTATTGACAAAGTGCTGATGTCCCTAGTGGAGTTAGAAGCTACAAAGCAAGGGGGAAGACTGCTCGAGTCGTGTCACTTGCAGTCCCTCCTAGGAAAAATGGCATAGCAGAGGCATATTGGAATTTCAAGATGCAAAACAATAGCAAGAAGGTCCTTTTGGTTACAAAGATGAAAGTGCTTCTCCAGCAGTCTGAGGCTACGTGGGTATAAGGCTAGAAGCCGCAAAGCAAAGGCCACAGATCTGCAAATGGAAGGAAGGTAGTTTGCCTTAAAAATTTTAAAAGATTGTGCAATGATGCTGTGAGCTGGTAGTATCCAAAAGCTTGAAACAGACTGTGTCTGTGACATTCTCTCTACTCTGTGGTTAAGATGCTTAATTGGAGAATCCAGCCATTAAGAAAACTTAACCTTCTGCCTGTTGATATAGTAAGCTCTAAAAATTAACCTCACCTAACTACCTGATGTGAGCTTGGATTTTGAATGTGTTGTTGAGGTGAAGGCAACAGGAAATGCCATTTGTCTTTGCAGAAGCTGAAATTTAGGGTTAGTAGAGAACTAGTGAGATTAAACTTCAGCTTTTCATTAAAGATGTGCCAAAATTAGTATTTATTATTCTAGAGGGTCCTTAGCTGAGGTATGTGTACCTCTGATAATGTGCAAAACATTTACTTATAGTGTGCTTTGCCTTGCTTAAACTAAGGCAGCAAAAAGGATGAGAGATATTAATAAATGCAGTTGGGGTAAACATGAGTGGAATTGTGCTTTGTGTAGTTGATGTGCCACACAACTGATGCATTTATGGAGAGGTGAGGCCAATAATGATGTGGCTGGGATTGTAGTTTGGAAGAAGGTGGAACATGTGATTGATAATGTAGGGCAGCAGATGGTACCATTCTTCTTGAACATGTGTTCAGGAACAACACAAAGACCTGGCTACTAGTGGCATCTGTGGCTACAGGTGGTACCTGAGCAAAAGGATTGATAACATTGTCCTGCTTGCATATTAATTTATTTTTCTTGAAGAGTTTCAGAAAGTCCATTCTGTGAGTAGTCTACAGAAGTGGTCTGAGTCAGTCATGTCACCTGGAAAGCCTGAGCAAAGAAAACGGAAGCAATAATAAAACTTTCTGCTTGCTTTTCTAGGTATTTTTGACTCTCTTAATAAAGAACGTTGTGAGAAAGATGAGGGAGGTTTGGAAACTATGATGGATAAGTCATCATCACCACCAAAATGGTATGCTTAATGAGAAAATGATAAAAAAGCAATGGGAAAAAAAAAAGAAATTTATTTGCTGGACTTGAATATTTTGCATGTCTTGAACCTTAGTGGAATATTTCAGTAGCCCATTTCTTACATGTCACCACCACCTAATTTAGCAAGATAGACCTAAAGTAACTGCTGCTTTCTCTGGCTGGTGACTGATTGATCAACTAGTTGCTGCTGAATAGGATGCGTAGCAGCCAAGTTGCAAGGTTTTTACCTCACTTTTTAAATATATTGTTCCAAGCTTTAAGAAGTGGGTGGAGAGAAAAGAAAATTTTGTTTCTTAGGCTAAACCTCCTCAACAAGACTTTTTTCATGACTCTTCTTGAGAGTTACAATTATGTTGTTCTGTAACTACTCTATATTACCAGCGAAGGATAGAACACAGAAAAATGATATTCTAAAATTTTTTGCCCGTTTGTCATTTGCTTAGTCCAGGAATGTTTCATGACATTTTGAATAATTCTGTATTTCATAATATGAATCCTACACATACTTGAAAGTTTCCTACTAGGAGAGAAAGGGAGTGTCGTGGGTTGAGGTGGCTGGGTTTTTGGTAGTGGAGGGGGGCTACATAGGGTGGCTTCGGTTAGAAGCTGCTAGAAGTTTTCCCCCCAGTGAAGCCAGTGATAGCTGGCTACAGGAGGGACTTCCTGCTGCTGGCCAAGGGAGAACCAATAATTGTGCTTCTGTGATAACATATTTAAGAATAATTAAGAACAATGCACAGAAGAATTCCGGCCAGGGGAGAGCTGACTGAAGCTCCTAGGTGGCCCTGCTGCCTCCCCCACTGTGGGGGTGGAGGGGTGGGCAGCAGCAGCCCGGCCTGGGCCTCTCAGCACCTAGCCCAGAGCAAGCAGTGGTGCCCCAGCTGAGCCGCCTGTGCTGCTCTTGGCAGTGCTGGCCGAGCTGAACAGCAGCCCCTGTGGAGGGGTGGATGGGGCTGGGGCAGCACACTGTGGTGCAGCCGAGCCCATGCTGGAGCAGATGGATGCATGGAAGAAGGCTGTTACCCCCCATGGAAGGCCCAGGATGGAGCAGAGTCCTTCAAGAGACTTGTGGCCCATGAAGAGGAAAATCCACACCACAGCAGGTTGTTTCCAGGTAGGACTCATGGCCCTGTGGGGAATCCACATCGGTACAGCTCACCCTGGGGGACCCCTGGTGGTCTAGTGGTTAGGATGCAGCACTCTCACCGCTGTGACCTGGGTTTGATTCCCGGTTAGGGAAACTCCCCCGGGGCAAATGGAGCTCATCAGCCCTGTAAGGCCATCCATCTAAGAGAAGGTCACTCTAAACAAACCTACATCCTGAGGACCTCACTGCCACCGTCCAAGCTCGCTGGGCTCTGGCAGATGAGCCTTAGGATTAAAGGGTGGGCTCAGTTCAGCGCACACTGTGTCTCACCTAAAAAATCCACTGTGCAGGCTCGAAGGGTAAAGACCTTTCCCAAATCTTCGTTCGTGAAGACTGGCCATACAGCTCAACCTATGAAGGACTGCATCCTATGAAGGACCATTGGAGTGCAGAGGCCCCCCTGCACCCCATGGAGAAGTGACTCTCGGGACGGTAGGTATGGAAGAACTACTGCCTGAGGAGTGGACGCACCTTGGAGAGGTCCATCAGAGACTATTACCTGTGGGAGGGACTCCACGGAGTAGGGGAATGACTCAGTGCCCCCCATGTAACCTGTGGTGAGGACCATGGTGAAGCAGGCTGTTCTCCTGCAGCCCATGGAAGAGTGACCTATGAGACAGCAGATTTGGAAGAACTGTTGTCCGAGGGGTGGACTTGTCCCCCTGCACTGCTGCGGGGGGAGGAGGCAGAACATGGAAGGAAGGAGGGGTGAGTGGAAAGTGTGTTTAAGACTGTTTTATATCTTGCTCTTTAGATCTTGTCCTGTTAGTCATAAACTTTAGTATTAACCCCACCTTGAGTCTATTTTGCCTGTGTGGCCTCTCCCAGCTCAGAGTGACTTCAGTGGGTACCTAGAATCTGGCCAAGGTCAACCCACCACAGGAGTTAGCAAAGGAAGCTTGTCCTTTATTGGACATATGATTCTTAGACATATGTCTAAGAATACTAAGATACTTAGCAGAAGTAATTGAAGATTTTAAGGTGTGCTTTTCCTAACAAGTGAGGACTGCATTTTTGAGAGCTATGAAATTAGCACTAAACTCCCTAGAAGTGTTAAGGCTGAAGTCTTTGGTAGCCAGGGGATTGTTAAATATCAACAAGTTTGTGTAGGAACAGACCTGTGCATGCTGGAAGTGATTCAGACAAAGAATACAATATCTAGGAGAAAGAATGATGTCAAGTCTGCAGAAGATTTTTCAGTTATCTTTGATTGCAGAATGCCGAAAACTTGTTTACAAAAGTATCGCAAAATCCCCCTTTTCTGTGTAGTAATCAAGGGCAAAGTTTATTAAATTATTAATTTTGGGAGGCTGATACACAAGTAGGGCTAAATCTGCCCTAATTGTCACATTGTTCTCCCTATAGTAAAATTGCTTTCTGATGACCGGGACGAATTGAGGGAAATCGTAACGGACAGATACGGAGCATACAATATGTAAGAGCCTTTTAAGATGCCAGGCACCCACTGAAGCTGCTCTCTCACTCTCCCCTCTGCAACCAGACAGAGGAGAGAGAAAAAAAAACAGCTAAGGATTCATGAGTTGAGATAAAAGCTGGGAGAGGTCAGTTATTGATTACCTTCATGGGCAAAACAGACTCAAAGTGAGGATAGTACTTAAAATTAGTACTAACAGGATAAGAGCAAAAGAGTGAGAAATAAAACGATCTTAAAAAACACCTTCCCCTCACCCCTCCTTCCTTCCATGTTCTCCCTTCTCCCCCCCAGCAGTGCAGGAGGACAGGAATGGGGGTTGCTGTTTCTGCCGCTGCTCAGGGAGAGGAGTCCTTCCCCTGCTCCCATGGTGTCCCTCCCATGGGAGACAGTCCTTGATGGACCTCTCCAACATGAGTCCATCCCTCGGGCAGCACTTCTTCCCAAACTGCTGTCCCATGGATCACGCCTCCATGGGGTGCAGTGCTTCATGGATGAGCTGTACCGATGTGGGTCCCCCACAGGGGCCACAAGTCCTACCCGTGTAAAACCTGCTCCAGCATGGGCTTCCCTCTCCACAGACTGCAGGTCTCTGGCAGGATCCTGCTCCATCCTGGGCCTCCTCCCACGGGGTCACAGCCTCCTTCATGCATCCACCTGCTCCAGCATGGGTTTCTCCATGGGCTTCAGGTGGGTCTCTGCACCCCAATGGCTCTCCATGGGCTGCAGGGGCACAGCTGCTCCACCATGCTCTGCACCATGGGCCACAGGGGCCTCAGCTCTGGCGCCTGGAGCACCTCCTGCCCCTCCTTCTGCTCTGACCTTGGTGTCCACCTTGTTATTCCCATGTTCTCACTCCGCTCTTCCCTGTCTGGAATTCCTTCTGCGCAACAATCTTCTGTTCTTAAATATGTTATCACAGAGGCATTACTATCATTCCTGATTGGCTCGGCCGTGGCCAGCAGCAGGAAGCCCATCCTGGAGGCGTCTGGCATTGGCTCCACCGGACAGGGGAAGGTTCTAGCAGCTTCTAACAGAAGCCACCCCTGTAGCCTTCCACTGCTATCAAACAAACCTAGCCACAGAAACGCATTAGCAGGCTTTCATGTGGCATTGATGCTGTTTCCTCCAGTTGTTCAGAGGGTATCAGCAAACATGACAGGGAGTATTTTCTTTCATTAGATTTTGGCAATGGTGTCTTAATAAATTCTTCATTCAAGGAGAATACTACTACAGGACTGCAAAATTCATGTTTCTTTCTTTCTTCTGGTGCAGGACTGATCTACCGCTTTCAGACTCACCTCCATTATCCTCTTCTGTTTCAGATGCAGTCTTTTTAGTGCTTTATGTCAGTTGGACAGGGACTGTAGGGGTAGGTATGATTTTTCAATATCCCCATTATTTTCTGAATTACTTGTTACATTTGATATCAAAATCAGATTCTAAGCCTGGAGACAAGCTGAGATCCATGCTATCATATTCTGGAAGTGTCTCATCCAATACTCCCATGTAGCCAGTTTCACTTCATTTTGCAAAGCCTGCTTCAGATCTTCTACAGAAGCAGTACAATCTAGTTCCTGTGCTTCAGTTCTCTCAGTCTCTTGTATTCCAGATGTATTTGACTCTGAAGATTCAAACCCATGACTTATTCTCACCTGCTTTTAAGGACTAGATTCCAGAGAACTTAACCTGGGACTTTTTTTCTGACTGTAAATAAGATTCTACAGAGGAAAACAAAATCTCTTGAATCGAATTCACAGTATTCATATCTTATTAGGCCTACTGCATTGTGTTACAGAGTGAACCATTCAGGTAACTTGCAGCTTTACTGAAATAATTCACTTTTTTTTCCTGTGCAATATGTCAACAAACTAATCACTTTTCTAATCAAGGAGCCTTATAAGAACAGTTTCAAACTTACGCAGATTTTCTGGAGTTCGGGGAATTTCTCTCCTTGTTATAAATGGGTTAAAACACAGTGAGCTAATGAGATCATCTAATGGCATTCCTTTTTCTTCATCACTGTCAGGTGACTCAGACATCACAGTCTTTGCAATCTGTAGGATATTAGAGAAGGGTAAATTCTGAGAAAGCAAAACTGAAACCTCTTTATTTCTATCAGGTATGGTTCAAAATAAATCCCACTCTCCAAATCATCTGGAGAATTTGAAATATCTCAACTTTTCCATAATTTATTATTTAGGTTCACAATGACCATAGTGTCCCACAAAATGAAAAGAGGGGACTGAAATCAGAATTCAACTCTAAGTTCTCTCATCATCTATGAATCTGTCTTTCAAATAAGAAAGTGGGCTCAGAATATATTTAAGACATTAGTCAAGAACTGCATAAACATGAAGACTAGAGCTATATTTACATAAGTAAAACACTTTAGCAGATGAAATGTAACTAGTGAAAATTTTTAGTGAAAAATGCTATTTATTTTCCATTTATGACCGTTTATTTAAAAACAAACAAATTACTTCCTAACCTCTTCTGCCAGTTCATCTCTGGCTTTCTCAAGAAGGTCTTCTTTTTCCACAGGAGTCATTGGCAGGGTAACATCTTGACCTGAATTCTCTTGCATTTCTGAAATGAGGAACTCTTCCTTTCCATTTTTTAGGATTTGCGGAGGCACAGGTTTTTTATTTCCCCCAAAAGTTTCCGTATGCAAATTCTAGAGGAAGATTCAGGAATTATTAGCAGTTGTAAACTCAAGTGCTAGAATATTAGCATGAACAAATTGCTGTATGAATTCCAAAAAGCAATGGCCCAAATATTTAGTCAATAAAAATATTTCAGTCTTGAACTCTAACTAAAGACAAAATATTTTTACAACTGTATTCAAAGTAGGACATAAGTAGTGACCAGGACAGGTTGTTATACACGACACAGACGATTTACAACTCATTTGCAACTACCTCCAACACAGTACAGTGAACAATTGTGCAATGGACAGCTGTACATGCAAGTTGATTTTACAGCACTTTTTAACCCTCAAGTTTATACACACTTAAAGAAACGAAGTCTGACCACAGCTCACACCAAAAAGAATGTTTCAGCAAGCAGGGAATCAGTCACACACTGTATGTTACCCTGGAAGTCAGGTACAGTGCACCTCTTTCCTCCTGCCCTATTTACGGTTTTACAGGACTGACTCAGATGGGTAAGAATACTGCTAAAAAACAAAAACAAACAACACACAAAACCAAGCCAACCAAACACATAACCGCAGTAAAAAAAACCCAAAATCCCACAACCCTCTCCCACAAAGTCTAGGTTTTGATCAATATAAAAAGTACATGTCCTAAGTTTAACTTATTGACAGGTAGAAAATTACATTTTTGATCAACAGGTCTCTGTTTTCAGGTGCTTCCAACAACTTCGACGGCACTGAAGAGATCCTTGAGGGGGAGAGAAAGAGAGTGTAAAAAAAGAAAAAAACCCACACCAAAAATTTTAGAGACAAATTAAACTTGCGGAATGCTGTAGTGCGTTTCTGTTGCTGGGTTTTGGTAGCAGGGGGGGCTACAGGGGTGGCTTCTGTTAGAAGCTGCTAGAACCTTCCCCTGTCCGGTGGAGCCAATGCCAGACGCCTCCAGGATGGGCTTCCTGCTGCTGGCCACGGCCGAGCCAATCAGGAATGATAGTAATGCCTCTGTGATAACATATTTAAGAACAGAAGATTGTTGCGCAGAAGGAATTCCAGACAGGGAAGAGCGGAGTGAGAACATGGGAATAACAAGGTGGACACCAAGGTCAGAGCAGAAGGCGGGGCAGGAGGTGCTCCAGGCGCCAGAGCTGAGGCCCCTGTGGCCCATGGTGCAGAGCATGGTGGAGCAGCTGTGCCCCTGCAGCCCATGGAGAGCCATTGGGGTGCAGAGACCCACCTGAAGCCCATGGAGAAACCCATGCTGGAGCAGGTGGATGCATGAAGGAGGCTGTGACCCCGTGGGAGGAGGCCCAGGATGGAGCAGGATCCTGCCAGAGACCTGCAGTCTGTGGAGAGGGAAGCCCATGCTGGAGCAGGTTTTACACGGGTAGGACTTGTGGCCCCTGTGGGGGACCCACATCGGTACAGCTCATCCATGAAGCACTGCACCCCATGGAGGCGTGATCCATGGGACAGCAGTTTGGGAAGAAGTGCTGCCCGAGGGATGGACTCATGTTGGAGAGGTCCATCAAGGACTGTCTCCCATGGGAGGGACACCATGGGAGCAGGGGAAGGACTCCTCTCCCTGAGCAGCGGCAGAAACAGCAACCCCCATTCCTGTCCTCCTGCACTGCTGGGGGGGAGAAGGGAGAACATGGAAGGAAGGAGGGGTGAGGGGAAGGTGTTTTTTAAGATCGTTTTATTTCTCACTCTTTTGCTCTTATCCTGTTAGTACTAATTTTAAGTACTATCCTCACTTTGAGTCTGTTTTGCCCATGAAGGTAATCAATAACTGACCTCTCCCAGCTTTTATCTCAACTCATGAATCCTTAGCTGTTTTTTTTTCTCTCTCCTCTGTCTGGTTGCAGAGGGGAGAGTGAGAAGAGTGGCTTTAGTGGGTACATGGCAGGGTCAACTCGCTGCAACCTACTACATAAATTGAATAGTAAGTGTCCATGTTATTATTTCGTCCATTCTGTCACTAGTTATACTACCATGAATAGTTGAACCCTGCTATGGAAGTGGAGGGAGGTAGATTATTTGCGTGATTATTCCTTGTGGAAGATGAGACATAAAAGCAAAGTAAACATGCTAGCTTTAGTTCTTTCAACATCTTGCAAGTATGAGGAAAAATGCTCATCTGACTTTATGAGGTAATCTGCAGCTATTGAAGAAAAAGCCTTAGGGTGCATTAGCAATGGAGTAATCTGAAGTTAGATTTTGAGAATTCACAAAGTTAGTTGAAAATTGTGTATTTACTCTGAACAAATATGGCTGTTTAGAAATGTGTTGTAGGTTGTTGAAACTTTTGTGAATTCATTAAGGTGTTAGTAGTCTGAACTATGCTGCATTCCAGCCTACCTGTCTCCTTATCCTATTTCCAACAGAAGTGTCAAGTCTGTTTAACCAGTAGTGCAGTGTTTAGTAGTTACATGTGAGGTCAATTTTTGAAATGCATTAATAAAAATGAAATGGTAATAATGATACAAAAGACTTCCATGAAAACAGATGGTGTGCAGAAATGTGATAAGGGGCCCCCATGGAACTGAGTTTAGCAAGGGATAACAACGGCTACAAGTACCTTAGCAGCAAAAGGAAGATTAAGGGAAATGTGGGGCTGCTACTGAATCAGATGCGTAACCTTGTGGTGGAAGACAAAGAAAAGGTGGAATTACTGAATGCCTTCTTTGCCTCAGTCTTTACTGCTGAGGCCAGCCCTCAGTAAACCCAGATGCTGGAGGTAAGAGAAGAATGCTAGAGAAGGGAAGACTTCCCCTTGGTTGCAGAGGGCTGGGTTAGAGATTGGTGAGGCAGATTTAACACCATAAATCCACGGGCCCTGATGGGATGCACCCATGGGTGCTGAGGGAGCTGGCAGATGTTGTTGCTAAACCACTCTCCATTATCTTTGAAGAATCATGGAGAACAGGAGAGGTGCCTGAGGAGAAAAGCCAACATTACTTCCCATTCAAAAAGAGCAAAAAGGAGGACCCGGGAAACTACTGGCCAGTCAGCCTCACCTCAGTCCCCAGAAAGGTGATGGAACAGGTCATTCTGGAGGTCATCACCAAGCAAGCAGAAGAAAAGAGAGTCATGGAGAGTAGTCAGGATGGATTCACGAAGGGGAAATCCTGATTGACCAATCTGATAGCCTTCTATGATGGCATGGCAGGACAGGTTGATAATAGGAGAGCAGTGGATGTTGTCTACTGTTAAGGAAACTTCTCAGTCTGACCATTCATGTGACTTTCTGGCAGTCACACTCACAATGCCAGAGACTTTCGCTGTTGGGACTGAAGCCCCTTCACAGCGGATGGCTCAGTGAGCCCACGAGTGCTGCACTTGACTCCCCCCCCACACCACACTCACACAGTCAGACAAGGTTTCCTTACAGGTTTGACCCCATGTTTCCCTTAGCAGCATCTCAGATGTCTCATTCCCTAAATGAGACATTTAGGGAATGTCTCATTTCCTAAAGTCATTTATTCCCAGCATAGTAATAGAAACAACTCAAGCTGGGTACCTCCAAGGAGGACCCCTAATAAAGGTACACCCTGGACTTTTATACCCTCACAGTGTCCCTACATGTGAGTCTTGCTCTTCTTCATGTCCCTGTGTTCATCCACCTTCCTGTGTCACCAGTCTTCATGTCTTTTATTATCCAAAAGGTCAGCAGTTTCCAGCTCCTGCTGTGTCTCAGTGTCTGCTCACCTGGCTGGCTGTCACCTATGCTCATGGCCTTTTTTATCCTGAAGTTCAGCAGTTCGTGACCTCTTGTCACAGATTCTCGTGCAGAGCTCAATCTGCATCTCTGCGGTTTGCTAGTCCAGCTACCTGGACCATATGTATTCCTCAGAACTACCTCGACTTCTGCAAGGCTTTTGACCTTGTCTCCCATAACATCCTTGTAGGTAAGCTAAGGAAATGTGGATTAGATGAATGGGCAGGGAGGTGGATGAATAACTGGCTGAATGGCAAAGCTCAAAGGGTTGTAATCAGTGGAGCAGAATCCAGCTGGAGGCCTATAGCCAGTGGTGTTCCCCAGATACTGGGGAAGTTGATACTGGGTCCAGTCTTATTCAACTTATTTATCAATGACCTTCATGAAGGGATGGAATGGACTCTCAGCAAGTTTTCAGATGATAGAAAGCTGAGGGGAGTTATGACCTGCCCCTGAAGGTGAGAGTAACTCAAGTTCTTGTTAATAGACCCCTTGGGGTGGATTAGAGTGAAAGACACTGAATGATCAGTGTGGTGTTTGTAGATATATATGTAGGGTTTATTTAGAACAATTTAGTTGCAATGGAAAGCAAGTATGTAGCAGTTCTGGTTATTATCTATAGTAATAGGGCAATATGAAAGCACTTAGAAAATGTGTAAGAGAAAAGGAAAGGAAGGAAGAGAAAGAAAGGATAAGAGTAGAAAGATTCATAATCACCATGCATGAATCTACGATGAGACTTGATTGTTGCACTGTTGGTCGAAGTCACGGTCTTGATCCATGGAGGGTGGGGGAAGAAGCCCATGAAACACAAAGTCCTATGGGTTAATATACATTCAGATTAGGTGGAAACGCCTGGTACCTCTTCTGGGGTGGGGGGGTGGTTTCAGTCCTCTCATGGAGTCCTCAGAAATGAGTCTGGGGGTGCTTTGGGGGTCTTTGATGGTTTATGGCCCCTTCTAAGACATGACAGCTGCCTCTCACATCAGTGTGGTTAAGCCACTTATGCTCCATCAGACCTTCCCTGAGGTGGGACGGGGAAGTTTTACAGCTGAGCAGAGTTGGGTAAGGTATAATAATTACCGTGATAGAAGGCACCATCTAACCTTGCAGGGTTTGCCTCTTACTGGCCTCAAAGCCCAGCTTCAGCATAGCACTTCGGCGCCTCCACAGTTGTTTTAAGTCATTAACCATTAACAGTCCAGTCTCTCACACTGTTACACCTGAAGGCTGTGCTGCCATTCAGTGAGACCTTTATAGGCTGGAGAGTCAGGCAAAGTGAAACCTAATGAGGTTCAACGAGGCCAAGTGTACGGTCCTTCACCTGGGGAGGAATAACCCCAAGTACCAGTGCAGCTGGGGACTGACCAGTCCCAGAGCAGCTCTGCAGAGAAGGACCTGTGAGTCTTGGTGGATGACAAGTTGACTGTGAGCCAGCAGTGAGCCCTTACAGCCAGGAAGGCCAATGGTATCCTGGGGTGCACTGGGAAGAGTGTGGCCAGCAGGCTGAGGGAAGTGATCCTCCTCCTCCTCTACTTGGCCCTGGTGAGGCCACATCTGGAGTGCTGTGTCCAGTTCTGGGCTTCTCAGTACCAGAGAGACATGGAGGTACTGTAGAGGGTCCAGTGGAGGGCTACAATGATGATCAGGGGTCTGGAACATCTCTCTGATGAGGAGAGACTGTGGGAGCCGGGCCTGTTTAGTCTGGAGAAGAGAAGACTGAGAGGGAATCTCATCAATACGTACAAATCTCTCAAAGGTGGATGTTAAGAAGATGGTGCCAGACTCATTTCAGTGGTGCCCAGTGACAGGACATGGAGCAGTGGCCATAAACTAAAACACAAGAAGTTCCACTGTAACGTGAGGAAGAATTTGTTTACACTGAGGGTGGCAGAGCACTGGAACAGGCTGCCCAGGGAGGCTGTGGAGTCTCTCTCTTTGGAGACATTCAAAACCCACCTGGATGTGTTCCTGTGTCACCTGCTCTAGGTGATCCTGCCTTGGCAGTGATGTTGGACTAGATGATCTCTGGAGGTCCCTTCCAACCCTAACAATCATGTGATGGTGTGATTTAATGGAGTACTAGAAATTTAACACAAGCTAGTCTCAAGGAGTAGGGCGATTTATACTTTGTGCAAAGGCTTGCTGCAGTTTAGCTGTAACTTAACATTTGGCTGTATTGATAGCAACTGATTGATAGCAACCAAAATTAAAGTACTGTTTCAAATATGTCTTTTTAATATATCTAGAACACTTTCAGAGCAGTATATCTGTCTAGTAATTAAATATTACAGAGTGCAAACTAATATGCTTTGTCTTTCAGATAAGAAGAGTTGAATAAGAAGCTGGGCACAAAGGAACCGTCATCAGGATACAATTTGTAAAGCAGAAGCATAACTATAGTAGCACAATTATGATTCACTTGACCAAGTATCCTCTCCAGTCATTGCCTGGATGGGGGAAGTTGCACTGCTTTCTTTTTTTGGAGACTGTATTACAGCCTCCTTGTTTAAGAGTGTCAGTTGCCTGCTCTGGTTCTGCTAGTTTCATGTCATCCATGGTGACATTGTATATACCCACATCTTTTTACAGAACTGTCTTTTCTTTTTTAAGCATATTAAAAATAGCAAATACTAAGTGGCAAAATCCTAGAAAATGGAAAAATGAAATCTCAGATGAGAAACAGTGAATTCTGCGGTGTTTCTATTTTGCTCCTAATGCACACCCCGTAGCCCCCCAGCCCTCAAAACCAACAACTTCAAATTTAACTTGATGCTCTACATTCTATTACATTCATCTCTCTTCCTGAGAGTTCTGGTCTATATTGCCACAAATTCTGCCTGTTCTCTTCTTCTAAACTTCCACTGGAGTGTTTATTTCTTAAAGTGTATTACTGAATAAATGCTTTACACTAATGTTACAAAAATTTATGACTTGTGATAATGTTAATGCAATTTTATTTTAACATCATCATGGCCAGGCTTCGTGAACGAAGATTTGGGGAGGGCTCTACCCACATTTGTTACAAGCGTGCTGGTGGCTAAAAAGGCCAATACAAGATAGACAAGTCCAGTTGCAAAAGGCACAGCAGAAGGACTCCTTAGGTGGAATATTCTGCAAGACATGATTCTTTCTGCTTTACTTTAACAACTCACATATATATATGTTACATTGTGATGTGAGTAACTGATAGTAGAGCAATGAGGTGATGAGGTGAGAATGTAAAAGCTGAGGTTCGAGCAGGTAAACTTCTTATTGTAAAAGTACTAACTCCTACCCTGATATGTTTAGTGCTTGGAAGCATTGTTAAATAAAGTTGTTTTTCTTTTCCAATATGTCTTTCTTCCCAAGCAGTTGCATTAGGTTTTACGAAGAATGTCCACCTGTATTTGCCATCTTCCTTATAAGGCAGAAGTTGACAAGCTTTATGAAAAGACGTATAGGTGGTTGAGGAAGCTATTATGTGTATAATGTGGCTGTGTACATGTTAACAGATAAGAGGGAAGTGCTGCTTAATAGCCTATTGACATGTTGATCATGGTCAGACAGTGAATTTGCTGGTCTGCAGATCTGACAATTGACAGGTGGGGGTCAGTCTCTTCTCCCAGGTAACAAGTGACAGGATGAGAGGAAATGGCTTCAGGTTGCACCAGGGAAGGTTTAGGTGTTAGAAAAAAATTCTTAATGGTAAGGGTTGTAAAGTATCGGGACAGGCTTCCCAGGGAAGTGGTGAGGTCACTATCCCTGAAAGAGTTCAAAGAGCGTAAGAATATGGCACTCGAGTACATGATTTAATGGCGGACATAGTATTGGTGCGAGGTTGTTTGTTGGACTTGGTCTTTTCCAACCTTAATGATTCTGTGATACTGTTATGACCTTAGCTGTTGGCTGTCTGGAACAGGCCCAGCTGTGTTTTGTGCAGACCTAGGCTCTAGAGCTTGGTGCTGGTGACTTCATAAACGTTGCCCAGGTGGCTAGATGAGTTAGTAGGATAGCTGCATGTAAGGATGTGGATAATACCTTGACCATGGCCTGTCTTAAGAAAAATCAAACTGTAATTTGGGTTGCTACTACATTGACAATTCAGGATTAAAAAGTGGCAGCTAAGAATTTGAGTTTCCTGTGGACAACTGACCTTGACATTCCAAGTTTTAGGTGTGAAAGTAGAATCTTTACTCCTTGCAGCTAAGTGCAACACTCTGGTCTTTGTGTTATAAGTAGTAGCTCACCTGTTCGCTAGTTTGTGTTGGATACTTAGGTAATTTTTGGTTAGGCTTATGTCAGAAGGCCATCATAATTGGATTGAAATTCTGGATTAAATTATCTTGTAGAGCAATGATCTACTGATTAGCAAGGGGCAGTTGAGAACATCAGGGTGTTACTAGCAGCCACAAATACAACTCTGTATGCATTTCTGTGACTTCTTTAAACCTGGGTGTTTGCTGAAGATGAATACAGTGTTCCTAATGTACAGTGTTAAATGTCTTAAGATACCTGTCAAGAAATACCATTCAGGAGTTCTTGCCCATTAAACACTGGAAAGCTAAGTTTCTCATGAACCTCCTAATCTAAAGACTCTTCCATTTAACTTCCTGATAGTATGTAATTTGGGCTTCTGAAGTTAGGTGCACTGAATTATCATTAGCTGAAAACACAGTGCAAGTACCTTGCTTTCCTCTCCAGAGGACAATATGCCATAATTTTGTGCAGCGCTGCAGAGCAATCATTGTTTCACAGTTCAGGTTTGCCCATCCTTGCCAGGTAAATTCCAAACGGACAGGTTTATGAACTTGTATACTCCTTGGTCTCTTTTTTTACCTTGGAAGATTATACTAACGTTTTCTTGCCAAAGCTTATAGGCATTGCTCATAAAGGTTTGATGAAGTATCTGGAATATCTTTCTCCAAGTACAATGATATTTATTATATCATGAGCAACACGGTAGGCTGAGAGAGTTGGGCCTGTTCAGCCTCAAGAAGAGAAAACTGAGACAGGACTCCATCAATGTGTTCAAGCACCTGAAGAGAAGGTGTCAGGAGGGTGGAGCCAGGCTCTTTTCAGTGGTGCTGAGCAACAGAACAACGATGGCAACAGACAGAAACTGGTGCACAGGAAGTTCCACCTGAACAAATGGAAGAACTTTATTGTGTGGGTGATCATGCACTGGAGCAGATGGTGCAGAGATGATATGGAATCTCTCTCACTGGTGATGATTCATGAACCGTCTGGATGTGATTCTGTGCCATGTGCTCTAGGATGACCCTGCTTGAGCAGGGAAGTTGGACCAGATGTCCCACTGTGGTCCCTTCCAACCTGACTCATTCTGTGATAGTGTCAAGTACTATGATGTTTGGTAGTACTGTATCCCATAATCTGTGGTTATGAAAAACCACAGATTGTGCTACAATTACATACAATTACAGCACTTAACTTTGCAATCTGTCCTGTGCTGAACATACATCAGTCTATTTTTTTTGAGAAGTAAATCTAAAAGGACATATTTGAAAGTCTCTAGTTCGCTGAGCATTGAAAAATGCAAGTACAGTTCAGTCAGTGTATTTCTGCACGTAATGGGAGAGAATCAGGAGGGTAAATCTAGAAAACTAGTGGGTTGAGCCCATACTGGCCACCGTCAAGAAAATCAACTCTACCCCTGGCAAAACCAGCACATCATGAAACCTTTTTTTTTTTTTTTTAGTAGAGACTGGGAGAAGATGGAATGAGTAGGGACTTGAAGTATGAGTGCTCAGATTGAGTTCAGCCAGAATCCTTTAGCAAGCCTGAGTTATATTAATGGCTTGATAGTTCTGGCTCAGTCTTCTGTGCTGCATCATTTGGAAAAACTTTGACAGAAATTACTGTATGGGTAGCTATGGCAGAACATTGCATGAGAGCTCTGTCTTAGCCCCTGCAATGCTTAACATCATCCCCCTTAAGTGGGGCACCATTTGGAGGTAGCTCTTCTGCATGAAGACCGTCCTACCTGGTAATACTTACCTGCACTCCAGTGTGTGTGAAACTGTTCACCTGTGTCTGATGGATTGTGCATGGGGAATTCTGTGTTCAATTGGCAAAAAGCACAGTTGCAGAGAGTGAGTATCTTTGTCTCTATTCTGGACATTTTATCACTTCTAAATAATATATCACATTTGATAGTGTTTTTCTGTGGCACCAATAGTGGTTCCTGATTCATTTACATGTAGGCAATCATCCCAAGAAGTGAATTTAATCCACAATCAGTCTATCTCTTACAACTGCATGCATTTTACTACTTTGCACTTAGAACTACCAGTCAGGAAAAGCTGCAGGAGAGTTTCTCATGTTTATCATAAAGTACTGCAGGAGCCAGGGACATAATAACCTCATTTGTGTTTGGACATTATTAGTTGTTTAAAGAGTTTATTTACAGAGTTTATTTTTTTCTTTTAAAATAGTTGAGTAATGACACAAGTAGAAGCAGTCCTTGTTCCAAGAGGCTTTCAGACTAAAAAATATTGAGCTAAGAAGCCTAATTAGAGGTGAGAAAGATGAATGTTTTTAGTCAAATAGGATAGGTGGTGTGTATGATCTAGCTGCTGTAAGAGAATATGTGTATGAAGAGAAATGAAGAATAGGACACAACTGGCACCTGTTGCAAACCAAGAAAATGACAAGTAAGGTAGCCTGTGTGCTGCTAATGTCATTCTTTGGCATACAGGAGAAAATAGGATGTGTATGCAGGAACAGTGCTGCACAGATCACCAAAGACTATGAAATAAATTGTGAGAAATGTCAGATTCTCCTGTGCTTGGAACAGGTTTACTGTAGCTATCCTGCTTTCCTCTTATGCAGTGCTTATGTTGCATTCCATACTGTCCTACAGGGTGGAAGTTGTTTGCCTGTAAGGCAGTTCATAGCAATTGAAAGATCAACAATTCTTGACAGTAACTGGTATGAAAGGTGCTTGATCTGAATTTTGTAGTACATGTCATCTTGGAGAAATGTTCTTTCAATATGGGATTCACCAATGTTGTCTGTACTCCTAGCAGACAAGTGTTTGATACCCAGTGGTGTTTTCTTTGAATTTTTGGGTGGTTCTTTCATTTCATGTCATTGGGGCTAAAATTTTTGCCAGTGGCTGTTTACCATTTTAAAAATTCAGATATTTTATTTTTTTTATATTAAATGGTTGGGAGCATAGACTCTCATGCAAAACTTTGTTGATAACATAAAAAGGGAATTTTCTTAGTGGGAGTGGTGTAAAAAAAAAAGTCCAAACAGACTGAATATGTATTTAATTACATAATTCTGCGTAGTTAGACATCTATGGAAAAAATACTGGTGCTTTTAACAAGCCATTTTTAGCAAATTTTTTTTTCAACACTAAATTTTTGCACCTAACACTTTGTTATGCCAATTCTAGACACTTGGGTGCACCTTTTCCCTGATAAAGATAGTGTTTATGTTACTGAGTCATGTTATCTCCTAGTACAAGGGAAGCTTTACATTTTACTGATGGCAATTTTTGCTTAGAAAGTAAGTTGGCTACTGGAATGTGACTTTCCAATTTTTATGTTTTAATAAAGTGGATATGTTTACAGTGTTGCATTCTGCTCCTCTCCATTCTAATATCCTAAAGTCCCTTTCTGAAGATGTTTGAAAATGGTTTTTGCTACTGCCTGTTGTAGTTCTTAGGAGTTTTTTTTGGTGATAGAGTGGAATAAAACACTGTTGTGGTTTAAACCCTGCCAGCAACTAAGTACCACACAGCTACTTGCTCACACCCCTACATACTTGCTTGGGTGAAGAGGACTGGAAGAGGATTGGAACTGTAAAAGTGAGAAAACTCATGAGTTAAGAACAGAGTAACAATTGAAATTAAATAAAATAGTAATAGTGGATTGTACTGAAAATAACAGAGACGTAAAAATAAAACTCACAAAAGACAATTGATGTAAATGAAAGCACTTGCTCACCACTAACTGACTGATGCACTGCCTACCCCCAAGCAGCAGCCCCTTGGCCAACCTTCCCCCAACTCTACATGCTGAGCATGACACGATAAGGTCTGGGATATCTCTTGAGTCAGCTAGGGTCAGCTGTCCTGGCTGTGTTCCCTCCCAACTCCTTGTGAACCCCCACCCCACTCACTGGTGGGGTACTGTGAGAAGAAAAGACCTTGATGCTGTGTTAGCACTGCTGAGCAGTGATGCAAATATCCCTGAGTTATCAACACTATTTCCAGCACAAATTCAAAACATGGCCTCATTTTTTTCGCATTCATCTGGAGAAAATTAACTCTGTCCAAGTCTCAAGCCTCTATCCCAGCAAAGACACTTAGATGTTGAGTGGCTGCAGTGACAACTAGTTTCAGCGAGAGTTACTAAGATGATTTTGCCCCAGAACTGGTTTAAGAACTTGAAAGAATGTCTGTCAGAATGGGACCCATCTTCAAAGCACAGCTGTAAATGAAGTACATTACTATAAAAAGCACTGAAATGTCAGTACCTTGACTCAGGAGAGTGAAAATAAGATGTCAAACTGTGGAAGTCTCCTGAGATGGGGTGTCCTACTCAGCACTTGAGGGATCCCTTTTCAGTTTGTGATGTTGTTTTCACTGTGTGGAGTGTTAGTTTTCACAGAGACCAAATGTTGCAAACTCAAGGAAAAGTGAACAAGACCTGAGTCAAATTCTTTCAGTAGATCTCAGTTTCTTTTATTAGTTTTAAGAAATTCTGAGTTTAAGTGTAAGCCAACTTTATATAAACTGAGTGATAATTCTTCTAGCATATTTTAAAGATGCTTAATTGTTCATAATCTTTTGCTGTATTGAAAATACTTTGTTCATGAACTGGCAAATGCATTTCTAAAAAGCGCTCTAGCCAAGGGTAAAGGTCAAAGTTGGATTCAATTCACGTAAAATGGTTCTCAAGCCTAACAGAAAACTTTGTTTACTCAAAAAGAAGAACCAAATTGATTCTACAAATAAATACATAAATGCAAAGTCTGTGCTGAAGAACCTAAATCCTTTGATTTTGGTTCTGTCAATCCTGATAGTGACATGCAATTTCCTACCTCTTGCTTTCACACTACCTATTACCAGTTCAATCCACCGTTATTACGCATGAGTAGTGTAACATAATTAAAACCCTATTATGGACATTACAGTTCTCTAGCATTGCAAGAACAGAGGTCCTTTGCTTTTTCAAGAAATATTTTTAACCCTTCCTTTCTGTTCCCTTTCCTTTTCATGCACTATTCATAGAAAATGTGATTTTTTTTTTTTTATTATTAAATGCTTTTGGTTGTGAAAATGTAGCATTTGGCTTGATCTCACCTCCAAAGTGCAGGAAGATCATGGCATTACTGCATGAGGTCTTTACAATACTGTGTAAGTTGATGTAACTCCACTATGTGATGTATCTCCAATGACTGTATGCCATTGACTCCAATACTGAGTCTATATAAACATTTAAATGGTTGTAGGGGGTAAGTGGGGAATCAAAAGCAAAGTTTAGAAGTATTCTCTAGATTTCTGTGGTGTTCTTAATCGCAGCAAATGTTTAATGTATACTTCATATTGTCTACTCTTTTATATGGATCTGAATCATGGGTCATCTACTGCCACCACCTGCGACTCCCAGAACGCTTCCATCAACGTTGTCTCTGTACAGTCCTAAACATCCACTGGTCAGATTATGTGACCAATACATCTGTTCTAGAACAAGCAGTAGTCACAAGTATTGAGGCCATGTTGCTGAGAACACAGCTGCGCTGGGCAGGGCACATCTCAAGGATGAAGGACCACCGCCTCCCTAAGATCTTGCTTTATGGTGAACTTGCCACCGGCTGCCGCAAGAGAGGAGCCCCGAAGAGAAGATACAAGGACTCCCTGAAACAACATCTCAGCCTTGGCCATACTGATCAACATAACTGGTTTACTCTGGCCTCCAATCAGGAGGCCTGGAGACACACCATCTATAACGCTGCTGATGCTTTTGAGAACGCACGCAGGATCACCCTTGATGAGAAAAGACAACGCAGAAAGATTTGTGTCTTGCAGAATATACCATCTAAGGAGTCTTTCTGCTGTGCCTTTTGCAGTCGGATATGCCTATCTCGTATTTGCCTTTTTAGCCACCAGCGTGCCTGCAACAAATGTGGGTAAAGCCCTCTCCAAATCTTCATTCGCGAAGCCTAGCCATGACTGATACTTCATATTAAGTAGTCAAAGGACACATTTTAAGGGCAGAAAAAATTAATCGGTTCATATGCTTAGTTCTCACTGGGCTCCTGCAGAATGGTTCTCATTCTTTTATGAAACAACTTCCCTCAGCTTACAGATTGTAAAGTGATTGCTTCTTCTAGATGTTGTGATAGATATAGTATTATTCTTCTGGCTGTGGCTTGAAGAATGAAAAGATCAAGGAGATATGGGCCAGTTAAGGGTAGCTACAAACCCCGTTGTATCTAATGGGAGATGCAGACACTAAGCACTGCCTAAAAACTCAGACCTCAGACTGCTCAGTCCTTGTCTTTAGTACAGCATAATTATTCGGAAAAGGCATAAAACCAGCAAAATCACATGTAACTTCCCTGCTTAACTTCTGGTTTTTTATCAGTACAAAAAAAGAGGAGAGTGAAAGGAATCAATATGTAGAATAAAGAAGTCACCATGGAGGATGGATTCTACCTGTACTTTTGTCAGGTTGTGATGTGGCAAGGGTTGTTTTGGATTACTTATTACCCACATCTGTAGATGTGTAGACCTACACATTCCTCTTCAAATGCAGGACTTTGCATTTCCCTTTGTTGAATTTCATGGCATTCTGTTGACCCATTTATTCATCCTGTTGAGGTCTCTTTTAATGGCAACACACACAATGGGTCTATCAACCACTTCTCCCAGTTTTGTATCATTTGCAAACCTGCTGGTGGTGCACTCTCTCCCATTATACAGATAATTTATAAAGATATTTAATAGATTTTACTCCATTATCCAGTCATCAGGAACACAGCTTGTGACTGTCTTCTGGCTGGACTTTGTGTCACTAACCACAACTCTTTGAGTTCAGCAGCTCAGTCCTTATGTAGTTTACATCATGATCCACTTACCTGGCCCATACTTTCATCAGTTTGTTGATGGGGTTGTTATGGGAGACAGTGTCAAAAGCCTTACCAAATATCTACTGCTTTGTCCTGCACCCTACAGAAGACTGTACCAAGCCAGCCTTCTCATTGTAGGAGGCTTTCAGTTTCGTTTAAGCATGATTTCCCCTTCTTAAATCCAAGCTTACCGCGCCAAATGACCTCCTCTAGCTGATTTGACTGCCCATGCCTGGAATCAGTTTTCCAGATTATTTACTTGATAATCTTCACAAGAGATTGGTATAGTCCTTCTTGCCTTTCTTGAAGACAGGAGTGATGTTTATTTTTTCCCAGTCATAAGGAACCTCTCCTGGTCATCTCTACCTTTTAATGATTAAGAGAATTGCCTCAAAATGACGTGGACAAAATCCCTTGGTGCTTGTGGGTGCTCCGTGGACCTGAGCATGCCATTTATTTAAGCATTTCCTAGCCTGTTCCTCCTCCACCAAGGGTAATGTTCCTTGACTCAGATTTTCCAACTGATCTCAGGGACTTGTGATTGCTGAAAGCTGGTCATACCAGTAAAGGTCAGGGCTGAGACTGAGATTCAGAGGTCACACCCTCACTCTCCAATGTAATTTAAGTGCTTGGGAAGAATGAACAGGCAGTTCTTGCAAATCAGAGCTGTCGATCTTGAAGAAAGATGCAAACCATTGGTGTGAGCCAAGAATAATTTCCTGGGGCTTGACAGCTGTGTTGGTTTTCATTTTAGGCAGATTTTCTGCAATAGGAGGAACAATCTCTGTAGTAATGCTGGTCAGGTGAGTAATCCTTACACAGCATTTGTCTCTGAGGCCTATCCCTGCTGCTTCGCAGGTTTAGATTTGGAAGTCAGTAATAATCAACAGTTATTATTTCTTGCAACCATTGTTCCGTTACTGGGGAGTGCTAATCGAACTGACTAAAAACCTTGATTTTATTAAAGTCTTACAGTTTAATGATCTGGTGGTATTTTCTCACAATATTGCATAAGTAAGAGGGTTAAATTAATATATATATATATATATATTTACACGTCATTTCAAAATAGAAATTTTGAAAAAGTTTACTGAGTAGAAAAATAGAAACATACTAAATTGTAATGCAAGTGGATTGAGAAGGAAGTTTTTGTAGTCTCAGATGTTCTGACGTAGCATAAACATGGCACTGTAGAAGCATAAAATGCCAAAACATGGAATAGAATATTAAAACCTTAAACTATTATTTGAGGATAGACGAACACTTTAAAAGCACACTTGCTTTTAAAGTCAAAGAAAAATAGACTCATTAAGTTCTCAGAAAATCAACTTATTTTCAAGGATTATTTCCATCAGTACCTTCTGATAAGCAGCTGTCAAAAATTACTGTTTCTTTCTATTACAACTTGGGTCAGTGTTATGATGGTACAGATAGTTGCTCTTGGCAGAGTTTTGAAGATAGGTATAGATGGTATAGATGTTGTGGTTTCTGAAGTCAGATGTGATCGATCAATTTTTTTTTGCTTTTCAGGAAGTGGTGAAGCTTATGTTTGAGTGCACCAGAAGGTCTGTATTTCCTATTCTCTAAGGAAAGGAGTGGCTGTACTGCATATGAATACTGTATTATTTTTTTCAGCCTTGTAAAGCATCCTGGAAATTATGCATCTGAGATTTTTGTTGCTTGGTCTGTCAGAGGAATTTTCATGTTTTATCCCTAGTAATGTTCAATGCTCTGTTGACTTATGGCAGCACTGCCTTCTGAGTAATCTTGCTGCAAGCATGTTCATGTAAATGTTTGAAATGGTGGCACTCTAAATAATAGTTTTTCATTTTAGTCAACTTCAGTTAATCAAAAGCTAGTTATGGTTGGATTAAATGGTTTAAGGGACTGCAAATTGCCATCATTTTTCTGCTGGATATTCCAGGCATCAAAACTAAAACCGCAGCGCACTTAAGATAATTTTCTCCTCTGTGTTCCTTATCCTTACCTTGGATAAGTTGGCTGAAGAATTTCCTGCTCGTCATTGCAAATACTTGAAGTGGTAACTTGGGCATGTGAATCCTGTATCTCCTCTTATAATTATCATGTGCTGGTTTCTCATGTCCCAGGATATATAATGTTCCTTTGCGAGGAACATTTCCCAGCTGCATATGCTTTGGGCAAAGAGTAGGCAAGTGTGAAGAGTAGCTGGTAGGAGAAATGAGTGGAGTGGCATCTGTTTATAACATAACCTGATTTTGCCTATTCAGTAGCAAATTCTGCCTTTCCTGACTTTACTGTTGTTTTTGTCTCTTCTATTTACAGTGCATACACATAGATGGCTTCTGAAGTGTATTTTATTGTTGTTGGATTGGTGTATTTTTCCAAGTAAAATAATAATTACTACTTAATGCTGAAGACACTTTATCCTTCTGACAGTCACTGTCCAGATTATTGCACATATGGTGAAGGGTCACTTCAAGAGGATTTATGAAGAGGATCCTTAATCCCTGTGAGATCACTAACCTGCTTGTTTCTCTCTAAGTAATTACTGCACCAGTAAAATCACATTGCCTTCCTGTGGGATAAAATTCAAAGATAAGGGGAACAATTGTATTTGCGATTGTTTAATGTCCTAACTTTTCACCAGAAGATGGCAGCAGGCTGATGTTAGTCACAGATATTTCAACTGCTTACTGTTGGATAAACGTGGAGGTAGTGGGCTAAACACTTGGAACTGAATTTACCATAGTTTGCGGCGAGAAACCTGGCATTGCAAAGCATTGCATGTCAAGCTGTTTTGTGGGTTTGTAGGTCTGGCTGGCTGCTGGCCTGCAAGTCCCCTGGAAGTCCTGGATGTTGTTCTTCAGTGATGTCCTTTCACCCGACATTTTTTCAAGAGCATTTGTTTTGGAAGAAAAATCAAAGCAGGTAGAGCTGTTGCTTAAAGAAGCTTGAATTATTACATATTGCATTTCAGTTCAAGAAAATGTTTTATTCTGTTCCTAGAATTAATTTTCTTGGCAATAAACATCAGTTAAACTGAATGCATGTTTTCTGTGACAGACAGCAAAAGTGGATAATGGACTGGAATTGATACTGGATGGTGCAGATAGAATTCAAGTTTTCAATGAAAAGCCTATGTAAATATTGACAAAAATTGTGGAATTCAGCAGCTTTTGCAGATGTTTTGTGTTATCGTTAGCGGAAAATGAGCTGTGTTAGCCAGAGAAACAAAGATGTTTTTTACTCTCCAGCCAAAAATTAATCTTCACCATAGTATATGTTTAGCATGGTAAGAACCCAAAATGCAGAGTTAGATACAATTATGAATTTTCTATTTTCAATGCATTCACATATTGCAGAATAACTTCACCACTGGCAAACCCCTTCTTTTAAAGAATGTAAGGAGAGGAAAATACAGGTCTTTTTCTTTGATTAGAAGTAAAACACCAAATCCAGCCAGTGTGATCCACTGCACCATGAGTTGATAAGACTTAATGCCAGACTTTCATATTTCCCTGTGTACCTGAAGCTGAGTTCCTTTAATGAGTTTAATATGGACAGACACATAAGAGAAGGTAATGCAGTCTAAGATCACTTGGTCTTGCCCAGACCCATATGTCAGCTAACACGTTACAGATTGAGTCCAAGATGCCACAGTCTAAATATTCATGCTGTTGTCATTTATTCCTACATGTTGATTCCTAATCCACAATCAAAGCAGTTATATGCCTGCAGCTGTTTTTAGTGACCTCTTTACAGCAAAACATGCTAATGCTGTGGAAAAACCCAAGCAAAAGTGAAAGATCCAATTCTTTGAAACTGTGGCTCTCAAATAAGTCTTCACCTGGGGAAAATCTGGCATTTGAAAATGGAACAATTAAAATTCCCATTAGTAGCGCATGCCAGCAATTTCAAAAGTTTGACAGATGCACATAGAAATAAAAAAGAACACAAAACTGTATGACCATTTTAACACAAAGGGCGGGGAGCTTCGCTTCACCTGTGTAGGTACAATTCAGTTGACTCGCAAGTTTTATGTAAAATCACTGGTAATTTCTGGTAAAGGCAGCTGTAGTGGGAGAATTGGATAGGTT
The DNA here is from genome assembly GCF_003945725.1 of Corapipo altera. Lineage (NCBI taxonomy): Eukaryota > Metazoa > Chordata > Aves > Passeriformes > Pipridae > Corapipo > Corapipo altera. The sequence goes on along the minus strand of NW_020884875.1, from coordinate 23,495,073 downwards.
GGCTGCCAGTCCAGTCAACTGCTTCCCCAGTCCCCATTCTACTGTCCACTCACTTGAGAGGTATGGGAAGAGAGGTAGCCATTGAAGACTGAGGCAAAAAAGTTGTTGAGTGTATCAGCTTTCTCTTCATCTACTGTTATCAGTTTACCAACATTGTTTATCAGTGGGGATACACCTTTTTTGACCTTTCTTTTCTGATTAACGTACCTGTAGAAGCCCTTCTTGTGATTCTTTGCTTCCTTTGCCAGGTTTAGTTCCAGCTTCACCTTGCCCTTCCTCACCCCATCCCTACACAATCAAACTTCATCTCGATACTCTTCCCAGGTTATCTGTCCTCATTTCCACTGTCTGTGCACTTGCTTATTTCTCTTTATTTTGACCAGCAGTTCCCTACTCAGCCATGCTGTCTCTTGCCTTCCTTGCCTGAATTCTTGCTCCTGGGAATTGCTAGCTCTTGCACTCTATGGAAGACTTCCTTAAAGATCTGCCGGCTCTGTTCCACTCTCTTGTCCCTGAGCGCAGTCTCACAAGGGAGAGACATGATATTGACTATCTTCTAGAAGAGCTGAAAGTTTGCTTTCCTAAAATTCAGGGGCCTAACTTTACTCCTTACCTGACCCATATGCTTCAGGACTGAGGACTCCACTAATGTATGATCACTGCAGCCCAGACTGCCTCCAATCTTGATGTCCCTGACAAGCTCACTTAATGTTTGTAACCCTCAAGTCCATTGTTGCATTCCCTTTGGTAGGGCTGCTTAATACCTGGCTCAAGACGTTACCATCTATGCATTCCAGGAGTCTTCTGGATTGCCTGCAGCTTGCTGTGCTACTTTTCCAGCATATGCCGGGGTGGTTGAAGTCCCAGCAGGACAAGAGCCTGTGAACACGATGCCTTTTGTAGCTGAAGCAACAAGGCTTCATCAATAGGCTTCCTTTGATCAGGGGCCTGTAGTAGACACCAACCACAAGGTTTCCTTTGTTGCCTCAGTCTCTGAATCTTACCAACAGGCTTTCAACCTGTTCATTGCTGTTCATCAGAGGCAACTCTTCACACTCAGTCCACCTCTTCCTCCCCTGTCTCTTCTGAATAGCCTTGGTAGGTCAGTGCTGTTCTCCTTTTGCTCACTTGTCTACACAAATGAGCTCAATATATGGGCAAACTTGCTTAATAAAGTTATGAGAAATGGACTAAAAAGGATGTTAAGCAGACTTTATAGTCTAGCACAATATGGTGCCCCTGCCTGTATCTCAGATTGACTTGCTTTTTCTTCATCTAGGTGAACTTGGTTTTCTTAGGCTATTTGTGCTGGCTTCATAGACTTTTTTAACTGCAGGCAGTAGTAGTACAGAGAAGTAACCCTTTCTCTGTGCAGGTTATGCTTTTGCACTTTAAATAATCAAGACTGTAGCACCCGTTGCAACGCTGTCTTAGTATTTTGTAGTTGCAATCACAAAATGGTTTGAGTTTAGGAAGGCTTAGTCAGCGAGGCAAGATGGTGGAGTTGCTCTTTATGTGAGAGAGCAATTGGAATATAATGAGCTATATCCAGGGGCAGACAAATGAGTTGAGAGCTTATGGGTAAGAATTAAGGGACAGGCTAATATGAGTTACACTTTTGTGGGTGTTTACTACAGGCCACCTAATCAGGAGGAGGAAGTTGATGAAGCTTTCTATGGGCAGCTGGAAATAGCCTCATGATCACAGGCCCTGGTTCTCCTGGGGGACTTCAACCACCCTGATGTTTGTTGGAGGGACAACATGGCTCGGTACACGCTGTCCAGGAAGTTCCCACAGATTATTGAAGATAACTTTTTGACACAAGTGGCGGAAAAGTCAACAAGGAAAGGTGTGTTACTGGACCTGGTACTAAACAAACCAGGAGGAACTGTTTGAAGATGTGATGGCTGGGGGCAGCCTTGGCTGCAGTGACCATGAAATGGTGGAACTCAGGATCCTGTGTGGAGGAAGCAAAGCAGTAAACAGGACTAGAACACTAAACTTTCTGAGAGCTAACTTCAACCTCTTCAAAGAACTGCTTAGAGGAATCCCATAGATAGGGCTCTAGAAGAGAAGAGAGTGCAAGAGAGTTGATCAATGTTGATCAATATTCAGCATCACTTCCTCCAAGATCAAGACCACTATATCCCCACGAGCAAGAAATAAAACAAAGACAGCAGGAGACATGCATGGATGAGCAGGGAGCATCCAGCAAATCATAAACAGATGGAAGAAATTTCCAGGATGTGGCTAAAGGGACAGGCCACATCAGAAGACCATAGGAATGCTGTCAGATATGCAGGGATGTGATGAGGAAGCTCAAGGCTCGCCTGGAATTGAGTCCAGTAAAGGATATCAAAGACAACATGAAGGGCTTCTACAGGTACATCAGCAGCAAAAGGAAGATTAAGGGAAATGTAGGGCTGCTGCTGAATCAGAGAGTGTCTCGTTGGATGGAAGACACAGAGAAGGTGGACTTACTGAATGCCTTCTTTGCCTCAGTCTTTACTGCAGAGGCCAACCCTCAGGAATCCCAGACCTTGGAGGTGAGAGAGGAAGGCTGAAGAAAGGAAGACTTCCCCTTGGTTGCAGAGGGCTGGGTTAGAGATTGACGAGACAGACTTAACACCATAAATCCACGGGCCCTGATGGGATGCACCCACGGATGCTGAGGGAGCTGGCAAATGTTATTCCTTAGCCACTCTCCATTATCTTTGAAAAATCATGGAGAACAGGATTGACTCCATGCCTGATGACTGGAGAAAAACCAGTGCTACTTCGGATTCAAAAAGGGCAAGAAGGAGGACTCAGGAAACTGCTGGCCAGTCAGTCTCACCCCAGTCCCAGGAAAGGTGATGGAACAGATCATTCTGGAGGTCATCACAAAGCATGTAAAAGACAAGAAGGTCATCAGAAATAGTCAGCATGGACTCACCAATGGGGAATCCTACTTGACCAATCTGATACCTTCTGTGATGGCATGGCAGAATGGGTTGATGAGGGCATGTTGTCTACCTTGGCTTCAGCGAGGCTTTTGACACTCCTCCCACAATATCCTCTTAGGCAGGACATGTGGGTTAGGTGAATGGACAGTGAGGTGGATCAAGAACTGTCTAAATGGCAAAGCTCAGAATGTTGTGATGAGTGGAGCAGAATCCAGTCAGCGGCCCCAAGGGATCCCCAGGGATCAATACTGTGTCCAGTCTTATTCCACTTATTTATTAACAGCCTGGATGAAGGGACTGAGGGCACCCTCAGCAAGTTTGATGATGACATTAAACTAAGGTTAGTGGCTGATACACCTGAAGGCTGTGCTGCCATTCAGTGAGACCTTTATAGGCTGGAGAGTCAGGCAAAGAGAAACCTAATGAGGTTCAACGAGGCCAAGTGTACGGTCCTTCACCTGGGGAGGAATAACCCCAAGTACCAGTGCAGCTGAGGACTGACCAGTCCCAGAGCAGCTCTGCAGAGAAGGACCTGTGAGTCTTGGTGGATGACAAGTTGACTGTGAGCCAGGAAGGCCAATGGTATCCTGGGGTGCACTGGGAAGAGTGTGGCCAGCAGGCTGAGGGAAGTGATCCTCCTCCTCCTCTACTTGGCCCTGGTGAGGCCACATCTGGAGTGCTGTGTCCAGTTCTGGGCTTCTCAGTACCAGAGAGACATGGAGGTACTGTAGAGGGTCCAGTGGAGGGCTACAATGATGATCAGGGGTCTGGAACATCTCTCTGATGAGGAGAGACTGTGGGAGCCGGGCCTGTTTAGTCTGGAGAAGAGAAGACTGAGAGGGAATCTCATCAATACGTACAAATCTCTCAAAGGTGGATGTTAAGAAGATGGTGCCAGACTCATTTCAGTGGTGCCCAGTGACAGGACATGGAGCAGTGGCCATAAACTAAAACACAAGAAGTTCCACTGTAACGTGAGGAAGAATTTGTTTACACTGAGGGTGGCAGAGCACTGGAACAGGCTGCCCAGGGAGGCTGTGGAGTCTCCCTCTTTGGAGACATTCAAAACCCACCTGGATGTGTTCCTGTGTCACCTGCTCTAGGTGATCCTGCCTTGGCAGGGAGTTTGGACTATTGTTAAGGTTGTAATGGATCTTAAATATCATCTATTTCCAATCCCTCTGTCCTGAGCAGGATCACCTTCCACTAGAACAGTTTGCTCAAAACCCCATCCAACCTTGGCCTTGGGCATTTCCAGAGACTCTGTGGCTGACTTATAAAGTGAGCTCCTCTTAATCAGCTACCTGTGAGTGTCTAACTCCTGTGCTGTTTTTGTCCCTTGCAGATGTCATCCTTAGCCACACCTACCCATTGGGCTCTATAAAAAGAGTAAGAAGCCCTGCATTCCATTGAAGTATGTGGAGTGATACTCCCTTTATCCCTTCACTGTTCCCAAAGGCTCATTTAAGCCAAAAGAAGTGTACAAGAAGGCACAGATGGAATCTTAACTGCCAAGTATGAAAAATAGAGTAAGGACTTAGATAATATGTGTGAGAGTTGGGTAATGGAGAAAAGAAAAAATTATTGGTCTTCACAAGGGGAACCTGACAAGAACAACAATGCAGTGGTACAGTGATGAGGGCTGTGTGAAGATGGCATGAAGGTCTGTCTGAAGCCACTTATTATAGTGGAGGCAAGCAGCATTTTCTTGCACTTCTAGAGTTTGAGACGTGATATAATCAGGGAATACACGGCCGTAGAAGGACAACCAAGGTCTTGGCTTTTACGTACTTTCTGGATTGGAGAGGGTTCTGGGAAACCAGAAGAAATGTTGTCTAGGAGGTATTGATGTTACTGGAGGAGTATTCTTTTGTTCTGCACTTGGTGTGGTACTTTGTACAAAGTAACATGAGTGCCTGATTTCCAAGGAGGCCTGAATATAGTGATCTTGATGATTGGAAAGGAAGTGTGGACATTTCCTCAGGACAGTTGCTGTAGATTGCTGGGCTGTTTCTTTTGTTCAGTTTTGTTGTTTCTTAGTCTTGATGTCTGAAAGTCCTCATATTTACAGTGTACCCCTTTCCCAGATGAAGTTTACTTCCTTGCTGCTGGCAGTGATGTTGCAAGCACTTGTCCACAGTAGGAGCTAATAAAAATTGGAATCTAATCCTTTAATATGAATCTGACAGCTTCCCTTTCCTAAAACAGTTGCTGCTGCCTGATCTTGTTGTTTACTTCCTTTTTTCTCCCTCACAGTCTTGAGCAATATCATTTTTGCCTTTGCTGAACTGAATTAGAGATGCCAGGGGCTATTAAAAAAGTCTTAACAGCTAACACCACCCATTTTTCCTCATAGAATAATTTAGATTGGAAAAGGCCTAAGATTATTAGGCCCAACCATTAAGCTAACAAGCCCACCACTACACTAAGTCCCTCAGTGCCATATCTACATGTCTTTTAAATATCTCCAGAATGGTGACCATGTCCTTGGGCAGCCTATTCCAATCTTTGATGACCCTTTCTCTGAAGAGATTTTTCCTAATAACCAACCTAAACCTCCCCCGGTGCAACTTGAGGCCATTTCCTCTCATTCTGTTGCTTGTGACTGGGAGATGAGATCGACCCCCCACCTGGCTACATCCTCCTTTCAGGTAGTTGTAGATAGCAATAAGGTCTTTCCAGAGCCCCCATCATGTGCCTCCAGGCTAAATAACCCCAGCTCTCTCAGCCATTTTCATAGGACTTATGCTTCAGACCCTTCACCAGCTCTGTTTTCCTTCTCTGGACATGCTCCAGCACCTTAACGTCCTTCCTGTCATGAGGGGCCAAAACTGAACACAGGATTCGAGGTGCAACCTCACCAGTGCTGAGTAGATGTACTCATGCTTAATTAGACACTGTTAACTGTGGTCTGTGTTTGGCCGAGCCACCTGTGAGAGTCTGTTCTTTTCCTGCCAAGTCATGAGAAAACAAGCACTGATAAAGGGGAACTTCGTCCTTGAAGGAAGCATCTTGAGTAAACTGAAATTAATTGGAGCCTAGCTATTGGCTGATGGCTCTTCAGTGACAATTGAAGGAGAAAGTGAAGAGGAGGGTGTTGAAGTAAGCCCCTAGACTCATTAGGAAAGACCCTCGATGTGCAGCATGCAGGCACAGGAGGGGTATCACTTACATAATGGGGGGAGGGACTGAAGGCCTCTAACTGGGTGATGCTGGCCACACTTGCCCAGGTAGACATCACAGACTAACTGTATAGAAAGCAGACAGGTTTTTTTCTCAGGAGAGGCAGCATGCTTGACATTGGAGACCATGTTTTCCTCATAGGGATGCCTGCCAAAGTGTTGAGCCTACTGACACACTGAGAATGCAGAAGCTCATTATATTGAGAATCTTGAACATTCTGGGCTTGGTATGTTCGACAATCTTGTGAATAACACCTGAGTGAGTTGGGGGTTGTCTTGGACTTGTTTCCTTTTCCTGTTTCTTGGTTTCTCATTTTGTTTGCTACTTCTTTGTAATAAATGCTGTTTTGTAAGTGTTAAAAACACAGAGAAGAACAGTTAGTCATTGGATTGCAAGTTTTTCTGTCCTCTGGGCAACACAAATGCTAAGAAAACATGCTCAATGTGAAAGTGCCAAGGTGTAGTGGAAAAATGCCACCACCTGTTAGAGGGCTACTAAAAATTCTGGCTAAACATACAGAAAATTAATTGACGGAGCATATGAAAATAACTGCAGGGACTGTGAGGCAAGGAAACACTGATTCATCACCAGCCTTCTCTAGTAACATTTCACTGAGTGTTGTGACTGCAAGACCCCTTGATAAGGTCTGGGAGTTGCAGACAGCAGGACTTGTCATGGTGTGTTGGATATAGGTTACCATCATTTTATCAGCAGATCAATCTCTTATCTGTAATCTCTGCTGCAGGTTCTATTGTATTGCAGTAGTCAGAGTGGAAAAAGGTATTCCCACTGTCAGAAAACACTTAATCACACTGTTGAAGAATTGTCTGCCTGTAATGCGTTACTTGCTTCTGGAACAGCCTTGACTGTTTCAAACATAGGATTGTGCAGTAGTGGCTTGGGAAAGACCCTTTCCATTACTGAAGTTTCCCTGCTACTGAGGATGCTGAATGTCAGTTCTATTCCTGCTTGTATTTTCTTGACCCCTCTTAAAAAACACAATGGCTTCAAATTGGTGACAGAAGTATGCCAAGGGGCTGTAATGCGTGATACTTACATAAGCACCTCTTGATATTCTTGGTTATTTTTGCTTCTGCATTTCTGTTTTTAACCCTATACCTCATACATTGTCATGTGAATTCTCTTCCCTTTTGCTTTACACAGACTTTTGAGAACCTTGTTTGTTTGCTAAAATGCAGAAGTAATACAGTATATTCAGAGGCTCAGACTCTTGCCCACTCAGATGCATCATTACTCCAGATACAAAGTGCAATACTAATATTAGAATAGATCCTGTACTGACTGTTTCTCCTGACTGGCTGCCAGCGGTCTAAACAGATTGTGCACACAGGTGGAGAAGTACTGTGATATAAGAGACTGAATTTGCTGGTGCCAGGCAGCAGACCCTCTGCCCTGTACCAAAGGATGTGGACAGTAAAATAGGTTCAAGTTATTAAAGTTGGATGGTAATGCTGTTTTCTTCTCCATCTGTTTCTGCAATGTTTTGTTAGTATTAAGTAACACTACCCCAGTATTTTTAAATAGCTCTTTCAAAGCAGCGCTTGAGAAAAAGCTGACTGTCTGACCATGCTGATGTTGCTTTGCTCAACTAGTGTTTTGCTGTAAAACTGTTTTGATGTTATCTCCCCATCCTGGCCTGAACTGGTGTACAGTGTGTTGTCTGGGAGGCTATTGTTGCCTTCCTCGTATGTTTCCTGTACACACTAGATAGCCTGCTATAATTATTAGCCTTTAAAAGGAGTTATGTCTCGTGGCATAACTCCATGGTAGAATAGAGATAGTGTTATGTAGAGCCATCACCTTCACTAAGTGGAAAGAAGGGGGAATCTGACCTGCCTGGGGTTATTGAGAACTGCCTCAGCTCCTTTTGCAAAGAGTGTGTTTCCAAATGCAAAAGGTTCATGTGTTTCACTAACTGCTTGTATCATATCCAGACTTTCTTATGTTGTGGAGAGAAGTGGAAGTATTAATTACTTTGTGTGTCCCGAAAAAGGAACATAGTTTTTTTCCATAGCACAAAAGAAATAACTACATTATTCTACACAAGAGAGGTTACATAGCTCACGAAGTGTTGCCACAGAAACCTAAACCATCTGAAAAGCTTGTCAAGAGACATGAGAGTATGGATTTGACCTCCACTTACAAACATGACTCCTATGTCTTGAGTAGCTCCATGCCTCTCCTGTGTGATAAGACACATCTTCAGTGCCAAGATGCATATAAGAACTACTTAGAAAGGTATATCTCCTTGCAGCTTCTTTCAGGACTTCACGGTTAACTTCATTTTTGAAGAAGACAGATTAAAAGAAAGCATTAAGTTTTTATTCCTTCTTATATGTATGTCAACAAGCTGTCAAGGAACCATACAGACAGACATTGATGGTCATACAGCAGCATTGGGAGCTCTCTGAATTCACTTCCTTTGCATATCTGACAGGCCTACAGGCATCTTATGTAGAGAAGGGCCATGGGAATTCCTGCAACTATATCCAGCAATATCATCTTTAGGATAGTCTGAACGTAATCCTGGTATACTGCAGGGCTGATCCACACATGCAGTGGATCAGACACGTCTAAAATATGTAAAATTTGCTAGGTCTGAGCAGTTCATGAAGCATGGGACTCTTTCTGTGTATGCTGCAGAGTTTTTCCAGGAATGTACAAGAGATGTACTGCGCTGGTTTAAAGGTAAACCAGCAGGGGAAATGAACCCAACTCAAAAGAGAGATTATAAGTCAGAATAACAATTTAATAAAATAATGCAATAAGTACGATTATACAGACAAACAATTGGTTTTAACCCACTAAACCCAAATTATAGCCCAGCACCCCGGGGCATGAACAGAGTGGTGTTCTTTGGGCCCCCTGAGTCCAAAGTAAAAGGAGAGGGGAAAACCTGTTGCTGAGAGTGCTGTTGCAGTCTGGTCAGGAGTGGTGATTGCAGTCTGGTTGAGAGTGGTGATCTGCAGTCTTCCTCTGGATCCCACGAGTGGTTAAAAAAGTCCCAAGACCCCAAGATTATATATCCTCCAGTTCAGGCAGGAATGCCCAGTACCTCCCTCCCTCCCACAATGGGTGTGAGGACAGGAGCATCCTCCTATCTCACAGGCCTCTTAACACCCAGTTTATAGCTTGAGGAGTCAGGCTGCTCTGCGCAAAGGGTGTAAATGGTCTATTGATAACAGTTTCTGGGAAATGGCATGGAAGGCTATAGAATACACAGTTTTAGGTTACACCCATACAATGATGAACTGGTCCCAGCAGTTCTAACTAGGACATGTACCCAGGAAATATGGACACATAATGCACTCAAGCTCTACCGCTGGTAAAACAGGCAAACTGTGCATCAACCTACGCCCTTGTTTCTCAGTAGCAGTACCTTGGTGTAGGAGGCTTGTCTTTGTGGGAGCTTATTTCCTTCTCCACCAGCAGAAATTCTCTTCTGCATGCACTGGGAGAAAACTTTCAGTCACACAGTTACAACAACCATGCTAGTTTAGGTAGTAAGTCATAAGTAGAAAGTTTAGAGGATTTTCCCTCCCCTCTGCATACCTTTCAGCTAGCTAACATGGGTAGGCAGATAGTTAGAATTTGTGTATTTCTTAAACTATTTTTACTTATTTTATTTTATTTTTATAATGCTGTGCAAATGTAATAGCTTATGATTGGTGCTGACATTGAGATTTGTCCCAATGTACAGAGGCAATTTATTTTTTAAAATTCAAAATTATATAGGAAGTCAGGAAGTTGGGAAAGGTATGTGAATGCAGCATTAAAATTACCTGGCTGAAATGAGTGAAAGTCAGATTTCAGTGCAGGTGCATGTTTGCAACACCATAAACTGCAATTTTTACACTAAGCACACAGGAAATGCTCCTTATTTAGAATGACTTGATTTGTGAAGTCTATGACCCACAAGTGCAAAATACCCACATTTACACAATTTTGAACACCTAGTTCTGCATAGGCAATGTCAACAGACGGTATTCATTGGGATAGCTTCAGTGAAACCAATAAAAGAAGGCTGCTTAGTGCAAGCGAAGGATCTTTCTTTCTGTGTTTTGATATTCTTAACTTCTTTGTATCTGAAACAGATGTATAACTTTGTCTTTTATAGGTGTTTAGGTCAGCACCTTATCTGTAGCTCCAGAGCTCTAATAAAATGTATCACAGACACATTTGGTTATAATTTGCAGTATTTTTCAAAACACTGCAAATGGAAATCTTTGTCCAAACTCCCTCAAAAATCAAGCTGCATACTGAATGAATTTTCTTTTAAAGGCCCAGGTTCAACAAAACATACAGGCTCTCACTGTGTTATTCTCTAAGAGTTGCTAGGTTTTACTGATCCCTACTGTTGTGGTTTAACCTCAGCCATCAACCAAGCCTCATGCAGCCACTCACTCACTGCCCCACCAGTGGGATCATGGGGAGAACTGGAAGGGTAAAAGCTGGAAAACTCATGGGTTGAGATAAGGACAATTTGATAGGTAAAGCTAAAGCTATGTACACAAGCAAAACAAAACAAGGAATTCATTCACTGCTTCCTACGGGCAGGCAGACGTTCAGCCATTGCCCAGAAAGCAGAGCTCCATGACATGCAACTGTTACTTGGGAAGGCAAACACCATCAGTCCTGATATCCCCCACTTCCTCCTTCTTCCTCTCATTTTACATACTGAGTATGATATTATATGGTCTGGAGTATCCCTTTGGTCAGTTTGGGTCACCTGTCCCAGCTGTGTCTCCTCCCAGCCTTCCATGTACCCCCAACTTCTTTGCCAGTGTGGCAGTGTGAAAAGCAGAAAAGGCCTTCACTCTGTGAAGCAATAAAAAATACACCTTTATTACCAGTCTTGTGTTCAGCACAAATCTAAAACACTGCCCCATACAAGACACTGTGAAGAAAATTAACTCTACCCCAGCTGAAACCAGTACACCTACTCAAGTGTAAAAATTTGAAACATTCTATTCAGTTAATTATTGTAACTGAAATATTTGAACAGCATATATAATAGTGCTGCATTGGTATTAAATTACCTTTCCTACTGTATAGTCATGTTCCTTCTGACTAAACACACCATATCCCAAATGACACTGTAGGTTTAAGATGATGCTATTGCATATCAGAGTTCATGTCAGATGATTTTGCAACTTAAGGTTTCAAAATTCTCATCTCCTCCAGGCTACACACATAGCTGTCTCTGTCTATCTGCAGATATGTAATCTAATTTTAATTTAGTCTTGCTTGGGTATAGGTCTTGCCTAACCCTCTAACAACATATGGTTCATATCCTCCATTCCCTCCTGTACCCTCTAATGTTTTCAAGATTGAGCTACATGGGAGACTATTAATATCTGTGAGATAAGAATTAGAGTTACAATAAAACTGTAACATATTTTGAAGGAATAGTAGCACTGCTGGCTTACACAAAGTAAAATAAATTCATAATGCCTAAAACAGATGGACTTGCTTATCATATTCTGAATATTTTGCCAGAGCTGAGGTTATAAATGCGTAGATTGTTTTCCAGCAAAGATGGAACCTAAAAATCTTTTTGGTAACTCTTGGTTGGCATCTGAAATGTGAGATCTCTGAACAAGCCTTTGCTTAGAGATTGGCTGAACCTCATAGGTTTTTCACTTTTTAATACTTTATTAATGCTTCTGCTGCAATAACACATCTGTATATGTATATACTCATGGTTCATCCTGTTGGACCATTACTCCAGCAAAATTATGTGCCTGGATATGGGCACAAGGTCAGCATCTCACTGCTGTAGTGGTGCCTGGACATCTCCTTTTGCCCTAGAGAAACAAGAGCGCCTGGGGCAAACTCTGTTTGGAGTGGAGAGTTCAAATATGCTGATACCTAATTGCATCATTTACTCTATAATACTTTGAAATCTAGACTTCCTTCCTGTGCAAAGTTAGCTGGAAGCTTATTTGCCTCATGACCCTTAGTGTGGTTTGGAAGGAGGGAAAAAAATCCCAAACAACACAACCAACAAAAAAACCCTTGGGTTAGCTCCAAGACTATTTAATTACAACTTCCTACCAGTAACCATAATGCTCTCTAGGGGAAGTTGCACAAGACTGCTAGGAAGCTGCAGCGCTGGTCAGACAGTTAGGCAGCTTTGTGACAGATTCCTAGTGTGACTGAGAGCAAATCTTTTTAAATTACAGGGCCCTCCTGTATTCACCAGAAAACCTGATGTATATCTTCCTCCTCTGGAAATAATGGACCTTTACACCACTACTCAGATATATTACAAGCACGCAAATGGTAAGCCAGACAAGATGTGTCAACCTTTGGCCCACGTTAAAAAAATTACTGAGCCATTCATTAGCTCTTCTGTAATGAAAGAAGCATATAAGCCTTGGCTGTGCAAGAAATTAAAACCTGTCACTCATGCTCTGGAGCTGACTTTCCTAGCAAAAAAAAAATATATTTCTTGACTACTTTTCGGACCCATCATGCACCTCATTTGCTCACAGTGATGCATGGCCTGTTACAAAGACCCACCTGGTTACATCTTTGAGGGAACTGATGCTGCTGGTCACAGTCTCTATATCACTACACCCAAGAGTGAGTGCCTGTAAAGGAAACTTAAGTAAAAAGAGAGCGGACGCAGCCTTCTTGGAAACGGATTCAAAGAGCAGGGCCTCAGTGAGCTACAAATGACAGTTCGATATTTTTGTAACCTTCTTTCAAACCAATCACTGGATTTGCATTTAGAGAGCTCTTAAAATAAACTTAATTCCCTGTCAGTGAATTTTTCTGGATCATTTTCACAAATGAAGAATACAAAATCAAGGGAAAAGACACATTGATCCTTGTTTCTCTGTATTTTTTTTTTTTTATTTTCCCCACCTAACATTTGGTCATTGATTGAAGGAGGTGCCCTCCTGAGACACTAGTAGAGAGACTTCTTGGTAATATATGTCATTACTGGTGTAATGGGGGTTCAGCTGCATCCATAAAAACAGAGGTAGAACAGGTAAATTATATGCTCTGAAGTCACACTTAAAAGTCATTGCTGGATAAGTGTATCAGGGCTTAATTAAACACTGATACTTTTGGTCTGTGTTTGGCCCAGCCACCTGTGATTTTATCTTTTTCCTGCCAATTTATGAGAAAACAAGCACTGATAAATGGGAACTTCGTCCTTGAAGCAAGTATCTTGCATAAACTCAAATTAATTGCTGTCTTCTGATTGACTAATTGCCTTTCAAGGGCACTTGAAAGGCAAAGTGAAGAAAAGGGAGATGAAGTAAAACCCCTAGAATCAATTAGAAAAGACCCCTGAGGTATAACACACATGCACAAGGGGAATCCTGAGTTACTCACACATGTGCAGAAGAGATCCCACTTGCATAACCAGGGAGTGGGACTGAGGTCCTCTAGTGGGCTGGTGCTGACCACACCAGCCCAGGTAGACGTCACTCAGTTAATTGTATAAAAGAAGTTAGCTCTTGTTGGAGGTCGGTAGCAAGCTTCACATCAAGGACAACGTTGACTTTCGTGGGGATGCCCGCTATTTTGTGAGCCTGCTGACTCTCCAGGAATGCAGCTTCTGGTATGGGTAGTTCTAGGTATTCTGAGTCGGTAACATAACTTTATAAGCAACACCTGGGTAATTGCGGGAGTCGTACCAAGGGCTTATTTTCCTCCTCCTTCCTCTCTTTTGGGTTTGTTTGTTTTGTTGGCTACCTCTTGGTAATAAATATCAGTTTTTGTTGAGCTTTCAACGGTGTTATGGTTTCAGCTGCAGTATCCTCCGAACTCTCCCTGTTACAATAAGTCTGAGATTTCAGCCTTTTTAGTACTCCCATCAAAGACACATACAAAAGCTACAATTGCTGGATAAATATTACTGAATATTGCACCTTCAATAATTGTGTCACTGTGTTGTCCAGAACTAGGTAATCAGATGGGAGGTTGTCCTGCCAAAGATACCACCCTAGGCTGACACCTTGCAAGGGAACCTTTTTCAGTAAAAGCTCTTAACTGAAGGATGCTGGACAGTTACCAGAAATGTCAAAGGGTTGAAATTGTCATGTGTTGCTACAGTTCAGCCAGCAGCTAGAGCGATACTATCTTTTGGATAGGGCCAGTATTAAGCTTCTCACCAGAACTCTTAATTTCTCTGTCCAAAGTGCTTTCTGTAGGCTTTCAAGTGTTCCATTAGCTCTATGAAACTTTCTGACTTTTAAGAGCATTCCACTTTCCTAAATCCTCCTCTCCCTTACTCCTGGCAGCTCTTGCTGTTTTCTAAGTATTTTGTTCGAGTCCTAGCTAGAGCTATTGTGTGCTTGATGATTCTTTTGGGTCCCTTCCAACTCTATTTATATATGCTTCTATGATTCTGTGAAAGACTTGTGTCTGACCACCAAAGCAACATTAAAAGAGGAAGTGGAAGACAATTTCTATATAAATGTATTTTAAAACTTTGAAAAAGCCTTGAAACCTGTTGGGATAGAAATTTTCCATAGATGCTTGCAAGTTAAAGCCAAACATATTCCATTTGAAAAAATGAATGCTTAACCCCGAGGGTGGGAAGCAACTGGAACAATACCCTAAAGGCACAGTGGGTCTGCTTCACTTAAAGTCTTTGAGTCAGCCCTAAAGGCCTTCTCTAAACATAGGCTCTAGTTCAATGAAAAATTATGTGCTTGCAGCAGGAACAACTAGGCAAACTCTACAGACTACACTATACAAAAGGACCAAACTGTGCAGTCACTGATGACTCTGTACAGCCTTCAGAAATTCATGAATCTGTAAAACAGTCACTCACCCATAGTGAGTAATTGAGCTAGAGTATGTTCGGCTTTTTTTTCTTTTTCAGGTCCTCCTCTTACCAGCCTTCTTGAACCTTCATTTCTTTAATATTGAACTTCAACAGGAAAATACTTTTTCTTTCCTGTCTCTTTTGATTCAATTACTTTTCTGATTTTAGTTATCAATCTGTAATTCTGTCAATTCTGAAAGAGAGTTTATATGAAAGATATAGCTGAGGCTTGTGACTGTGCAAGAGATTGTTCTTTTATGTTTGAAAGCTCCCCAATGTTCTTTCAGCTCTTTGATGTGTCTGGCAGGGAATGCAGAGTAAGGAGAGTCTAGTGTGTAAATCCATCTTCACTACAGGTTTGTGGATCTTTTTTGGTGGGTGAAAATTAGATAGTCTTATCAATCTGGATAGCAATGCAATATTCTACTTAGCATTAGTAATTCTGGATTTTGAACATTAATAATGGGAAGCTTGATTTTCCAAACAGTGGACCAGGTCACACCAGCATCAAGCAGACACAACTGTTTTAATCCAACACTTTCACAGCATAAGATACAGACCTGGATTTTTTTTTCCTGACCTATACCTACATGTGTTAAAAACTTAGGAAAACCAATATATGACAACACTAAAAATAAAGAGAGTTCGCTTGGATGATTAAAGGTGTGATTCCACAGAAATTAAAGCTAATTAAAGCTCGGGCTGCTGCAATTTCACTACATTCTCCTTCTGCAGCTGTATGTTTCCCCTCTTTTTGGTAACCTTTATGCTCTCTGACTGCATGATGGGTCAGATCAGAAGGCTTACCTTACTGGCAGCTAAGTAGTGTTTTAGTAAAGACCCATTTACTTAATTTTCCTGGACCAGTGCACCACACAGTTGCACAATTACAGACTTAGGTGAAGACATCAGTGAAGAATCACATGGCTCAGGTAGCTCAGGTAGATGTGACTTGACTGGCTGTGGTCATTCATCTCCACATCTCCACTTCCCAAGCATGTTTTTCAATGCCTTTTAACTTGGTGTTACCCTGAAGCAAAGCCTTTGTGTCCTGTCTGATCTCCCTTGGAAGAAGTGTTTGTTTAATCATGTCTCTGTCAGTTTCCTATCCACATGGATGACAAGAAGGTGATGGATTCACCTTCTTGATGATTCACCAAAGGGAAACCATGCTTGACCAACCTGATTGCCTTCTATGATGAAACAACTACCCGGATGCATGAGGGGAGAGAAGTGGATACTGTCTATCTCAACTTCAGAATGGCATTCAACACTACGTCTCAGAATAACCTCAAAGCTAAACTCAGGAAGTGAGGCCTGGATGAGTGGACAGTGAGGTGGATTGAGAACTGGCTGAATAGCAGATCCCAGAGGGTCATCATCACAGTAGCACAGGGTCTAGCTGGAGGCCTGTCACTAGTGGTGCCCTTAAAGGTTTTATACTGGGCCCTGTATTGTTTAACTTCTTCATCAGTGACCTGGATGAAGGGGCAGATGCCTCCTGAGCAAGCTCACTGATGATACAAAGCTCGGGGGAGTGGCCAGTACCCCAGAGGGCTGTGCTGCCCTTGACAGGTTGGAGGGATGGGCAGAGACCTGTCTGAAATTCAACAAAGAGAAGTGCAGGGTCCTGAACCTGGGGAGGAATAACCCCAAGTACTGGTACAGGTTTGGGGCTGACATACTGGGAAGCAGCTCTGTGGAGAAGGACCTGGAGGTCCTGGTGAACTACAAGCTCTCCATGAGCCAGTAGTGTGTCCTGGTAGCCAAGGTGGCCAATTGTATCCTGGGATGCATTAGGAAAAGCACTGTCAGTAGGTCAAGGGAGGTGATCCTGCCCCTCTACTCATCCCCACTGAGGCCACATCTGGAGTGCTGTGTCCAGTTCTGGGCTCCTCAGGACAAGGGAGATGTGGAGCTTCTGGAGCAGGTCCAGTGGAGGGTCCCAAAGATGATTAAGGGACTGAAGCATCTCTCTTCTAAGGAAGGGCTGAGAGAGCTGGGCCTGTTCAGCCTTGAGAAGATAAGGCTGAGAGGGAGCTTCATCAATGTCTGTAAATATCTGAATGGAATGCGTCAAGAGGAGGAAACCAGGCTCTTCTTGGTAATGCCAAGCAATAGAACAAGACACAATGGGAAGAAACTGATGTACAGAAAGTTCTACCTGAATATGAGAAAGAACTAACTAACTGTGGGAGTGACCGTGCACTGGAACAGATTGCCCAGAGAGGCTGTGGAGTCTCCCTCACTGGAGATATTCAAGAACCATCTGGGTGTGATTTTCTGCCATGTGCTCTAAGATAACTCTGCTTGAAGAGGGAAGTTGGACAAGAAGACCCACTGTAGTCCCTTCTAACTTTAACCATTCTGTGATTCTGTGACTTTGCACTATGATGCACCACAAGAAAACACTTCTCAGCGAACAAATCAGTGGAGAGAGAGAAGTTAGCTGTAGTCAACATCCTACTTTTGAAGAATTGATAATGGCATTGTTGCCTAAAGATCGAGTAGAAAAAAATCCAGGCAAATTTAGTAGAGATAAGATACAGAACAGCTCTTTAATGAAGGCCTTCTGGCACAAGGAGTACGAAAAGGCATGTCCACCCCGTGTCCACAGGTTCCACAATTTATGGTCCAATTCGAGAACCACTCACTCTGAGGTCTGCCCCTCAGGCATACCTCCTCCGAAATTGAGTTGGAGGTCCTAAGACCCCTTTCTTCCTCTTCTTCATGGCATGTACTGTCTTTGGAGCTTCTCCAAGGTTCCAGGCTTGAAGGTTGCTTTGACTACGATGGTATCTTGTTGATCAGGCCTGGGGTGAAAATATTCTTAAACAGGAGGTGTTTAGTACAGTCTTTAGCCTAAACAAGCTTAAAGAAATTAGAAAATTTGATATGAAATGGGGGAATAGGGTTTGGTAAGCATTAACTACAATTCTAAAGTGTGACAGACTACACAGCTACATTAAAATCTACAAAAGCTAAAAATCCTAAAAATTCAAAGGCATCAGCATGAATAACTAAATATTGGCTGAAGTACAAAGGCTACAATCAAGAAGTTTCAAAAGCTAAAAGGAAAGGATGAAACAAAGGTGGCTTTGTCCTTGGCAAGGTTGAGAAAGGCATCCAGGGGAGTTGTACCTTGAAGCATGCAAAAAAAGAACAAGGAGGACTGTGCTAGAGTAATAACAGATGAAAAACGTTACTGTCAAAGCCAGGTACTACAGTGGTATTGACTACTGTGATCACTGCTGTGGTGGTTTGAGACCCTCAAAAATCCAATTTCCAAGTCCAAGCCCCCCTCCCACAACCTGTTTCAGTGTGAGAGGGTTTTCCAGACACAACACAACTCAGTATGGGGGGAAGGGAATTACATTACAGTTTATTACTTACACAAATAAATACTATAATACATTATATACACAATTCTAACTATCCTATGGTAAAGCAGTATATTTACATTAGGTCAAATCTCTCCTTTTCTTCCAATAAAGATTCAGAAGGGAAGAAGGAAAGATCCTTTCCACTTTCAGAGCAGCAGTGTCTCTCCTCTTCAAAGCAGCAGTCGTAGCTGGAGTTGTTGTAGCTAGAAAATATCTTTCTCTCTCTCTCCATTACAATGCAAAGGGTCTCCTCTCACCCCTTGGCCCTTCAGCTCCAACTGAAGGTCTCACCCATGGACTGCCAGCACGGACAAAACTCGCTTCACCACGGTCATACCACAGTATGCATCCTGTGAAAGTCCCTCGATGGGTCGAGTTCCCTTGAGTCAGAACGTTTAGGGCAGCTCTCAGTTCAGTCTTTGCCCCAGGTGTTCTACTGGAGCTCCTTTGCTTTGTCTCAGCTGCCAACGTGGCAGGAGGGGGGGGCAAGGCCACTTCCCCCGTGTTCCATCCTGGTCCAGCTCTCAGGACGACTCTGAGTTCTCAGCTTTTCTCTTTCTCTCTCTAGCTGCTGCTGCATTTTGGGACTCCCTAAGAGTTTGGAAGCCCACCCCTCCTTTCTAGGAGGTCTCGGGGTTTTGGGAAAGTAATTCAGTCTTACCCCAAAACAGCTTCTGCTGAGTTTTCTCTGCTCTGTTGCCAGGTCTCCCTCCTTGTAGGACATCTCTGCATCTCTCAGCTTGGTTCCGTGCCATCTCTGCTGCTTGTTATCTCTTTTAGCTCTCGGCCACAGTTCTCTGTTTAGTGCTGCTCTGCTGCCGCTTTCAGTGTCTCTGGCTGTCCACTCACAGCAAGGAAATTTCCTCCAGCTCTTAGCTACAGTACTTGGCCCAGTTTAACACTGTTCCAGGTTCCTGCAGCCCCCAGCCGGGGGCTGGGGGGCCTTGGCCCCCAGTGGAACTCCTGGCCCCTCTTGCCTCATGGTCTCAGACCGTAACTGTCTCTCTTCTAGCTACGTCATCTTCTTTCTTTTCCGGTCTGGTGTGATATGTTTTAATTTTGCAGGGGCGCTGATTGGGTCAACATCAAGAAACACCATCTCCCTGGAGTTAACCACTTTCCACCTCCAGGGGAAAACCCTTTTTAACCCAGAACAATTGCCAGTAAATGTCAGCTGTGCACAGGAACAGTTCCATGTATGTACACTGCACAGACTGGAGGGATAGCTTCTACCTGCATCCCTGAAAACATAGAAGAGGAGAACTAACCAACACTACTGAACTCCAGGGCAAAGCACAATCTGTTTTGCAAGTTTTAGGCACAAAAGCTGAATAAAGAAGACATTCAAACTACATTTTAGAGGAGTAGCAGCTAATAGAAAGTTACAAATGTTTCCTTAGCCAGGAGGAAAGCAACACTGCAGGTCCTGACTGGGAAAAGGCTGAGCAAAATTACTGAATTCCCCTATTCTCAGTGGGAAACAAAATGAGACAACTCTGAAAGAAACCAAGTTATCTGGAATAATGGGAGAGATAACTAATCCATTCAGTTTTGACTTGTATATCAGCCTTACAACCACCTGTGCCTGCAAGGACTGCCAGCCCAGTCCCTTACATCTGCAGAAGGCAATCCATCTGGAGAAGCTTCGCAGTCTGCAATAGGTGAGAGGTCAAAAAAATCAGTATATTATATACTTATGGTCTAGAAATATGAACAAGCAGTAAATTTGTGAAAATTATACCACTACAAATTCTAAAAAGGGCTTCACCCAATACTGTAGACTACTAAGGAGAGCAAATTGTCAGCACCTAGGGTGTTTCTGAGCTATAGAGAAAGTGTTGAAAGACAAGTGGTATGCTTCAGCAAGGATTGAGTGTGTTCATATCACAGAGGGAAGCAATATAGGTCTTGGGCATGGTATTCAGGAAGCAGAAGGCAGCTGAACTTAATATGTGAAAAACCAAACCTTTTCTTTGCAAGACAAAAAAAAGACCTTTCCCAGGGCACAGGTAGGATCTTCCAAAGGGATCCATATTATCTAAGTTGGAAAGAGGTGTGCAGAGAACTGTGGTCTGGGTTCACTGAGATGGGAAACTTCCATAATGAATTTTCTGAGCAGACTTCACTTTTGGATGATCCCACTAAAAATCCCTCTTCCCCCTACTGTAGTAGTGTCTGTCTCTTTCCCACATTGGAAGCAGTAGTTTGATAAGTTGTGCCTCTTTTCTTGCTTTTGGGAGAAATACTGCTTTGGAGGAACCTGATTTTCCCTTCTCTATCTGACTGCATGTCAGTCCCATGAATGTTTTAGGCTGCAGAGTAACTCTAATATTGGCAATGGTGTGTTCAGCTCTATGTTCCCTGTTTCCACCAGCTCACTAGTGCTGTGCTTGTCAGTATGAACTGCCTCCAGAACAGTAAGAGGGCTCATGTGCACTTCCAAATGCCATCACACAGGCTCAGGCATACTACTTTGCTGGGCAAGTAGGTCCCTGCTCTGCTCTGCTCTCTGCTAAAAAAAAAAAAAGTGCCTGTTGGATCCTCCCTGCACAGCTGGATTTGATTTTCTGTGATTTGTATGTAGTGGGCTAACACTGAGATTTTTCTTTTTTGGTAATAAAATCATTAGGTTGTATGCTATTACTTGAAAACCGACTCGAACAGCATTTCAGAAGGCCAAGTGTTTTAACAAGCATCCACTAACCTTATTGGCTATTTTTTTAAACCAATAATTTCTGCTTTTAAAAAAAAAGCACTATGTTGAAAAGGCTGGAAGGAAGTTCCCATATAGCCCAAAAGCTCCTCAGCCCAAGCATTAAGCACTGCCTTAAGAGAAGAATCCATCCTCCCTCCCTACTTGGAGAGCAAGCTGTTCACAGCCTGTCTGGTGTGCTCCTTCTGGCTTGTTTTATTATTTTCTGCTTTCCCACTGACCCTTATAGTATTAAAGAGGGTAGCAGTTGTGAGTAGTTTCCCATGTCTATGTCATCGTAAGCGTGTGTGGGTAACTACACACTTACTATGGAATTGTTTGCATCCTGTACCACTTAAATAAAGAGTATTTATATGTAATCAGAGGGCAACTCTCTGGTGTCCCTTTCTCTTTTAGCCACATACAATGGTATTCTTTTCTGTGTACCTACGCAAACATAAAACTTCTCTTTGCAAAGGGCTTAAAGGCTTAGACAACATTCTTGGTTTTCCCTTTTTTCGCTCCCCCAAGAGGTAAGCTGTGTGTTAGCAGGATGGACAGAGAAGTGCAATACAATCAAGTAACAGACCCTTTGCTCATTGTTTTGGCTTAAACCCCCAAGTTATCAGAGTTTCAAAAACCCTACCCCTTTCTCAAGCTAGCGGAGATGTCTCTGTGGTCTTCCCTGGTTGCAGAGCATTTCCTCTGCTTGTAGAGAGGAGTCTCCTGCAAGAGAGGAGAGCCCTGTTAAACTGCAGCGTTGGTTGGTGCTGTCCTGCCTGCTGTGCTGCAGCCTTCCTATAATCTCGGGGATTTAGCCAAAATTATCCTGGTATCTCGGGTATTTGAGTTTCTGGACAAGTGTGGAAGCACCCTGTAAGGCACCCTGCCTCTGGTGAAGGATGAGCATTTTGTGATATCAGGGTTGCTTTAGCTGTCTGCGTTTAAAGATGATGCTGCAGTAGCTACACACACAATTCTGTGCAGAAGAATCTGGCCTTCAGAAACATGATGTCCAACTTTCTCAAGAGCTGCTGCTCTTGCTGAAAGCAGCAGTCATTTTGAAGGGACTGTGGAAGAAGCATTGTAGGATAAAATCTCTCCTTGGAGAGAAATAATTTTAATATTTAAATTTAGTAATTAAATCAGCTCTCAAGGTCAAAGACCTGCAGACAGTTTTGAAACTATGTAAGCAAGTGAAGGAGCAATGAGTGGATCTAGGTTTTTGTCATTGGGACAGTGAGATGCCAAGGAGAAATGGATGTGACGCAGTGCTTATTGCTCCTTCCCGTCTGCCGTAGATCATGGACAATCAACACGTGCAATTCAGAGCAGCCTGAGGCAGTATAACTGTTATAGACTCAGAGAGGGGCACTGAAGACATTCCCATGCAGTCCTGTTTCTGTGTGCTAGAAACGTGTTTAGGTCTCCCAACATGTGAACTCACCAGTCACAGTGCTAAAGGCAGGCACAAGTGTAAAGCTGGTATGCACAAAGGGCAAAGCATGTCCAGTGGCCTTCCTGCACTACAAACAAAACAAAAAGCACTAGCAACATTCTCGTGAGAATGAATTACACCTGACTGGGGTTATAGCTCATCCTATTTGCTGCAAATAGTTCAGCTTTCACACTTATTACTTTATATTGTCAGCTACTTTCCATGTCATTAACAGGGTATATGCTTTGCCATCAGCATCTGTAGCAACAGTACTTATAAGATTGATTGTTTCATGTATTTTTTTCCAATTTTTTTTTATTGTTCAGAAGTAATTTTTTTGCTGCCATAACCTTGTATATCCCCATGTAAAGCCTTCTCTATATGAGCACAAGCTACTGCCACGGTCCGAGGGTGGATGGGGCCGTGACACAGCACAGACAGGTCCAGAGACAAGACAGAAGTGAAAATGGAATGCTTTATTGAGATGTTCAGGGGGTTTTGTGAGTTCAGGCAGGGAAAGGGCTAGAACATGGGGTGGAGCATGAGACAGACAAACGGGGGAACAAATCGGGGTAGGGACACAGGCAAAGGGGGAGGAACATGAGAGGAACCGGGGAAGGAAAGGGCGAATGGTAACTGTCTCCTCTCTGCAGCTTCTTCAGCCTATCAGAGAGGGGAGCAGGGAAGCGGGCAGCAGGCGAACTCCTGGCAAGCCTGGGCATGCTCAGGCTGTGCACTGTGTAGTGTGGATACAATGCAATACACATATCTGAAACCATATAATAACGGTAAAGTCCATATAATAAAGTCCTGTCAATTGCTGTATGTCTTTCTCCACGCTTGGAACCGGTCCCATCCTGAATCTGGTTCCTTCACAAGCTAGTGTACAAACTCAGATCACTGAGGAAGCACTGTTGTTGATTTTAAATGATTTGAAATACATTTCACAAGATACTTTGTGGTCTGTTTTGTCAGTTCATTTTTATTTGAAAAAACTCTTCCAGATAGACAAAACTCTTCCAGATAGAAAAAACTCTTCCTGCCATGACATCTCTCTAATGCGAAGGCACTTGCATACTTTCAGCCCTGCTGCTTCAATCACCCCGAAAGTGCACTGGATGTCTCAGTAGAGGCTGTTCCAGGTTTTGTAATCATTCTGGCCAAAAAGAGGGGCTGGAGTCTGTGATTTCATGGACTTTACAGTCTCGGTCTTCATCAGTCATCACTGAAGGAACGGTGACTTTGAGTACAGTATTTGCTTCTCAGAGGGACAGATGGAGAATAAAATGTATTGTTGTATTCATGTCTTCACATGTGAACTTGAGAATAGGAACAAGTGAAAAAGCAGGTGAGAACATAAATAAGTATTTCAATCAAAAGAGGAGGTGTTGATATGTTGCTTTACTGCTTATAAATCTGGATAAATAGCATGTTGGGTTGCATATTATTGAAATGCCTTAATGAAAACTTTACATAAAAATTTATTTAAATTACTATATATGACCAGATTTTAGATTTGATTTTGATTGACTGGAGGGGAGATGTTGGGTGGAGACAATGAAAAGCAATGTAGGTGAAACTATGATTAACCAATATGCTTTTGGTGTGAGAAATGTATGAGATCAGTAGAGAAAGGAGGTCTGATTTTCCTCTCCCCCTCAGTTTTGTGCAAACTCAAGTATTTGACAAGTTCTTCGGTTTAGTTTCCACAAAAGTGGAGAGTTAATACATGACACTATTGATAAATATATATATTCCTTTACAAAAGAGGATGAAGGGAATGGTTAAACTGATGATTCCCAAAATGTGGTCTGCAGCTAATATGTAGAGCCATAGTTAGCATTAGCAGTTTTGAGCTTCTCAACTGTATACACTGGTATGCTGTGAGAAAATCTGACATTCAAAAAACAGTTTTAAAGCATTCGTTAAAAATTACGTAACTGAACAAATGAAGCCAATTCACTCAACTACTAGCTAAAATGATCAGTGACTTGCTGGAAGTTGCCATTAAAAACTTTTGGGTTTTTACAGTCTTGAAAATCTGGAAAAGAGTAAGCTTTTGGTTCATCTTCTTCTACAAACAGAGGTGTCAGCTTATGCTGATATAGAATAACCAAATTTATTAATGAATCAGTGTTTGAGCACCAAACAGATATCAAGGTGATCTTTAGCCTTTTATTTGATAAGGTAGTTTGCAAGAAGAAGAGTAACTTAAAAATCAAAAAGCTTCAACTGCAGTCCATATGACTGCAGCCAGATAGCAGGAAGAAAATTTCCAGCTAAAGTTTACTTTGGAAATCTCTGCCTATGGCTTCTATTGTTTTAAGATCATGCATGCAGATGCAGATGCCTGGACTAGTTTAGTTGCCACATAACAGGGATCAGGAGTAGGTCTTCTGTAGGGAACTTTGCTGTTCTGTTTTCTGTGGCAGTAAATCTGCATTATATGGGAAAACTGTTGTTTAAACATGTCTTAAAATGGCTTTTGGTGGTCTCTTTGCAAACACATGCTTCTTCTTCCCAACACCCCCCACGACAAGTGTTATCCCATGCAAGAATGTCCTGAGAAGATATCCTGAGGTGTTCTCTTTGACCCCTTTTAACCCCTTCCTATTGGTTGTTAACCCCTTCCTGCAACCTGTAATTGGTTACTCTGTGAGTCCTCCTAAGCCTATAAATGTAACACCCCCAATAATAAATGTTCTCTTGCCTCCTCTCCACGTCGGTGTGCTGTCTCTGTGCCTGCCATGGGGCCACGTGGGTGGAGAGAGGGGAGGGCACCTCTCCCCTCCAGGCTCAGGACCTGAAGAAACCCCTGATGCTGGAGTTCCCTTTCCCTATCCTTCAAGACGTCGGAATGGTTCGTCAGATGGAAATGGAACTAGAACTGGGTCGCCCCACATCACAGGGGGAAAGAGATCCAGAGTTTTCTCTTTAGAGATTCCTAAAATATCCAGCAATCCTTATCTTACTGAGATGTTGCCAAGTCACAATTCAGAAGACAGACATGAAATTAAATCAACACAGTGGCCACTCCAGATCAGATCCTTCATGTTTATCCTGTGCACAGTTACACAGATACTATGGAATGTGATTGCCTTAACATGTTTTGCTTTTAAACAAAAGAAAATACTTTCCCAAATACTTTGCTTTGTGTTAACTAATGTACCAGAAATTTCCATCACATTGTCATCATCATCATTGTTATTATTATGTTATTAAGGAATTGTCCTCCATTCCATGCATAAGTACCATTTCACAAGTTAAAAACATCATCCCTTCCTCATGTCATAGTTTATAAAGCACTGTGCACAGTGAAGCAGATCCCCAACTAAATGCAAGTGCTATTAAAACTAAGAGAAATACACTATTACTGTTGATTTTAGAGGAACAAAATTATGGGGAGATTTAAAAAAAAAAGGCAATATAGTTTTATCTGTACAATTATTACTATTGCACTTTTTATACAAGAAATCCTAATAAATATCAGAAAAGATACACATTTATATACATAGAAAAGAATTATTCTTTTTTAAATACAAAGTTACACTGATGCTTAGCAACATTCTTGAAAACTCATTTGTACTAAGAGCATTCACTGCCAGCTGTGTTTTGAAATAAGCCAATTTGAGACAGCTTAATGTCATGAACCTGGCACTGACCTCAAAAATGAACTCCCAGTTTTGCTGAAAAATCCACGTCATTGAAGTTGCAGCATGGCAGAACTTGAACAGCATTTCATTAGCATACTACAACACAGTAGCACCATCAGGGGTTACAGGAGAGGCACCACCATTCTCTTTAATTTAGAGGTCTTGAACCTAAACTCAATATCCAGGTAGTTCTTTAAAGCTCCACAATTCTCAACCCACTATTTTGCAGATTTCCTCTAATTTTAGGGCCCTATTCTAAGAAGAGCAGAGAATGCACAGGAACTTAAAGCATGGAGCACTATTCACAGCCTGCATGCAAAATCATGCTGTGGATGTGATGCTTGAGTCCCACTTTTTAGATTGTATCTTCAGGGTGTTATACATGGACTTAAATATCTGTGGCTTTATAACACCTGTTTTGTTGTGAGAGGCAGCTGTTAAAAATTATTTGCATTACTCCTCTGGGGCTGATGCTAAATCCATTCTGTTTCTACTGACTGGGAACAGCCATGAGAAATCAGAATCAAGCTCTTTTCTACTACATGTCCAAAATGCTTGGCTGTCAGGAGAGGGAAATTTTGTGTTAGCAGGTTAGAAAAACCCACTTTTTCAAGTTCCTTTCCAAAACCCCAGGACTAAAAACATCTGAACTCTGGGAACTGGTGCTCTTCTCTTTTCTAAATAAGTCTTAGTAGGATGCAGTATGCAAAGTACCTCCCATTACCACAGACAGTTTCTATCTTTCCTGCCTTTGCTGATTAGGGAACAGTATTTGCAGGTTTGTACTACAGCCTGTCAAGCAGATCATACTTTCTCTCCTTTGCCTGGATAATAATTAACATCATCACCTCACCTCTGTGCTGAGGGCAACCCTTCAATCCCCAATTCTTCCTCACAAACTCAAACTGGAAACATTTTCAGGCATCTTTAAATCCACTTATATTACAGACCATTGTTCAACTTCCCCAGACACCAGATCCTGAAAGATCACAAGGATGTCCCACTGAAATAATTTCCAGGCCTGATGTGAGAAGGAGAGAGTGGTTTAGAAATTAAAAAGAAGGGTTACAATCTTGGATGTAACAAATAAGTTTATAAAACAGAATCATATGCTTGTGTTCTCAAGGTAGTCTAACACAGATGAAGTATCCGTATAATGCAGTTTATTTTAGCCTTTTTTTTTTCTCCAGCACACTATGACCTGTCAAACTGAGGGGATTGAGTGCATCCTCAGTCTGCTTGCAGATGACACCAAGTTAGGTGTGAGTGTTGGTCTGCTGGAGGGAAGGAAGATTCTGCAGAGGGGTCTTGACAGACTTGATTGGTGGGCTGAAGACGACTGCATGAGGTTCAATAAAGCAAAGTGCTGGGTCCTGCCCTTGAGCCACAACCCCATGTAACAATGCTACAGGCTTGGGGAAGAGTGGCTTGAGAGATGTTCAGCAGAAAGGGACTTTGAGAGGGCTGGTCAGCAGCATGAACATGAGTCAGCAATGCCCAAGTGGCCAAGAAGGCCATTGACATCTTGGCCTGTATCAAGAATAGTGTGCCCAGCAGGACCAGGGAAATGATTGTACTGCTGTACTTGCTGCTGGTGAGGCTGCACCTTGAATCCTGTGTTCAGTTTTGGGCCCCTCACTACAGAAAAGACACTGAAGTGCTGGAGTGTGTCCAGAAAAGGGCTACAAAACCAGTGAAAGGTCTAGAAAACACATCCTATAAGGAGCAGCTGAGGGAGCTGGGGTTGTTCAGCTGGGAGAAGAGGAGGCTCTGAAAGAAGGTTCTGGTGCAGTAGAACTTGGTGTCTTCTGTCATGTTCCAAATGAAAATATGAGAGGAAATGCCCTCAAGTTGTGCCAGGGGAGGTTCAGATTAGGTATTAGAAAGAAAAAAAAAATCACTGAAAGAGTGGCTAGGCATTGGATTAAGTTGCCCAGGGAGGTCGTGGAGTCACCATCTCTGTAAGTGTTCAAGAGGTGTCTGGATGTGGCACTTGGGGATATGGTTTAGGGATGATTATGGTGGTGCTGGGTTGATGGTTGGACCAGGTGATCCTGAAGGTTTCAACTAACCTTTGTGATTCTGTGATTCTGTAATGTGATGCTAGGTTTTCACTCTCGTCCTCTTCCTCGCCTGTCTCTTGGTGTATCCCTCAGGCATGTACATGGATTATGGGGAAGCTCCACTCCTCTCACACCCATTTCTGGTGGCACTGGTCTCTCTGACTCTTTATGGTCTACCTTCATGACCATGTTTTGCTGCATTCTGTCTCCCACATTCATAAAAGGGAAAACTTTTCAAGACCCTTTACAACAATGATTTGGTAAAAGGTGTTCTTTTTTTTTTTTTAAGGGAAATAAATAAAATGAAAAAGATATTTCCATTCCATTTGTATTTTCTGCAAAAGCCCTTGCCTCAGTGAAGCAAAGCTGTGATCCCCTTGTTCCTCCATTTTCATTTTGTCTGTCTTCAAGATTTTCCACAAGTCCCACAGCAACGTGACTTAAACTGGGTGAGCTGGCAGAGTTTGAGCTGCTTCACTTTCTCACAGTACCTTGTAGTGTCTCTGCACTCCACTGCCAAAGGGGAAACAAAAAGAAGAAATGGTGATGAAACAAGGAAAGAAGGATTTCTTACCTGAGGACTTTTACCTGGGTGGCCAAGAGGAGGACCTTTGTGTTGGGAGGTCTCACTATGAACATGAGCTTGACTTGCTGCTAAGACGGACTGTGAACTGCAAGTAGCCAAAGGCTCAAAGGAGAATGTGTTGGGCAACCTTTGGTTTTGGAGCTTGGGCAGTGGGCTGCTGAGGCTGCTCCAACCCTGTGTTTGTCATCTACCAGCATTTTAGAGAGGCTGTAGGAGTTTCCTAACAACTGATGAACCAAAGATGAAGTAGTAAATAAAACTGGAAACTTACTTTAATAGAGTAGCTCAGAGACACTTTAGCCTACCTCTTACATTTGAAGAGCCAGTGTGTGGGAGTGTCACCTCTCTTTACCTGGTGTTGTGTTTTTCACCCATGTGTTGCAGAACACAGCCCAGTAAGAAGATGTTAAGACACTTTTTGAACTCCCCTGGAGCTTAGGTCCTGGTAACACTTGAACAGGTTTTGAGGCCCACAGCCTCCTGCTTTTTAGCTCCAGGCTGGAAAACTGTCCGATATCCCTGCAAGATGTTGGGTGGGTTGTTGCCTGAGGGAGTCCCACTTCCCATGCCAAGGATGGAAAAGGGAAACATCACAAGGTAGTTGTACGGCTTTCTCCAGTGATGTCTGTGCCAAATAACTCCACTGTTATTTACATGTGGGACATTTCTATGTAGCAGAAAGAGGCTGGAGTGACAGCAAAGGTCTTGCTTGGTACCTGTAAGCTCCCTCATCCCTTTAACTTCCATTAGGACCCCCCACACTCATCATGAGTTTGAACCTATGTAGTCCACTTTGCCTCTACTTAGAGGGAGTGTCAGAGCTGGTGTGGACATAGGTAAGCACACTGATTCTGCTGCTGCATCTGCAATGATTGCGCAGCAACTGGCTTGCAATTTAGAGGATGGGAGCATCATTTCCAAACAGATGCATCTGTTCTCTTTAGTTGGTTTGGGTTTTTTTTAATATTAGTAACTTTTCCAGTCCTTTGACAGGTCCAATTTGTTGCCTGTCACCTGAAAGCAGCCTGGCCTGGATTTCCCATCATCAGTCTACTTACTGGATTTGGACTATAGCCATAAGTTTGGTTGTGATTCGTATTTTTCTTTCTGTCTGTACCATTAACTGAAAGTTAATCATAGAATCATAGAATTGTTTGGGTTGGAAGGGAACTCTGAAGACCATCTAGTTCCAACCCCCCTGCTGTAGGCAGGGACACTTTCCACTAGACCAAGTTGTTCGGAGCCCCATCCAACATAGCCTTGAACACTTCCAGGTATGGGGCATTCATAACTTCCCTGGGCAACCTGTACCAGTGCCTCACCACCTTTACAGTAAAGTTTCTTCCTAATATCTAATATCTAATCTAAACCTACTCTCTTTCAATTTGAACCCATTCCCTCTTGTCCTGTCACTACATGCTCTTGCAAATAGTCTTGCCCCATCTTTCCTGTAAGTTCCCTTTAGGTACTGGAAGGCTGAGGTTAGGACACCTCGAAGCCTTCTCTCTTCCAGGCTGAACAACCCCAGTTTTCTCAGCCTTTCCTCAAAGGAGAAGCGCTCCATCTGTCCAACTTGGTGGCCCTCCTCTGGGCTTGCTCCAGAAGACTGTATGAATTATTTCTCACGCTATTAGCAAGGGGACACAATCCCAGCACTAATACCATTTCCAAAAAATCCCACAATGGGCAGAATTCCTCTCTGGGACGCTGAGTTTTGGACACTGGATTTTGCAGATGTTCAGGCTGGAGGTTCCCCAGCATGCCCAGCTGCAAGGTCCAGTGCTGCATTTCTGAGAGACAATGCTGCCTTTTTTCCTACCCCTGCACTGCTCTGCATCCCCTCCTCTCAGCAAAGTACCATTTTCACAGGGTGTGATGTTGCAGCGCTGCCAGTTCGATGGCCTTGGCCTCCAGGAGCAGTGATGCTCCATCACAGGCTTGTTGGTGCGGATGTGCACACAGTCGACACGCCGGGACTGGAAGCCGTAGTTTCCACACGTAGCCGTGCAGACGGTCCACAGGCTGACCCTCCAGTGCACACCACAGACGTCAGTCCAGCAGTTCTGTGTGTTCAACGGCCTGTGGCAGGAGGGACGGAAGGACAGGACAACAGCAAGCATTGCACATCCCAAAGGTAATTCACTCAGAGCACTGCATGGATTAGGTCTTCAAAGGATGCAAGTGACGTAACAGTTTTTAACTGCTCTCAAGGACCAGACCCTCAGTGGATGCACACTGGTATACTAATACTGGGTTAAATGACCATTTGAACTATTTGAGGATTTGGCTGAAATGTCCTCTCCATGAAGGGCCAAACTAGTCCATTCAATATCTCTGAAAAGGTTGTGGATTCATATATAAGAGATGTCCTACCTTGGTAAGGCACTGCATTGATCAGATGACACAGAAGTCCCATCTTTGGTCTGGCAAAATATCTGTCTGTGCTGTACAGCCAGTCGTGGTCCAATGCAAGGCCCATTACACTGTGAACAGGGAAGAATCACTTCAGGGAGGTAAAAGGCAGGGCCACATTCCCATTTTATAAGACTGCTAGTGAAATAAACCACACACTACCATTCAATGACTGTTGAGATTTCAAGCACTTTCTGCACCTCTGCAGGCTTTGAAGGCTGAGTGTGCAGTCATCTTCTGCTCTACGTCACTCTCCTCTAGCAGCACTAAAACTGCATTTCTACATCTGCTCTGTAGATTCAATAGTTCTTCTCTTCAATAGTTCAATAGTTCAATCTTACATACATCTGCTAGGGCAAATAAAATACTCTTGTGTCACTAGCCGAGAGCCTATGATCCATACAGGAAATCTCAATATACTACTTCTACTGTGCATTTTGCAGCTTGTACTATCACAACTTATGGCCAAAAACCTAAGAATGCATTGAACCAAGAACATATTCCACTCCATTTAATAATTTTAAAGCATTGAAGGACAATAAACAAATGCAGCAAGCATGACAGACACACAGCAAATGAGCAAGCTTGTTCCAATACTGAGGCTATCCTAACCTATTCAAGCTTAACAATCACATGTTTCTGTTCAACTTTTATCCTCTCCTTCAATTAAAATGTAATTAGCTATAGGTATGAAGCATGTATTTATGCCCTTTTAAAATTATATCAATTGTTAGGAAACTGTTTTTCTAAGTATCTGGAAATCATATTCAAGAACAAACTGAGGGTTGAAGAGTGGGATGTTAGTGTAAGGCAGGAATTTTTGCCAGGGGAGGGCTGCTGACTGATCCCTCTGCCACCCTCACCCCCTCATCAGTAGGAGCCCTGTTTCACATTACCACGCACTCCTCAAAAAATACTCTCTTCTTCCTGCTATTTCTTCCCTCCCTGACAACTGGGAAGAGTTTCCAGCTGGTCCCAGTCAATGCTCTTGTTGGAAATAGCATTCATTGGAGTGTGTGGAGCACTTCTGCGATATCTGCAGGGGCCAGCAGTCCTCATCACCATCAAGCCTGAGTCACTAGTTTAAAAACAGTATGGGATTACATAGTGGAGACCAAAATGTCAGTAACATTCAGTGAAGGAAAGGAATTAATTCTAGAGGTGAGGGTAGAGTAGGTAGTCTGTTTATTTTCTTTGTGAACTAGGAAAGTTGGTCACTACATCTGGGCAAGAGAGACCTGATACCTCACTAGACTACCAAGCAAGGCACTGAGCCAGTGATATGTTCCTAACTGTGTAACAGTCTTCTGGCTTGGAGACTGAGCAGTATTGAATCATGTGGAACTTGATTTTTTTTTTTTTTTAAGGCTAGGTAGAAGAAATACTATATGATAATGCACAGAGGTTAGGTCTAAGAAATTAATTCTGAATTACTTGATTGTCTCAGCTGAGTATGATGTCATAGGGAACAATACAGCCCATAATGCTCTACAAATATGGAAGAGGTAGTTGTGTTTTTGCAAGGATAATCCAGTCCTTTCCTGGAATTCCACAGGGAGTGAAAATTTGCTTCTTTCACATAAAATGTTAATTTCAAGCTTTACTTGTAAATGTAATACAATAACTCAATTACATTTCAAGAGTTAAATGAAGTTGTTTTCAAGTAGTGAACATGTTCTAGTAACTGAAGACACTTTCTGCCTCAAACCTCACAATCATCAGTCCTGACTCCTGCCAGCCAAAGCTGAAACACACTCACTGACTGGTAAGGGGACTTAAGACTTAGAGAAAGCTATTTCCCAGATATGTTACCTGTCACTATAACAAGGAACTGCAGACCTTTCCACTGGGGACAATAGGGACTTTGCAGTAAAAGTCCTTGTGAACACAAGCAGCATTTCTAGGGATCATAAGAAGCTACAGAAATCCAAGCAGGTAGTGCATCATATACAGAGCTGTAAGAGCTGAGCAAATTAGTTGCCTCCTCAAAAGTCTGCAAATTATAACCTGAAGACACCAGGTTGCAACATCACTTATTTTCTATCTCTTTGCCCTAGTCCATACCATGAAGCTGTCCTTGGACTGCTGCCTAACTGTCCTAGTTAGAGCAGCCAGGAGCAGTTCATCACTGTGTGAGTGTAACCCAAACTGTGTATTCTACACCCTCTATGTCATTTCCCAGGAACTGTTAACAATAGACCATTTGCAGCAGCTGCCCAGACCACACCTGACCCCTCAGGCTATAGTTATGGGTGATGTTAACTCCCCTCCAGGGAGTCATTAGCACCTCCACACCCAGCGTGAGGGGTCATGTCTGCTAATGGGCCACCAAGGATTCAAAAAATATCTCATGACTCACAGTCACCCACTGTGGAACTCCCCGCCCTGGGAGAGGTACTGGGCATTCCCACTCAAACCTGAGTGTATATCATCTTGGAGTCTTGGGGCTTCTGGTACCACTCATCAGATCCAGAGGAGGACCAGAACCTCAACCGGACTGCAACCACCACTCTCGACCAGATTGCAACCAGCACTCTCACCAACAGGTCTTCCTCCCCTTTTACTTTGAACTGAGGGGGACCATGTGGGGCTCAGCACAGGGGCCAATGAACACTATTCTGTTCATGCCCCAGAGTGCTGGGTTATACGTCTGGGTTTTGCGGGTTAAAACCAATTGTTTGTCCGTATAATTGTATTATTGTATTGTTTTTTATTAAATTGTAACTCTGACTTGTAATCTCTCTTTTGAGTTGAGTTCATTTCTCCTGCTGGTTTACCTTTAAACCAGCACACTTACCTGGCTCCAGGAGGAGGCTACCCACTCAGCACAGGGCTTCCTGTTACAGTTCTGTGTGTCCACAGGGCGCTTGGACACCTGGGCACAGGCCTCATTTGACATTGGGACAGAGCTGCCTTTTGCTGTCAGGCGCTGACAGGTCACTCGCCGCATTTGGATGCCTCCACCACAGCTCCGCGTGCAAAGAGACCATGATGTCACCATCCATCTGTGAGAGAAAGGCAAACAGGTCAGGGAGCAGGTAGGTGCCACCATCTGCAGGATCACTGGCATCAGCAGGTCTTTATGTATTGGGCCAAAGACAGGCAACAATAGCTTGGTTCATTTAGGTGGCAATCCTCAAAGGTGCTGAGTGTCTCAGCCTCCCATAGTAGTTACTGAAAACTTCTCAGAAGATGAGAGCTGAGAAGAAAGCACAATTTTCATTAATTTATCTTTCTCAAGGCTCTTTGGGCCTCCAATTAATTTTCTAGCTCTTAAGGCTGTTGCTAGAGGCTTGGCACAGGGGTCAGGCATGGCTGTTCTTACACCACTGTACTGCAGACGCCTCAGTCAAAGGCTACAGTCACAATGCCAGCAAGGACTAGCCCAATAGCACCCCTTAACAGGGAAAACTATCTCTGTAAAGTTGCTGAAGTAGCTCACAGGCCGCTTTGAACTTGCTGCTGAGAGAGTAGCCAAAGGCCTGCTGGGTCCTGCTAGTGCTTGCCTGCTCTGTTGTACCCCTGACAGGTAGGATAATCCAGAAAAGCCTAAAGATTGCTCAGGGATAGTCGGCCCAGGGGACAAAAGACACTGTTCTCCTTTTCTCTTTAGCTCAGACCATGCATTTGCCAGCTGAGGCTGAGGTTCTGAACCCTTGCATTTAAAAAATCTAGTCTTACTAGCTAAAAGGCTGTAACAACAGAAAATAATAGTCCAATACATTTTGTTACTTTAAGGATCATTAAGCGAAACACTCATACAGTCAGGTTTGTGAAAGACTTAGGAATTAGGAAGAATGTAACTGATTGCTAGTTTCCTGAACAGTTTTATGGTCAAGTCAGAAGTTTGCTTCATTAAGTGTCTGGATCCTAGGCAGGATTTGTGTGGTTTTGGGAGTAAAATACTGCCTATCACATCCCTCACCAAAAGTGTTTATGATTACTTTACTAAATAGGGAATAGGCATTCTCCAGTCCCATGGAGAGGCATCTGTTTCTATTTCTCAGTCCTTTGCAGGTAATTAATTCCCATGGTCACAGAAACAAGTATAAACAAACATACTCTCAACAAAAACACTGGTACTTTTTTCAAGCAGTTTGGTGAGGTTGAACCTGCAATTTTTGCACTGGTCATAAAGCTCTGCTCTGCATGTCAATCAACTTTTATTTCCAAGCTTATATCTCAGCAGTTTCTCAGGAGTTGAGGGAGGATTTTGGGTTGTGTTACAATTTGGGGAAGGTATAAAAAGACATAAACCATTCCCATGGAATTTACTGCCATCAAAAACTGCTGCTAAT
This sequence comes from Corapipo altera, assembly GCF_003945725.1. NCBI lineage: Eukaryota > Metazoa > Chordata > Aves > Passeriformes > Pipridae > Corapipo > Corapipo altera. The sequence continues at coordinate 23,459,608 of NW_020884875.1, read as the reverse complement.
GAATGGGTTTCATATTTCATAAAATCTCTTTTGGTTTCTTTCTGAGGACTCAGCTGGCAACTCAGAAAACATTTGCCTGCAGAGAAGGGTAGGAATATATTTTAAAAGGTAATTAAACAGAAATGTGCAATATACCCAAGACACAGAAAGAGTGGTGAATCTGTCCATTTCTCCTTGACTTGCTTAGCACCTCTCCTTGCCTAAGCTTAGACTCCCTTTGTTTAATACAAGTCTCTAATCACTGCTGAATGAGGGAAGTTGTACATTTCTCTTGAGATCCTGACTTCTTGTAAGTGCTTGTATACTGAAACACACCATATCCACACTGGAAATAAGGGAGAGGAGGGAGTGAAAACACAGAAAAATATGGAAAAAAAAATGCTTACACATCTCAGCTAAGGAGATACTGAATTGCAGAAGCATGACATTTTTAATAGGCAGGGGCCATAACACTATACTGACTCTTTGGATAGGCACTCAGGATGTATTCTTCTTTGCACCAAAGGTTGTCAAACAAGGAAAAGTTTTGTGTGGGGTAAAATCATTGAATCATTTAGGTTGGAAATAATCTTAATATCATCAAGTCCAACCATTAATCCAGCACTGCCAAGTCCACCATTAAACCATGCCCCTAAGCGCCACATTTACACAACTTTTAAATACCTCCAAGGATGATGATTCAACCACTTCCCTGGGCAGACTGTTTGAATGCCTGGCAACCCTTTTCATGATGAAATTTTCCCTGATAGCCAATCTAAATCTCTCCTGGTGCAACTTGAGGTCTATTACTCTTGTTTTGTCATTTCTTATTTGGAAGAAGAGACCGACCTCCACCTCACTACAACCTCCTTTCAGGTAGTTGTAGAGAGCAATAAGGTCTCCCCTGAGCCTCCTTTTCTCCAGGGTAAACAATCCCATCTCCCTCAGGTGCTTCTCACAGGACTTGTGCTCCAGATGCTTCACTAGCTTCTCCGTCCTTCTTCTTTCTTGGAGTCAGGGGCCCAAAATTGAACACAGGATTTAAGGAGTGGCAGAGGAAGACCTAAGTGTAGCCAGAAGTCTTTAAAGCTGTTCTAGATCCTTTGTGTTTAACAGGAATGAAAACCAAGGGCAGAGCGTTACAATTCCAAGGTAACTACAAGCTAGAAAACTCCAAAAAGAAGCAGATCTCACTCTGAGCACCCCTCATGCCAATTAGATCTGATGGGATGTTCCCATTTTACAAAAGGTATTTCCACTCTGCTAAGGAAATTCTATGCAAGTCCTGCCCATATCAATGTTCAGGCAACACAGGAATCAGAATTAAACCGCAAAGTAACTGCTAAACTGAGTTTCTTGTCTTTTACATTGTCTAACTAAACTGCTATGAAGCTATGTGTAACACAGAAAAGAAATGATCCCACAGGTTTTGGGTGACCAAATTCCTACATGTATAGTGCTCAGAAAAGGCATGATAACTATATCCAACATAGAGTGAGGCTGGAATCACCCAAGACAGCTCAACCTGGAATCACCCAAGACAACTCAACCTGTGAACTTTACTAATAAAAAGTAAGCAATAGCCTCTACTTTATTTTCTAACATAATTACTGAAGGAATGAACTCTGTTTCTACCAGGTACTGTCAATGTTTTCCACAGATTTTGCTACAGACTCCCAACTGTCTTGGTTAAGCAGTCATAAATTCCCTTTTAGCAATGACTACTCCAAACAGGCACCAGAGAGGCTGGTGCTTCTAAAAAGAACTCCTCAAGCACCTCTTAAATGTATGTGTGACATTTTTAATATGAGACATACGAACCGTGAAGGGCAGTCTCTTCTGTTGCATGCAATGGGCTGCAGAGGTGGCTTGGGTGTCTCTCTGCAGTACGATGTGTTGACTTCAGCCCCATCCAGCAAGCACCTCAACTGGGGCAGCTGCACCCCTTTGTGGCCACAGGAAGCCGAACAAGCTGTCAGTTTGTCCACTGACCACTGGTATTCTGCCAAAAAGTGTGAGAGAGACATGTTAACACTCAAAAACTGATGGCAGGAGCAAATCAGAAAAGAGAGAGTTGAAGACGTTCCCCAGGATGAAATATACGGACTCAGTGAAGGGAAGCTACCGACACCTACAAGGCACCTGATGTGAACCACTGACTGCCTCTGCTGTAACAAACCCACGTGTTGCTGCTTAGAAGCATTAGGCATGGAAAGTGCATAACATGGTGGAACAGTTAAGTGAAGCCAGATGACAGTGATGCAGCATGTTGCACCTATACTTTTAAAGGTGTGTGATTTAGTGAAGATGTGGTTAACTGCAGTTACTAGCAGTATCTATGAATCTATGATCTTAAAACAGTGTGTTTACCACTAGGTAGATTATACAGATCACCTATCCCAAAGATAAATGGGGGAGTTGCAACATGCTCAAAATTTTATGGCAAAATTGAAAGAAATGTTAAATTCTTACTACCCATCACTAATAATTTGGAGCAGCAAAATCTGCATATTCTGTTCTAATCCACCTGCATCACTTTGTTCTGTGGCTTTATCACCTTCATCTTATTTCTAGGATAACTATAACAATAACTGTTTCAGCATTTTTACAAGTGAAGGGTTTTCAAGAAGAGACTGTGAAACACTGACTTTAGCAGATTAACAGAGGGGCTTCAAGTTTTAGGGCTTTAAACTGTGATACCTCTGTCTTGAAACTTCTGGACAAGAAAATTGTCCAGACTCACCATAAGTATAGCTTGAATCAGTAAGGTGTGTTTTATGCTCAGCAGGCCAGAAATATCTGGTGTTGTTTTGATGAAACAAAACCAGTTTAAAAGACACTGTAAGGTACCTGGAAGTCCTGAAATAATAAATTATTATTATAAATAAGAAATATATAAATAATAAAGCACCAAACCATCTTTTTCCTGATGTACATGGCAATGGCTTCAGAGAGAAGTTCAGGATAAGAAAGGCAGTGCAGAAAAGCCCATGGAAAGACCTTTCCAGGGTTACAGGACTGAAACTGTAAAGTTACCTTGTATAGCCAGGGACATTTTTTGTGTGAGTGAGCCAGCCTCATTTTGAGCAAGGCAGCTGAATTCACCATCAGTGAAATCACTGACATTGAGTATCTGAAGAATCCGGCCTGCTGCCAGGAGATGATGTCGCAGACGGAGAGGTTCACTAGAGTAAAGCCAGGTGATATTTGGGGTTGGATGACCATCAACAGCACAACCTAAAAAACAGGGCCATGAAAGAAACCTGTTGAGTACCTAATGAATATTGAACTTGCTACAGAATTACATGCTCTGAAGTGGTCAAAGTTAGAGGGAGTAGACAATTCCATCCCATTTTCTCCTCATAATGATATCTCATTGTCCTAGTTAGAACAGCTGGGACCGATTCATCACTGGATGGGTGTAGCCCAAAACTGTGTATTCTATAGCCTTCCATGCCATTTCCCAGAAACTGTTATCAGTAGAGGCCTGCAAAATAGGAAGATGTTCCTGTCCTCATACCCTTTTATGGAATTCCCCGCTCTGAGGGAAGGACTGAGCATCCTCATACCCTTTTATGGAGAATGTATAAACTTGGAGTTTCGAACCTTTCAACCACTCATGGGATCCAGAGGAGGACTGCAGGCCACCGCTCTCAACGAGACTGCAGATCACTGCTCTTGACCAGACTGCAGATCACCGCTCTCAGCCAGACTGCAGACCACCACTCTCAACTGGACTGCAACCACCACTTTTCAACCAGACTGCAACCACCACTCTTGACCAGACTGCAACAGCACTCTCACCAACAGGTTTTTTCCCCTCTCCTTTTACTTTGGACTCAGGGGGGCCCAAAGAACACCACTCTGTTCATGCCCCAGGGTGCTGGGTTATATATTTGGGTTTTGTGGGTTAAAACCAATTGTTTGTCTGTATAATTGTACTTATTGTGTTATTTTATTAAATTGTTATTCTGACTTATAATCTCTCTTTTGAGTTGAGTTCATTTCCCCTGTTGGTTTACCTTTAAACCAGCACACTCATAATGATAAATAGTAATTCTGTAATAATGAATACCTTCTCATCTGCTGGAAAAAAAAATAAATCCAAAAGGCAGTGAATCAGCAATATGAAAAATCTCAGATCAATTATTATTTATATTAGGCCTTCACATGCAATACAAACAGAACTTGGTCTCCAAAGTTCCTATTTAAACCACATAGCCACCTTCTTCTTCTTTTTTTTTTTTTTTTAATTTTGTTTTGTTTGTTTGTTTTATTTTGGTTGGTTGGTTGTTTCTGGGGGTTTTTGGTTGGTTGGTTGGGTTTTTTGTATTCAAAATCTGAAATTTTTGATACACAAAAGTCTTGTTAAAAAACCAAAGAGCCTTTAGAGGTTTGTTGCTGTTTTGTCACAGCAATGGGCAATTCTCCAAGCAACAACCAACCAAAACCAGCAACTGGAAAGCCTTGATGTTCTGAAGCATTGTGTAAAGTCCATGCATCATCAGCACAGCTGATGAGGATCAGGTTCACAGTGAGTTCTTTGCCTGTTGACCTGACAGGAGCATATCTAGCAGACTCTGTGGCCCTCATACCAGCTGTGCACTTTGCCAGCTTCATGACAAACTGCAGAAAATTTATGAGACTGGTATAACTTGGGAAAGGCAGCTAAGTTGCCTTACCTATTTCCTGGGGGGAAAAAAAGAAAAAAACCTAGGTGATTTCCACGGTGCAACCCATCCACACCAATTGCAGGGGTGGGGAGCCAGAAACACCATGTGTAAAGGACAGCATGTATTACTTGGACTGCTTGTGGCTTAGGCTGGTCCTGCATTCCTGTGCCTGTCACTGACCCATGAAAGTCCTGTCTAAGTTTCTGTGAATGCAATTTATACTGATTGTTAGTTTGTTATACTGAGGCTTTATACTGTTTGCTTACATTAGTACGTATGTGAATGAATGACTCTATTGTATACAAAATCCCTTCTGAAAGAAGTGTACTATATAAACAAATATAATATGAACAATCACACCAGCACTGTTCAAAAGGAATGGGATAAAAAAAGGAAGAGTACAAATTTAAAACACGAAGAATGGAAGATTGTTCTAAGATTAAGGAATTATTCCATCAGCTGATTGTCATCTCCACATAATTTGATTATTAGTTATTAATCACTGAGACAAATAAGGATGTGAATATGAAGTCTCCGTAACTCCATTACACAACGAACAGACACGGCAATGTGACATTTTTGTTACTGCTCTTCCTTTCATTCTTGTCTATCCACCTGAGGAGAATCTTAACTAACATACACTAAGCAAGTATTATTCCTACAAGAGAGATAAAATGACTTATAGTTGCTGCAATGAAAATTTTATTTAAATATACATTTCTTTCCTTAAGGATTGTCTGTATCTTACTGAGGTGCCTGTCACTGCAAGAATAAAAATATTATAACCATTTACCCAGGAAGGCTGAAGACTTTGATTTTCAACCATCATCAAGACCAAATCTTTGAGACTTGAGGAACAGGTTAGTTTGTTTAGGAACCCTTGCTATCCTTTTTTTGACTTTGGTCACACCTCTAAACTAACATTAGGGGATCGGGCTACCGTAGTCTTTATTTGTGTGCCTTCTGCCATTAATCATACCTCCAATTACACTCTTCCTATGATAGAAGATGCTGCCTTGCCCAATTTTTTTTATTTTCTTGCTTATAAGGCAGAAGATTTCACACAAGATGGAAGATGCAATTGGTGACCCATGGCATGCACCAGCCATTGTCACAGTGAGAGGCAGATCCAGGCACTGGGGAGAAACCATCTGCCACTCAGGATTATAAACACTGGTGCTGTCACTGGTGCAGTGGCTACATGAGTCTTTGCCGTGTCTCCTCTTGCTGTCAAACTCTGCCTGCATCCACAGTGGAGAAAGGTGTAGGCTGGCTACAGCTGCCCTTTGAGGCTTGTTCACTCTGTGAAACTGGTGTAGCAGAGAGCAAGGGCTCCCCAGCAGAAGAATGACACACATAGTAGGCTCTGCAGTTGCAATGACCAAGTTGCACTGGAAAAGATCTAGTTAATGCAGATAAATGTTTAAAAATAAGGAAAAAAAGGAAAGAAGAAGGCTGAATGAGAGAGTGTAAACTGGTCACAGTGGTCTCACCTCTTCCCTTTTTTTAATTTTTATTTATGGGGGTGAAGAGTCTGCTATTTGTTTTAATTTCCTTGGCAAGGTCTAATGCAGTTTTATCCTTGACAGTTATCTCTACCTAGCATTCATATCCTGGCTACAAAGACACAGCATTCTTTGCCGCTCAGTCCTTTTTCCTGTTTTTGTAAGCTCTCTATTTATTCCTGCTATGTTTCATTTTTTTGTGTTTTTCCCACTCTTGTGCTCAAAAAATAAGTCATGCAATTTCCAGGATACTCATTCTCAAGTAAATATGACACGAAAGATTTTAGTCTCATAAGTTTAAGGCTAAGTTAAAAACAATGGAAACCAAAGGAATATACAGGAAATGAAGAATCTTAACAATAAGTGGCTCTATGGCTTTTGCCTACAGTATTCTAACTTTTTATAGTTACTTGTCTTTTAAGATAATTGTAGTGATTTCCACAGGTCAGCATATAGTCATGACAACTAACAAAGACACACTGTGAGCTCAGTTTTACTGTCTGCATTTGCAAACAGCCTGCATAATGTAAATGAAGAAAGCAGAAAGGTCAGTTTGATGTTACACACAGAGGAACTGAAATTGACTTCAGCATGCAAATAGTCCTAGTTCATGCTGGTTTTCTTTTAAAAAATTAGTGTCAGGAAAACCTATACATCTTCCTAGTACTGAGTATTTTACTTGCCTTATGTATTATTTCTTTTTCCAAAATGTACGTATAAAGTATTAGCTAAAGGAACAGCCAGTAATTGATAATATGGGGGAAAACCCTCAGAAGCTACTCCCTAGATATGTTCTACATGAGTAATTATTACTTAACAATAAAACTTCACTAACACCTATCAATCACATTTCACAACTGCCATTTCCTATACATTTCCCACAGGTATGGATGTATAAGTTGTGAGATAATGTTTTATGCATAGGAAGTGAGAACTAGAGTACAATAAAGCCCCATGTTCCATTAATATCCCCTTGTCATCTTCCTGAAATAATTTTAATACCATTTAATGCAGATTAATAACAGTTTCTATTTCCCCCATCCCTGTGGACAGTGCTTTATCCTTTCAAAGCCTCACTACCTGTCCCTATAATGACTGAGAAGGAAAAACTGGCTTTGTTTCCAGATGGTACAGCTTTAGGTTATTGAAACCCTTGGGAAGACGAGCAGTGAACACATTTTTGGGACTTTTTGAGCAGTGAAAGCTCTAGCATGAGAGGGCCTTTCTCCTTCAGTCCTTCTTAAGTAGAGAAAGAAAATATTGCCTTCAGCCTCCTTTCCAAAGTCTAGTGGGACTCTCAATTCGTTCAAAGCCAGGATGAGTCACTGATGTGCAAAAGCTGGGGATACAAACAAAAATCTAATAAAAATAACATCTTCTAGTAGGGAAAATATTAATATTTCAAGGATAACAAGGGGGTATTTGGAAAGGGAAAACCAATGTTTCACTACAGTGTTAACAATTTCTTGACGGGAAAGAGTAAATACACACTGCAGGTCAAATTCAGCCCCCCATTACAGCTTTGCAGCAGTTTCTGAATGACTGTAGCTGCAGAAAGACTCTGGGCTACCACACTAGTGCTAGGAGAACAAAATACAAAGGGTGCATCACTTTTTCAATTGCAGACTTGAATGACAGAAAAAAAAAAAGTGCAGAGGCTGTTGATTTTTGGATTCCTTTTTTTTAGCAGTCCAATACCTTAAATCAACAGAACTGTATGGAAAGTAATGGTAAAAATGTCAAGCAATTTTTTGCAAGTATTAAATACATTTCGTAATGTAAATACAAAAAATACAGGATTGCCTATAAGAGAGATATCTAATCTTAAAGTATAGATTATTTCTGGGCTCTCATATTTATCTAGCAAGTAGCTCTCTAATTTACTATTGACTTGATGATTAGTCCCTGGCAATATTTCTAATCTTTATTAAAGATGAAATCTGAGTGAAGAATGCAGGTCAAGATCAGGTAGTTTCTTTGAAATTTCTTTAAAGGAAACTGTCCTGCAGTCTGACCTCAACAAACTATTTCGCTTTCCAACTGCATCCCTGAAGCTGTTGTGCTCTGGGAAGTAAACTTATCTTTCCCATTCTCCCAGCACCTAATCAAGAGAAGTGAAGGTGTGTTCAGTCTTACCTTAGGCCAAACCATGTGCCAGCAGTGCAGCTGGACATCAAACTCTTGCCTTAGCCTCAGGCCAACACTTTTATATTCAGAAGTTATTTCTTAAATAGGTAGAGGTAGGTCTGGGTAACATGGCCTAGTTGTAAACACACATTGTTGTATACAGTTGGAATCCATTGGTATTAATGTTCAACTATATGTTTGTAGTTCAGTTTTACACCCTTGCTATTCATCGGTGATCACTCTTTGCAAAACAGACAAATGTTTGTGCTGCACTGGTTCAAAATATTTTGAATTACCAAAAATAAGGCTGAATTTGACAAGAAGTAAGCACACTGATTTGTTAGGGACTGCATGTATCAGGATATCACAAAGCATGATAAATGTAGGACAGAAGTTCACAGAGAACTTCAGCTAGACCTACAACCCAGAAGGCCTATGTCCCTGCCTCTGCAAGTCACAGACATATACCTATCCAAACATAAAAATGAGAGAGGACAGATGATTGCTGACTACTATCTGAAATGCCTGGCAAAGACGGAAAGAAGGGGTTTTGGCAGCAGTATTGTTAATTACATTAAAACTGAAATAAAGCAAGCTAAAAAAATGATTCTGAGTTTCTGTGTATATTTTACTGAACTCTGATAGAAAAGTGTTGTAGACCGCAATACATGGTGTTAAAGCAATAACTTTAATGCAGCTACAGGACTTGAAATATGATAGTATTTCCACTCTAGCCTCTGCATTCAGGGAGGTAAAGTATATTTTCAAAACGGAAACCAGATTAAGAATTAAATGAAGAACAAAATGCTCAGAACAAAATGTAGGTAAGCCACAGATCAATCTGAATAGGTACAAGCTTGGTGCTTGTACTGCTGTGTTGTGACTGACACTGTGCTGCTGTGTTCACACTATGCAGGTGAAATCACTGGCAGGGAGAAATACTTCCCCAATTTCCTGTCATACTTGATTTTCTCCTTAGATGACTGAAATGAGAAATGCATGTTAAACTTAAGGAAGTTAAATTCAATTCCATCCTGTATCTAACATAAGGATGAAAATTTGACAGGATGTATTCAACTTTTAAAATACAATCAAACCAAATGAAGGTAGCTAAAATCCTGTCTGAAAGTCACGTGTGTAAAACCTGTTGTTGCTGAAGAGGCAAAACTAAGAGACGTCTTGATAAATTTATCTCATGGGAAAAGACCTTTCAATATACTACAAAGTGCAAATTTAAACAGACATTTAACTTGGGTTGTTATGCAAATTAGTTCTCAGTGCTTTCACACATTGAATGAAATAAAAGTTATAAAAGGTAATGTGACCTGAAGAAAGAATTAATGTTAGCGTAAGTATAACCTTTACTTATAATTTTTTAATGGTGGTCAAATAACATGAATTTATGCTAGACAAGGAAAACAATGCATTTAGGAATTTTTGAAATGGGCCAATTCAGCTGATAACAATAGCATCTTTAAAAAAGAAGGCATTTAAATAACTATTTATGGCACCAAAGATGCAGTTGAAACTCACCATACTAAACACATGCCATAGTTTTTTACAGTTCTTAAAACACCTAAACCAATGCCACACATATTGTTGTTATTAGATATTACTTACATAGCATTGTAAATATACATGGTATTCAACAAAAACTGAGTCAGGCTTGTTCCCTGCCGCACAGTGGTTGTAAAAAGTGCTCTTAAGTACACAGCCACATGGTGGGCTCATTAAAATGCAGGGCAATTTTCAAGCTCTGGTAGTAATACCATTTGCTAAGAGTTTGTCTGGCAACAGAGTCCTACACACCAACAATAAAACTAATAAGGACTGGGCTGAATTCAATCAGCACTGGCAAATCACGAAACCAAAGCCTACAGAGATAGATACAGCATGCTCAAATGACCACTGAAGCTAACTCTGATAGGTTTATTCAGTGCATGGCAAAGGCAGAAAAGGAGTAACCTTAACTATAAACTTCTACCCCACTATTGCTACAGCACCAGGTTAACTCTACAAGTACATTTATGGGACAGAAATAACACTCAAACGAGGCACGTGGAGTAAGCAGTGAACAACACTACTGTACAAGGACTTCAACAACAGATAGAGCAAGATCTGGCACATAAGACAATTACCAGGTTGTAAAGGTCAGTGCTGCTCTAGAAGGTTTTCTGTATTTTTTAAACCAATATAGACTTACTACATCCTGAAATAGCATCTCCCATAACTTCCTGCAGCACTAGGAAAACAACAAATGCAGAGCAGAGGAGGTGGAGGGAAGACAAGTGTGGGAAAGCCAGTGCTGCTTGCTCTAGAGAGGCTGTAAACTTCTGTCCTATTAACAAAGTGCTGTAGTTGTTTGGAAGAGGTTTGAGGACCATCATGGAGGGAGAGGTTGCTTCAAAACTTGTAATGGATAAGTCTTTTAGTCAACAGATCAGAGATTCCACAGTTTGAAACTCCCTTAACACTTACTCTAGAACAAAGCTTAAGTTGTGCAAGAATTCAAAGGATCTTTTATGTGAAGGACTGGCAGAATGACAGGTTTCCAGACTGGGACACCTCTGGCAAGTTTAATACCCCTTTTTATCCACCAAAATTTTCTTCAGTGGAGCTCTGCATCAGTTATATATATGTTAGAACAGAATCTAGGTCAGTGATCCCGGTAAAGCTTAGAGACACAAGTTTGAGGGCCACAACTCTTACAACAAACTCACAGTTCAACAGATATTGCCCCAGAGGCCAGTGATATTGTTTTATATGGAAATAGTTTGGACCACTGCTGCAGAACAGTGGTTTTCAGATTAGATCATTCATGGCACCAAGCAGCAGGCAGTAAAAAAAAACAAGGCAGCAGATTGCCTAGAGGATGTCACTCTTTTGACTTTGCTTTCAGAGATTGGCAGTGGCTGGACTAGTGTCTGATTGCCTGAAAAAACCCCACTGTATCAGTGTAGTCAAAATGTTTGACCAAGCGGAGGCATCATCACCTACTTTTTAAACCAAAATGTACAAGTACACAGGACTTGCAAAAGAAAAGCCACACATTTCAATGCAATGCTATGGTGTAGTCTGCTGCAAAAGGAAGATGCTGCAACACTGTAGGAACTTTATGCAATATTTAGGATGTAATCAATGTGACAGCATCAGATTGGGGAATTAATTGCAATAATAATGGAATACTCTTTATATTAATTTTAATTCTAATATTTACAGAAATGTCACATACCTACCTGGGAATTCTCATAAATACTGCGACAAGGCAGATTTTTCATGGAGAAAAAATGGAAGGAAAAGGATAAAAAAATTAGAAGGACAGATTAGCCTATGAATGCACCTCGTACTTTACTCTCATTGCACTGGAAGTAATGTTAATATAAAATAAAGTTGATAAAAATATTCTTCAGCATTAGAACTACTTTTCAAACATGATAGCAAATTTATAACAGAAAATAAGGAGAAAAAAAGACATTCTGCAAAATAACTTCTCAGAAAGTCATGATTTTATCTGACTCCTACTGCACAGCTTTTGCAGCTGTCTTTTTCCTTAGGAGAGCATAGACATCAGTTTAACCATAATTACTAATGAGTTTTCTCTTTGATGACTCTGTGCAGATTGTAAATTATTTTGCATTTCTGCTTCCAATTTTAATGCAGCATTAATTCCCAAACTTAAGAAAATTTAAAGCAGGCTCATGGTAGAGATGGTAAGGCAAAAGGCTGTAAAGGAAAACTTACATTTCAAGAAGTACTTTTGTTCTTGAGAATATCAGCACACATTGCAAGAAATTTGTACTGGTGAGATCAGTTGTGTTCATCTGGGTCACTTACTGCTTTTCACACTTATTTTTTAACAAGTTTCAGTCTTATGAGCCAGATGTTATGGCTCAAAAGCAAGATATTTAGCAAGCAATTACAGCATTCTCTGGCTCTGCTGAAAGAGTTTGATCCTGACATCAGCCTACCTATAAATAGAGACTTTCTTCTCCTAAAGTAGTCAGGTGCACATTGGACTCACTATAATGCAACAAAGAACATTAAAAAACTTCTAGGTTAATTTTTCTGTTGAGTGTCACATCTAGATAATTCATAAATCTAAAGGCAGGCAAATACTACTCACAGGTTTGAAGTGTTTCCCACTGAAATAATTAAAAAAGACTGACCCCTCCCTGAACTTTGGGCCTTGGCTCTAAATGCAGTTGGAACTGTCAGAATAAGTAATTTATTCAAACTCAGAAGGCTGGCAAGGTGGTTCCAAGCAAGGTGGCTACCATAATTATATTCTTCCATTCTGCTTTTGGGGGAATCTTTTGGGCATTCCAGTGTATCTACTGGAAAATGAGTGGGAAATATTATTGCCAGTAAAAGAAAAATGAGAGGGAAATACTGGTTTTGGTAAGAGGAAATCCTTTATATCTTTTCAGTGAAAAGTTTTTGTTACCATTTTGTCTTAGAAACAGCTCCATTGCAAACGTTGATGTCTGCAGAACAAAAATTTGTAGTCAGCTCTTCATTGTCACAGGTTTACTTATTCTAAAAAACCAAGCAGGGAATTTTTCTTTCCCCTGCATCACTGTAAAAGAAAGACGTTGAACAAGGGAGGGGCAAGGGGTTTGCCTAAGGTAATAGACACACACAAAAGAACAAACTAGCAGGCCTGGATTCCAGACTGATGGCTGTCAGAAGACTCTGTGTGTGGGGGGTAAGTTGTTTTCTCCCTCTCCTTGGGAAACGGCAGTCACTTCTCTTCTGCCCTGACACAGAGAGGGATGTGGGTGGAAAGGCTTTGTATTTGGCCTGGTCATGTGGCTGTTTTCTGGCTTCGTTTTCCTGCGCCCTGTTCTGCCCCCAGCCCGGACCTGTTCAGACTTCATTGGAGAGGCTTGACCCACTTGCAAAGGAACTTTTTGGGGAGGAGGTCGCCCTCTCCTTCCTCCGCTCCTGTGTTGGAGGCAGTTGGTGATCATCGACAAAGGGGGGGGAAATCCTGGCCACAGCCAGCTGCAGACAGCATGAGTTTCATGAGAAGAGCCTGGTTTTTCCCCTTTTCTCCTTCCCCTTCTCGGTGTGGGAGGGGAAATCTCCATTTTCAGCTTCTCCTGCACCGGGGCCTCACACAGCGACCGCCAGAGCCCAACAGCGCCCCCTGCCGACCAACGCCGAGCAACTGCAGGCTCTGCACCTCCGGTGATCCAACAGCGCCCCCTGCCGATCGTGGTTAGAATTGCACCAAAAGGAGGAAAGTACCGAACTGTTTCCTTTTTGAAGGGGGTTTTTGGGTACGGGATTATCGTTTGGTTGTTTTTGTGGGTTTTTTTTGTTGTTCTGCCACTACGCATCTATCCTTTAATAAAAGGCTGCTATTTTTTCTTTCTCCATACTTCCTCAATTGGAGACTCTTAATTTTGCATTTTTAATTGCTTAGAGGGAGGAGTTTGGTCTTCCTCACAACTCACCCTCCTTAACAAAACACTTCAGTCTCATTAAACTGAGATATTCACATCCTGAAGCAGTAGTGAAATTGGCAGCTAGGCTGTTCTAACTCTGTTGTCATTGGCGATAATGTATAAAACCAGAAAGAAATCTGCTTTCTAGGACTATCTTTGCTGTGCTGACAGTAAAATCATGTTCTGATTTGTGAAGTGAGTAAATTTGATATGGAAGTAATCAGAGAGAACTAGGGAGCAGCAATATTTCCTTTTTTTACAACTGACTGTACTTTTCTGGTCATAAAAAAGTACACTTTGTCATCTAACTTCACAGTCATTTTCAGTATCTCTTACAAATAAGGACTTTTTTCCCCCTAAATACACAAAATTGGATAGATGCAGCATAGCTTGGAAAAGTAAAAATTCAGAGTCCTAAGCTGGGGATGACAGCAGGTTCACAGTGAGTAAACTGGAGAATATGCAGTCCCAAGAGATGAAAGAGATGGGAACTAGACTTCAAATAATGGACTTTTCCCCATGGGTTTACTCACATTTTCAGATTCCTTAGAATAACATTCTCCTTCAACCTTCTTTACTTCATTCCGATATTTATAGGGAGTACTACATTTCTATATTCCTAGAAGTATTCATTTCTCAACTTTATTCCCATGTTCCTGCAAGAATCCTCACTTGAATTTATTTCATATATAGATGTCAAAGTCATTAAAGCTTCAACATTCACTGTGCAACACAACAGTAACACATTCAGTATTTTTTAGTAATAAGATAAAGAGATATTTTTATATCATATTTTGTGTCTTTTGCCAAGTCTGATGAAATCTCCAATAATATCACAATATATTTGAGAACTTGTAGTGAATCCTCACCAGGATTTCTAAGATCCTCAGATTTCCTCACTGAAATGTATTCAAATACAAGAAACAACAAGCTTGAACCCAAACGAAAACAAGTATTCTTGATAGGCCTTTTCTGCAGGAGTATTAGAAGTCAGGAACACTGTATCCTACAACATTGGTTATGCCAAAATTAACATTTACAAAGCTGAAGACCTATGGAAATGTGTCCAGGGAGCTGTGTAAAAAAACTCAGTGATATCTGTAGCATAGATAAACTAGTGAAAAGAGTAGCGAGCTCAGGATGTTCCTTTAATTCCAAAAGATAACACCACAAAGTAATCAGAATTGACAGAAGTCAAATGGTTGTGAATATTGCTAAAGCCCCAGAATTCTTATCTGGTGACAAACAAAAGAATTCCTCTGTGAGGAAAAGAGTAGTGTTTCTTATAATACTTTTGTTACCAACATTCAGGAAAACAAAACTGAAAAAGTCACAAAGTCAGAAACTTTAATAAGATTAAGATCTAATGTGAAAATCTTCCAAAATATAAATTGGTGTCGCTTCAGAAATTTACTGTGTTTTATATTATATGTAATGTAAAGTCTTCTTGTGTGTTTGCCATGAACCAAGAATCAGAAAGTGCATGACAGACCGTGGCTCATCACTGATTGTCAGTTTGCGCTACTGTAAATCCCAGAAATATTCCCAAGCTCCCCATGGGTGTTCTAGCTTCTGCTTTGAGGACAGTCCTGTCCTTCAGATGTGTGATCTGCAGATAATGCAGAATTGTCTACTACTCAACCTGCCAATAAATGTGACAACTAAGGAAGACTGCAGTACTCTGCACATACTTCCAACATTTGTGAAAGAGCATGGTAAGCAACAATCTGTGTAAACCACTATTGACATCATGCTCTCTAATTGCATGATGAGTTGAGCCTAGAAAGCTCAACCCTTTAGAAGCAAAAGAAGTACATAAGACAAAAATGTTCCAGTAAACTCATGCAAAAAAGGTATATTACATTAGATCTTAATGGGAGGGTTGCTGACTCCATTGGGCAGGGCACAGATATTTTAACAGATATTTTCTTCTATAGCGAAGGCACACAAATGACTGCTGAATGACCTTTGACAATGAGAAGGAAGACTTGCAAACCAGATATTTGTGTTAAGACCCTTTATCTTTGGCAACTTCCCTGAAATTTAAGTAAAAGAAATCCAGAGGTGATGAGTCCAGAGACCAAGTTAATAATTTCAAATGGTTGAAATGATGGTGGAAGCATTGCACAGTTCCACTTTGCAAAAGACAGTGTATAGCATGTATGATAAGCTGAAGTTCCAGTTCTCTCCTTTCAACTAGGTTGTCAATTGTTGTTACATTTTATACAGCACTAATTTCCAAAAAAGTTCTCATTTGCAGCTTTAATCTTCTGTTGCTGTGCTAACATTTTCTGTTTGCGTTTTTTTTCCCCAAAACATGAAACCAGTGTTTAGTGAACTTTTGATGCCCCTTTTAGTTAAACCCTGGCAAATTATTCATGAATTTATCCAGGTTTCTAACATAATTTTTCACCTTTGTTGTCTTTTAACTCCATTTAAATATAATGTTTATCTAACAAAGCTTACTTATCACTCCTTTTCTTCATGTTTCACTATTCTTTTGCACATGTCCTGTTTTCCTTCTCAGCAAATCCTCATATCTTTAGATTTCTAAATAGCACGTCTAATTCAATGCCTTTTGAGTCCCAAGATACCAGTGTCTGTCAGCAGTAGCACAGAAAAGGGACTTTATATATAATAATTTATGTACCTCAAGTATATGTGGGACATCCAGAAAGTGTAGAGCAAATGATGGAAAGAATCAATGGACAGCTTTCTAGTTGACTGGATAGCCCGTTCCATGCTGATTTTTCACTAGAAAAAAAATATCTTGGAAGGTCTTCCCAGGTTTTAATAACAACAGGCCTCAAATTCAGATCAGTAAAAGTCCAGTGAAGTTGAAGGGACTGCCTCAAGAATGAAACTGGCTTGCTCTTTTGCTATTATAATTCATGGAGTTTCCTTGACCCTGAAGTGGAACAGCAGAGTACAAGGCAGCATGGCCAAATGAAATTGATCTGGAGGTTCTTGTATACAGGCAGTGCAGAACACCCTTTGTGGTTCTATTACTGCTTTCAAACAATAAAAGAAGCCCTACAACTGCTAAAGACCTCTTTTTGGAAATCTGAGAGGAAATGGATGAAACAGGAGTATGACTCAGTCTTACATCACTGAGTACAATAAAACCATATTAAAAATGATTTATTTGATGCTAATTAATATCTTCAGGTATTTCCTGAAGACTACTTCAGAGCAGTTTTTGTACAAGCAGAAATGTAAACCAGAGCTGCATGCTAAAAGCCATAGCATATGTATGCAGAAGTCAGCATTTGGGAAAAGTAAACCAAACAAAACTGAAAACATAAACAGAAAATCTCTACTGTGAAAACAAAATCTTAAAATTGCTACTAAATGTAAGGAAAGAATCCTTTGGAAAGTACACAGACCTATAAACACTCAGGACATCTACAGATCCCTTGCTAAAAGTTTCAGATCTCTACCTCTAAAAAGAGATATGATTATTCTGAAACTGTATGGCTTGACAAGTTTTCACCATATGCAGTAACAAGGTCATTAGAGAAGCTGTTTGGCTATCTGAGCCTGACAGTTGCAAGAGGCAGTGTGTGAAATTAAATCATGACATAAACATACCCTGAACTTTAGAAAAGGATGAGATTCTCTCTGCAAACAAATCACATCCACAGATCTGAAAGGATTTACAGCATATAAAAGAACTTGCAGTGTAAACAGGATAAAACATATGGAAGGCAGAAAATGACAAAAAGAAGAAAAGCATTTCATTGGGAATCATTTCCTTATATGGCTTTATGCAAACATTGGTTGTGTGATACAATAAAGAGGAATAAAATGACCAGATTGAAACAGAGAGCTTGCAAGATCAAAACATGTCTTGAGGGATAGGCAAAACTCTGGAAAAGGCTCTAAAGAAGAAGGATATACAACATGAGTAGCAGACATATGGAAAGATGACTACCTAAATGCAGAAGAAAAATTAAAACAGAACAATCAGTGTTTCTTCTTTTATATTAACTGGCACACCAATTTGCGACATCTTTGCACTGAATGAGATTCCCAGCCCCTCAGAGCAGGGACTGCTTCTTACAGGGTGCTACAATGGTGACCTTATTCAGCACGCAGCTTTGGACTAATATGCTTTGGACTAATAGAAGGACATCCTTTTTTTAAAATGAGTTTCTGAGTTCTAAGAAGTATTTGGCAGTGATTATGACTGAAAATGCACAGTTGGTCTGATGTCTTTTGTCCCAGTGCCCATGTCTGGATAACAGTATCCTTAACTGTAACGGATAACCAGATGCATAACTGTAATATAAACTCTAAACCCTTAATAATCTAAAATAATCTGAAAGCACTTGACTTACCTATGAGAGCAGAGCTCCCTGGACTGACAGTCAGTTTTGTTCCTGAAGGAGAGGTCAGCACCAAATGAGTGCTAGGCCCAGCACTGGAAAGCACTGCTGTCAAGTCTTCTAGATAAGGAAGAGGTCGTGGAGGCTCTGGTAACAGATTGGGAGACTGAAGTGATGAGCAACACTATAGCAGAAAACATCTTGGGGACAAGAAAAAAACCCCACCAACAACTATTGCTGCATTATTTGCTGCACTGCAACACAAATATTTCAGAGGGACAGATTTAGCAACTTTGGGCAACTACTGAAAGTGCTTTGCCTCATGTTAGGTAAGGCACTGGGGAAAGGATTAAAATAACATCTGGGTCAATATAACCACAAACTAAAAAAATTCTCTCTGAGGGCTACCATGGCATTCTGGTTGACCCTTTTCATATATGGTATCAGGAGATACAGCAGCTTGGAAGAAAGAGCAAATTTATACAGCACAGAAGCCAAATCTAATGTTCATGGTAATTAGTGAAAAACTTTTCAATGTCTGCTACAACCTGGATCAAGCTCTGATTAAATATGGTTATAACCCTGCCAAATCCTGTGGTATGCTTAGGCAGAGCTCCAAAGGATTAAGAGTTCAGAGCTCAAGACGATCTGTCTATGCTGAGAACTGCAGGATTTAGTTCTTTACTAATCATAATGTTATTTTAAAAATTGACTGTAATGCCTATTATCCCAATTCTGTTTGTCATGAAAATGATAGGATATTTGATTTACATGAATGGTGGCTTCATCCTCTTTCAATTAGATGATGGCACACGTTAGGCAAATTTTCTACCACTGATAGCAGTGAGCACCAGAAGTACAGGTCATAGATGCTTGAACTGTTTTATTTCATCAGCTAAAAATGTCATTTGCTTACAAACACAAGCAGCTTGCATAACTCACAGTAATTTACCATCTTTAAAAGCTAAGCTGTTTATAATGATCAGAAAAGAATTTACCAATCATGTGGGAGTTTTTATTTACAGGTTGAAACTCAGCTGGGTTTTTTTTCTGATTTTTTTTTTCTTTTTAGACAGATTCTAGAGTCAGTCTGGATTCATAGGAAAAATATGTTAATTTTCATTTTAGTATTTTCTGTGAAACTGAGAAGTCTCATTTTAAAACATATTCTGGAAGCTCATTCTAGTCCTGAAAGATGAGAACTGTAACAGATGCTCTAATGGTGTTGTACCAATTAGAGAGATTAGGGTTCAAAATTTGAGACTCCACTATCAAATGCACTCAAGTACTTAAAAAGTTAGGTTGGATCATTCATCTGCCAGGCATGCAGAAATGACAGAAGAGTTACTAGGAAAGGAAACCCCTTACCCACACATCCAATTACCACCAGGTAACACTTCAACTCATATTTCACAGCTGACAATGTCTTTTCAAATCACCCAGCTGGGCTTTCTGTCTGTTGTTTAGAAAAACAAGAAAAAGTAAACTTCACCATTCACTGAACTTGGGAAGTGCTTTTTAAAAGTGCACTGGGTTTATGCACCCATTGTGAAATGAGTCAGTATCAGACAGCAAGGTATGGAAAGACTGCTCAGCAAAGGCAGAGCACTTCACAGGGAAAAAGTGGCATCACTCTTATTTCAAGAGAGTCACTTTACGATATGATTAATAAATGCTTTTCTTATCTAATAAGTCTGAAAGAGTTAAACTGAATCTCTTGGGACTGGGAGGTGCAATCCCTGTGCTTAGACATTTTCTCCTTATCCATCTTCCTTTTACCACCAACTTGCTTCAGCTGATGCTGCCCAGAGCACAAATGCAGTCTGATTCTCTTCTTAGGACAGGGCTGCCTGCATGCCATTTCCTCTTTCCACAACGTCTGATTAGTTCTTCGGTCTGGATGTGCCAGTAGCCACATTACTATTGTTGCAAGTGGAAAATACCCTGGACTTACCAAGAACCAACAGCTGGGAGCTTTCAGTTACCTCCCCATGAAGATTGGCTGCCTTGCAGGAGTATAACCCCTGGTCTGACAGAGAAACATTTGCAATTATCAGCAACCCATCATGCAGGTGGTGAGCAGAGAACAGCTTGACCTTGTTCTTAAACCAAGTAACTTTTGCTTCAGGTACACCTGGAAAAATATTGACAAAATTTAAGATAGGTTAGAATTACAAGGCAAAAAATACTTGCAAGGCAAGTAGTGGGAGAACAGGAAGAGATAAGGATGTAGTGGTTTGGATCTTGTTTTCTCCCCAGAGGCTAAGAAAAAGTGGTAACCCCCAAGGGGTGGAAACCCCTGGAAGTTTTGAAGTTCTGTCCAATGGGCGCTCCTGCAGAAATGTAAACATACCACAACCAGACCGGAAAAGAAGAGTTGTAGTTGGGTAGTAGGTGAGGTGGCCATGTTGTAGGAGCCATGAGGAAAGGGGCCCAGAGCCCCTCGGGACCTCTGGGGCCTCCCAGCCCCTGGCTGGGGGAGCTGCAGGGACCTGGAACAGCATAAAGCTGGGCTAGGTGCCTGTAGTTATGCCAGGAGATGTTTTCCCCAAACTGGGCAGCGGCCGGAGAAAGCAGCAGCCGGCACTGACCAGAGAAACGGTGGCAGAGAGCCAGAAGAGATAAGACGGAGCAACAAAGACATGCAGCACTGCAGAGAAGACTCCTGGAAGGAGAGCCGAGGAAAAGAGAGCCCGCAGCAGTTACAGAGTTCTGGGGGTAAGAACTGATACCAGACCCCCCAAACTCCTTTGATCCCTCTGAGAAAAAGAGGGAGATTGGACTCCTATTTTGGAGAGCAGTTTTGGACATGCAGCACCAGGGAGAGAGAGAGAGGAGCTGTGAAGCTCAGAGCGTCCTGGGAAGCTGGACCGGGACGGAGAGGAATGTGGAGGAGGGCTTTGCCCCCCCACTGCCTTGAGGCAGAGCATGGAGCTCTGCAAAGGGGAATTTGAATCCCCTGAGGAAGGGACTTTCACGAAGATGCCCCTGCATTTCGTGATATACCTGTGGTGACGCAAGTCTGGTCCCTGCTGGCAGTCCATAGGTGAGGCCTTCGCTTGGACTGAAGGAGAGCCGAGGGGCTTGGAGACCCCCTTGTGTGTATTGAACAGAGATCCAGCTACAACAATCCAGTTACTGCTGCATGCATGAGATGAGGAGACCTGCTGCCTTAGAAGAGACTCCTGCTTGGGACTGGAAGGGATCTGTCCTCTTTTCCCTCCTGGACTTTTATTTGGAGGGGAGATCTGATCCATTGTAAATACATATGTCATGGTAGAGATAGTTGTGATCGTGTGTATAATGTGTTATAGTATTTATTTGTACAGTCATTGTAATATATTCCCTTTCCCCCATTCTGAGTCTGGTTGTGTTTTGTCTGGAAAAAGCCATTTCACATTGGGTTGAGATGTGGGAGGGGGAATGGAGCTAGGGAATTGGATTTTGGGGCTATCTCAAACCATGACAAAGGAGTACTGAAAAGAGTAAAGAAAAGGGGGAAGGGACAATGAAGATTTTTTATGGCCACAGTCCTTAAGAGCAGGGACTCAAAAAAAGAGAATTAAATAAATACAGAGACAGAAACAATTAATATGCTTATTGCAGGCAGCTGCTCAGACAGTCTTAGTCCAGAAAGGCAGATTCCTCTGCACTTCATTAGCAGCAGAAGAGAAAGAGGTTAAAAGTAAGACCTCCTAAATGTTGAGGTATTGCTGTTACGTTTAGGAAAGAGGTACTGTACCTACAAAATGTCCAGCAACTCTACAAAACCCTTTTTTCTGAAGATAAGGGAAGATAAGCAGTGTGTGTCAGTGGGCAGCAGTTTCATTTTCTTTTGAGCTTCCAACTTCAGTGACACACACAATTTCAAGACAGCAACAGGAGGCAGCCAGCACAGGGATGAGCAGGAGCATTTCAGTCGGTTTTGTTTGGGTAATGGGGAGATGATAGAAGATAGAGAGCTGAGTGTTTGCTTTGCAGAAACATCAAAGAGACTCAGTCTGAGAGGTGCTAGCTGGAAACAGAACTCATTTTGCTGCGCAGGCAAGACTTTAGGTAGGGAATAGTTACCCAAGTCTATTCTTCTTCACCTTTCCCCTCCATCACTGTGCATGTATCCAGCACAAAAAGGCTAACTGGGATATGTAGCAAGCAGAATTGTGCAAGCAATCAAGACAATTCTGCTAAGCCAGAGGCTTTCAAGGAAAAAAGCACAGCAGTAGAAGAATCTAGCAGTGGTGACTAGTTTCCAGTGCCACAATATTCTTATACTAGTGAACTGAACATCAAAATCTGGTATAGCTGATGAATAACACAGGCCCATAAAGCAAGGTAAGAAATAGAAAAAATATAACATCCAGCATGTAAGTGAAATACAGAGGAAAGGAATGTTTAGGAGAGTTAAGGAAGCTTCAAAGTGGAACACAGGGGGACAAGCATATAAAGGAAGGATGGTAATATATTTTGTCACTCTTCCAAACCTGTTCTGACTTAACCATCACCATGTACATGACATTTTGCAGAATGTCCTAAGAACTAGATTTTTAAAACTGGTTCCTTCTTTCATTTCAAACTGTATTTTCAGTAATAGTTTGGCTACACTGCTTGAAGTTCCGGTATTCAAATCAGTATCTGCAAAATTCAAGTGCTGAAATCAACAGAAGGCTTCCTAGTGATACTGGTGTGAACCAAATTACTCCCACATCCCATTTGGAAGTGAAATTGCCCACAGTAGTAAAATCATCCACATTAGAAATGCTGCTGGCTTTCTGAAGCTTGGAGGAAGTCCTTCAGCAGGAAATCACAGACATCTGCAAGGCTCCTGTGTGATTTTTGGTGGGTTCCCTTCTGACAGTTTTGAAGAAGTCTGGGATTGACCACAATCACCTAACTATGGTTAAAAAATATAAGCTTTTGCATCTATAGACAAAGCAGTTATGTCAAGTGAAATAACATTAGTTTTCAAGCTTGATTAAAACCACAACACTGTCTCTATGGTATAACCAAAACAGGGTTTCATCTTGACATAATTCACATCACTTAAACTCTAATGGTGCCAATCAAACTCTAATGCATCCAGAACGATTTTGTTTTCCCTTGTCTTACAGTTAATATCTACAGATTTCAGTTCAGAACACAGATTTTGACAGTTCCTATGCCTTTCCTAAGAAGTTAAAGGGCAATATGAAATGATTCCATAGGCTCTGGTAGTGTTCTCTTCCATTACCTCTTGTTTTTAAGAAGCCTTCTCCAGGTGTACCAATACCTGTCAGTAGCAAGTATATATTTATGTTCCTTAACAGAAAAAGCAATTTTAGAAAATATCATAACTGATCCTTAATATTTCTCTTAAAAGTACTTATTTTACTGTCTTGCTGACTCTCAGTAAAGATATGTCCTCACAGGAGCCAAAACATCACAATCCAATACATGCGCAGTTCTGTACTACAGACTATACAGCACAGTGATAGAAACACCATTTATAATATTGGGATTAACCGTCATCAAATTCTGATTTAGAATAATTCTCATCTGTTGTGCTGGCTCAGGACATCCTTATATGACTAGAGGGAAAGTAGTAGAAGGAAAAAGACTATAACTTTACAAGACTGTGAAGAGTTTTTTCATCTAGATAAATTTCCACATAATTTCTGGATACGCTAGTTTGCTTTTTATGTAAACTTTGTTTCCACATTCTGGTATCTTTCTTATTACCAGATGTTATTGCACTAACCATTGCACCTTAACTTACTATGATCTGCTGGCCATTTAATTGTTAATGTTTTCTGGGAAACTTTGGCAAACTACATACCCGTAAAGTTCACCTACTCTAAAGAAATAGGATGCAATACATTTGCTGACTGAAGCAACAGTGCATGTTACTCTTACCCTTAAAACTGATTGTTCTAAGTAGAATGATTAAAAATGTATTAAAAGATTGGATAATCACAATGTTGATGCTAAACCAAAATATTTGTGCTTACATAAGAAGGAAAATTGCTTTTATTGCCCTCTTCTTTTACAGCTTTTATGAGATGGTGTATTTTCCAGGCATAGGTGAGATAGCTGATAAAAATCAGTGTTCTTGGATCACTTGCCGAGGTAGCTTCTTTTAATTGCTGTTGAATTATTGACACTATTTCTATGAAATTAGGATTCTAGTGGCTATAAAATATATCTGCCTTCATTACTCACTCTCTTATTCGCTGTGTAACATCACAGTTTGTGGTTTATGATTTTATAATAATTTCAACTGCATTAATCTCTGGGGTCAAATATAGTTGATACTTTCTGTGGAGGCAGAAGCAGAAGATGGTTTTCTCACCTATGGAGAAAAATAGGATTTAAGCAGATTTCTTCTGCATCACAGAACATTCCAATATACAGCAATGCTACTAGCTGGCAAAAAGCCTTCTCCAAGGAGAGAATACAAATTCTGCTGTGACACCGCTAAAATTTTCCATTGCAGATGGATGTATGTTGCCATAGTAGGTAAGTTTCATAAAACTGCTAGAGATGATTTTCCTCTCAGAAAAAGCCTTGAATCTTTGCCCCCGACCATGTTGGGCTCCCCTCACGTAGTTTTCTGATACTGTAAGTACTGTGGCAACTTTGCCTTAGCCACATCCTGTTCTTTATATCATGCCTTTATACTGAAGGGAAATGGCTGCACTTCTTGAATCATCAATCACTGTCTGCATCTGTGGGTCCTCCCCACCTGCAGCTGAGAGAACCCAGAAAGAGAAATCTAGAATAATTTAAGTTCATATAACATTTAATCTTTTTCACAAATGTCAGTGCAGGTGACCATGCAGGTGCGTGGGGGTAAAAAGAATGCTACTTCCATCTTCTTCCTTGCAAGTCACTGGCCATCAGTCTGATTGAAGACAGTGTCTAATGTTTATAATTGAGAGGGCAAGAGAATAACTGAATTTACTCCTTCATGAACCACTAGGAAAAATGATACTGTACTTTTCTTTCCCTCAGCCCACTGAGAGTAATTAATAAATTGTGATTCCAGATTAGTGTTTTGCTATTGCAAACACAATATGCCCAGCTATTGTGTATGTTTTGCTAAAGGACAGATGACCAAATAGTGAAACTTGAGACAAGTACTCTTTTTCAGGTAATAATTTGCATAGAAGTGTGGTTGGCAGCACTTGAAGAAGGAAAACTTACAACCATAAGTACTTAAAGCAAGCACAAAGTATAAAAAAAGCAGGGTATTTGCATCATTGCAGTGCAGATGCTTACATAGAGTTATCTAAAGTAGCTTTGCTATGGGACAAGAAACTAAATCAAGAGTCTAAGAGACTTCATACAAGTCTCCACCCCAGCTATTTATGTAACATTCAGCATGGCTTACTTTATGTTTTATAGGCTACTCCCTTCTGTCCCGTGCCCCGTCATAATATGCTTGAAAGCATAATGAATCAATGGTCTGGCCCTGGGTTTTAAGAGATTTCCCTCTCTCCCTTCCCCCACCCATCCTCGCCATATCAACACCATTCCCACCAACAGCCAGAGGACTGGCACACGCAGGTAAGGTCAATCTATTTTGGTTACCATTGGAAAGAGACAAACTGCCTCTGTAAGGACATTCAGCTTCTGGCTGGAAAACAGTTTGAGGGAGAATCCTGTTTCAGCAGAATTCCTCTTAATTCCTGCACTCTCAACATGAAAAAAAGAAAAAAAAAAAAAAACAAGGAGAAAAACCAGAAAAAACCAGTGTACTAACCTGCCTTTAATTTAAAATAGAAGTTTGGCAGGAAAAGGAGAAACTAAGTGGTGTGGTCTCCAAAAACCCTATCAATGAGGAAATGAATCAGTCCAAGGTTGTATATTCTCACCAAACATCCCCAGCATGTAGGAATGTGTATCAGTTTTCTTGTATCCACATCATACTGTGTATCTCCAACACTGATGCCTGTCATATTTTCTCAGCCCAATCTACTTAAGCCACTACACTCACTTTGTTTGGTACAGATAAAAGGAGGACAAGTTCTATGCTAAGAATTAATGGAAGTAATGAGACCTAGGAAAACCTAGCTGCAACTGGAGATATCAATTTAGCAAAGAATCCCACAGAAATTTATAGCCAAAGGCACCTGCATGGGAAACAGAATAATTTTTTACCTGCAACGTGGCAGTTAATGGTAACATTTGCTTTCTGGATTGTTTTCACCATGCTTCCAATATCAACAGTGACAGCAGGTAATTCAGTGTTGATCACAGTAGCTCTTGATGCCTTTATCAGTGGCTTTCCTGCATAAAAGAAGCACCACAGTTTATAAAACCAAGCACACTGGACTCATATGGGACAGATGACCTGGAACACTCTGTGTGGAAATACACACACCAGACATGTGAATAAGTGAAAATGATGAATATGAGGTCAGCTGCTTTTTATAATACTTCAGTGTCACCAAATTCCATGTGTAAAGCTGTCTTGAAAAAAGAAAAGGTATACTTGGAGCATACGCAGAATACCGTTAAAGCCATTTGGACACATGAGAACCAGATGAATCAATAAACCCCAGTGCAGCTGGAGCTGCAGCAAGATGCTTGCCTAGTGCTGCAACCAAATATCACCCTTTACCAAAGACCAGACATACGAGCCTGAGTGATGGCTACGGGCACATTAATAGTGGAGGAAGTTTAGAGCAACATGCAAGCTGTTTATACACATAGATTGTGGTTTCTTTAACCTACAGTGGAATCACTGGGATGGGGAAGACCAGGTGATCACTAGAAAGTTTTCTCAAAATGTCTACTACAAGATGATGAGGGGTATAAACAGTATTAATGTATAACGCTGTTATTACAGGCTTTAGGTAAAACAAAACAGGTTCTCCAATGGAAAGGAGTTTATCTCTAATAGTGATACTGCTTTGATCACAACAAACTTTTCAAATTGTTTTCAGTTTGCTTCCAACATCTGTGGCAGAAAACAGGTCAGAGGTACCCAAGTTTAGCTTTGAGAGAGAGAAGTGAATCAGCAAAGCTGACAAGAGTTAAATTAAGGCACTTATCTGCCTCAGCCAAATCTCAGGATGTTGCAGGAGTGGCAGAACATGACAACATTGCTTTAAATGGTAAAGGACTTGGGTGTTTTTGATGCAATGTTATATCTTCAAACTTGTCATTTTCTAAAAATCTATAAATCCTTTTTTCCAGTCCATTTTAAATAAATGGTCAGATTCAAAATACGTTCAGATATCACCATTTGCCTAAAAAAGCTGCAGTTTTAAGCTAATGTCTATTACTGGCTTCATTTGTAGGTTTATCTGGAGGTGACCAAAGAAGAAAAGATGGAAGTGAGAAAAAGAATTTGGTTTCATTGAGCTCATGGAGAGTCCTGAAAATTCAATTCAGTCCTAAATATAAATAGGTCCTTATAGCTGTATTTCCAGAGCTTTTAAAAGATGCCATTCACCTGGAATTCCTCTTGTGTCAGTTTGGGTATTTTTTTCGTATTCTATATTTTTTTATTTTAGTGATTTTAATGCCTAAGAATAGCTAAGTAAACTATTACATTTTATTTTTGAAGTATCTCCAAAAGTTTTGATACTCTGTGGCCAAGTCTAAAGCAAAGAAAGAAAAATTGCTCAGCTATCCATCAGCCTTTTATTTTCCTGATTGGTTTCCACAATGTCATCAAAAGATTAAAAATATTTTAGGTGTTCAACCCATAAATGAGTAGGAAACCACTGAAAAAAAAAGGAAGCATATTCCACTGTCTTTTTTTTCCATGCATGTGTAAAATTAATCAGAAAATTCTTCAATGAAATAAGCTTTAAGCCCCACTCCTGATCCCTCCAAAGATGATCTCAGCTTTTCAGGTTTTTTTGGAGAAAATACTTCTGTTATGCCAAAAAGATTGTTACTTTGTTCCAAAAACGGTTCAGTATCTCACTTTGATATTTATGGTCTCATTTTATAGGCTGTTCAGCTCTTTGCCTTGGATGTGAGATGAAAACGTATATCAGTTCCTAAGAGGAGTTGAGCTTGAGTCTGGGATGTATGAATGTTAATTCACCTAAAAGGTTAAACTATGGCCTTGATAATTAATTATAATCAAAAAGCTAATAGCCTTCCTGTGCTACACGTTTACCTAATGCTCCATTTATTTCTCATACAACCACACAAAATTGTCTCCACAAACTAAGTTGTTCAAAGACTATGGCTTTTAAACTCACTGGAACTATGTGGACAAAATACCAGTTTTAACTGATGATTTTTTAACCTGATGTTCAGCTTCATGGTCGTGCAACACAAGACATTTAATGTGGAGTTGCTCCTTCTAAAATATGATACTGTCTTAACAGTAGCACCTCCACCCTGCTGCCCGGGATTCAGCAAAGACATTCCTGATCTGCAGTAGTGTAAAAAGGATCAGTCTCTCTGGTTTTGCCTACAGGTAATATGTAGCTCTGATGGAGATCTTCCTTTTTCACTCTGGAACATTCAGCTGTTCTCCTCCTAAGGGACAGACAAGGTCTTTCCAGTTGATTTACTGATCATCTGAGCTCCACTGCTGGCCACTGCTGCATTCTTATTGCTTATTATTTCTTATTGCTTCTCTTAACTGAAATTTTCTCTGTGTTTGGTGTAAAAAAATTAACTTTAAAAATGAAAGCATATCAACAGCTTCCTCTAATTATACATGGATACATTGGCAGCTGATGGTTTTCTGCTTGTGCACTGGAGGCTTCCAAATGTTTCCACATGCTGGAGCAGTGAAATGGAAAGGTCTGAAAATCAATAAGCTTTCTAGCATTCCTAATGTGTTTCCTTTAGCCTTAGTGATAAATAGGATCCTCCTTCTGTAAGACCTCTCTGCCCTGTCACAGTCATTAGCTGTTTATTCTGTTTCTTTATCTTACTCGACAGCTCTTAATTCATGTTTGCTTCTCCACCCTTCTGCTAGTCCTGATGTGGTTGTGAGCCTGCTGGTATTGCCTGTCAATGGACCCCGAAGAAGCTGGATTCATGCACTACCACCCATTCCCCTTGGCTTTTATATGGATGAGTTTTCTTTAGAACTGGATTCTAAACTAACACAGGATATTTAGTCTACTTTAGAACACAACTGTTACTAGAAAAATAGAAATATGGAAATTAATTTTTTTGTGAACTTCTATTTGCTAGCAACTGAAATGGTGTCAGCCATGCTTGTGCTCGTATATGATAGAGGGCTTGATCCTGCAAGGACCTAGCTCTTCAGCTCTAGTAGTTTTCCAGACTGCTGAATGTACATCTGAGTAAGTCCTTCAATCAGACTGTTAGACTTGAAGAGATCAGTGGTAGCTTTAAAATGAAGCATATGAATTGGGAGGCTGGGACTGCATTGCCCATATAGGCTGCAAATAACCAGGATAAGCACTTTCTTAAGAGCATATGTCATGTGAGAAAAAGCACTGATTTCTTACAGGAATACATAAGCCTCACAAACTATCTATGAATGCTGGACTATGCCTCAGGGTTTTCCAGAGTTCACACCCTCTGTTTTCCCCAGTGTACCTCTGCTGACTCACGTTACACACTCAGCTTCATCAGCCACCTGTTGCAGCACAAACAACTTCAGTCGAGAATCACACAAATAACATGGACCATCCTGCAATCATAAAGGTTGAACTATTACCTGCTAGAGTAACAGCAATGGAGACAGAGTCAGATCCCAAGGCATTGGATGCATTGCAAGCATAGAAACCCACATCAGCTTCCACAGGTGCTAGAATCTGCAAGGAGTCATCAGGCTGAAGGAGTATCCTGCAGTAAAACAGAATGAAAGATGCAACAGTCTATTAGTTCATGTGAACAAGAACACATTTACTGTGAATTTTTCAGTTGTAGGTAATTTTTTTATAGTTCAGGCCTTTAAGTTATATTTAAAAATCTATTAAGAAATTTAAAGTCTTACATTGAGACTGTAAGCTGTAATTACTTAAACTAAATTTTAGTCTCATTCTCGGTTCTTGTACTGCTGATATGCATATTAGAGAAAGATTGCCAAGCAATTATGACATCTGCCCAGTGTGTGTAAAACTTCCTCCTCTGCTGTGCCGCTTCTGTACAATGTTGAATGAGTTCCCTAGTCTTGCTGTCTTCTAGTTCTGCAACACAGGAGTAGCAATATTAAAGAAAAACCAAATTATTGCAAGGGAAGAGTCAGGAAACCTGCTGAAGCTATGCAGAAAGAAGTGAAGGGAACTACAGGCTCAGTGTTAAAGCCTGAAATAGGTTCCAAATTCTTTTATTGATGCGCAGTTCATACAAAATCAGCAGTCTTTTTGCTTCTCTAATAAGTGAAGATGGAGACAAAAACTCAGCTCCTCCTTGGGCTGAACCAACTGTTTCTTCTGCCAGTAAGAGGAGCCTACCATAATCTCAGTGTACTGACTATGGGTAAATGGGATGAACATGGCCTTAGTGCTCTTATGAACTGCTTCACAGTCTGGTTTTGCAGTGGTATAACTCATCAGGTCCTGTTTCAGCAAGAATTCAGTCCTCTTGTCAATGCTTACACACCCTTATTTTCAGCACAGTGAATTTCATGATTACTGTTCCTCTCTTAACTTCTTTTTTTTTTTTTAGCTGAAACTGTTGATAAAATCTAATTATACTGTTCTCATCAGCACTTTCAGCAGCTGTTGTATGTTAATTCTTAGTTGAGGCTGTGATTGATAATGGCAAGAGTGAAAGTGGGGGTGGGAAATGCATGTAAAATACATGCAATAAAAGTCTGCTCACAGATCCTGGAACTGATGAGTGTTTTTACACTCCCATCCCCACAATGAAAACTGTTTTCTTATGCACCAAAAAGCAGTGGATACCTGATTTTGCACAATGCTGGGGGTGGTAGATCTCTAAAACAAACCAGATTAGGGCCACCCATCAAAATCTATTACAGGAAAAATATCCAGAGTTAAAATGAGGTTTTTTCCACCCTTTCGTGAGTAAAAAAAAAAAAAAAAGAGCTGCCCATTGTTAACCAAGTTTTGTAAATGCCTAGAAAAATGCATATTTGCAAAACAAACATTAATACTTTTTAAATTGCATTTATGCTTGCACAACCAAAAAACCACCATTGGTTGAAATAATTCCCTTCCCACTTCCATTGCCAAGGATCTTTTTCTTAACCTCTTAGCCATAAACAGGGCTGATTTCTAGTTAGCCACTTCTAACAGTGACGAAAGCTAACAATTTTTTTACTTAAAAAACTAGTGTTAGCATGCATCAGTATCTCACATGTAAATTTTTTAGTTTAACACTGACTGTTTCAATCAGTACATGAAATCCATTAGAGTTGCAGAAGTTGTCCCAAATTATACAAGTCTGTAACATTTAAAAGTCGTGTACATTCTGCCTGCATGTGTGCAAACACAGTATTTAGGCCGATCTTCTAGTCCTACATCAAACTAATGCCTACAAGCCCCCTAAAAACATTTTAATAAATGTTTCTGTCATCTTCAAGTTGAGGAAAGAGCTTGCCTAACATTACATCTTGTAAAACACAACGTTGCATAATTGTTTGTTGTTATCACCTCTGCTGATGTCAATCTCTGTTTGTCAGCTTAAGTCACCTCAAGATCCAGCACAAATATTTTTAGAAATAGGAGTATGCCAGTCAGATACTTGCCTTTTTAAAAAAAAAAAAAATTCCAACACAGCTCCATCTTCCTATCTTTTAAACCCAAGTTTTAATGTACTTCTCCAGAAGCAAACTAATATCCTCTTCTTTTCAATAATTCCTTCTGTTATTTGTGTGTCACAATTTGGTATAGCTACTTTTCTTGGAAGCAGATCTTTTGTTATCCCTCTTTATATAGAATTATTTTGGCTGATTTCCCTGTTTGCTCATAGATTGCTATTTTTGTTATGTATTGAGTTGCTTGTCAGTGGTGAAAAAAATACCAGCTGTAGCAATTCTTTCTGTCACCAGCATGTCTTCAGAATCTCATTTATGGACTTAAAATAATACAGCTTAATGTTTAATCAGTTTCATCTCAGTTGCTCCACACTACATTGTCTCCAAGACAAAAATGTATTTTACAGGAAATGTATCAGTGACTAATTCAGATAGCAACTCACAAACACCTAACTCTGTATCACCTACTATTTATATTCTACTTCATGTCCACAGCATACTTGGAAGGCTTACTAAACCATGCATAAATTCCGCAAAGATTTTTCACTTTTAAAACTGATTCCTAAGGAATTAAAACTGAATATTCTTCAAAATACAATGTTTTCCATCATATACAGAGTCCATAGACTCTTGGTACATATACTATGAGGCTCTGAAATGGCACTCAGAACCCATGCTAGTGTTAACTTGACATTTTAACCCTAGGAGAGCGTACGGACACTCATGTTAAATATGCACTCAGGCTGAATATGCAGACACGAGTCAGGAATCTTTTACTGAAACTGAAGATATTTTCAAGTGCTGCAGCTTTTTGTATCATATGTTTTCATTCCACTGAGTAACTGAAAAACGACATTTTTTTGGGGCCTGTGATAAATTTTTTTTTGATGGTACCAAGACCAAATCTAAAGAAATTAATTTTTGCAAGTGTAGTTACACAGTAGGAGTCGTACTTTTAAATGGATGAAGCAGCTGATGAAATGGGGCAGTGGGAACAGAGCCATACCTTGATTATCATTACTGGACATCGTTGATCTAGACAAAATCCACGGCCACAATGCAATAAAATGTGTGCCTTTATCTCAATGTTTTGTATGTACAATATAGATACTTGTCACCCAACCTAAAACAACTAGCCTACACTCTAAAAAATCACAACACAAACAAAGTACTTCTGGAACTTCAGTATATTTAGTAGGGCATGATCTGAGAAACTTCAGCACTTCTCTCTGGCCTTCCTCAACAAAAGTGTCTCTCTTTGATACTGGTATGGGAAAGCCCACATACATTAGTTTTCTTATCCCCATTAAGATAGAGGTGGGCTGGAAAATTGGTTACTCTTCTCCATTCAGTGGCTGACGAAGTAGGAAGAAGACAAACTGCAGAGCTGAAAGACAGCTTAGGCACCAAACACCACTGCATGCACATGGCCTTGCAGTTTACAGCAGCACACTGTGAGACTGCTTAAACTGCAGCTTTCATTGACACAGCTAACTGGCTGACAGCAAGAGCAATCTCAGCCAAAATGAGAATACTGCTGTTAAAAAACCCAGCAAAAAATCCACAGCCCAACTTTTTTATGCACCATGATTTCTAAATTTCTGTTTCCTCAAAACTTACAGGTGCTGAGTACATCTAAAACTCAGAGTGCGGTCTTTCGTCCCCGCTCACCAACCTGAGGAACAATAAATGATGAGTACAGAAGAAAGTTCATAAAGTGGAAACTGCCTCAACATTTAAAGAAGAGTTGTCAATGAATAATGCTACTAACTGGCAAAGAAATTATATTTTTCTGAATCTTTCTGATAGAAATTTTGAGCACACACAAAATGGCCTGACAATTCAGAAACAGAAAACAGCATTTAATGCTATTTCAGCCAAACTGAATGGAAAAAAAACGGTTGAAAAGGAATTGTAAAACTACATATAAAAAATTTTGAACTAAAACTTGAGAAATAATAAGACTGTTTTATTTCAGCTAAATGAATCTACCTCTTGCAACACTATCACAGTTTATATGGTATGAAATAAACTTGCCATTTTCTCTTCAGTGTAGTGTCCAGCATCAAGCACATGTGGACTTTATGTAACCTGCCTTCCCTTTCATGCATACCACAGAAGTCACAGTCATTTCAAGTAGAGAAAACAAAAATCCCTTAATGTCACAATTCCAATGGGATATAACTACTGGCAGTGAAAATTGAAGCTTTTTTTTTGGGGTGGCATAAAGATATTTTCACGGGAATATGACCACGTGAAGGGATTCTATGGGTCCAAGTCTTGATTATGAGTGCATATGATTTCCACCAGAGATACATTCTTGTTCTTAGTGACCTCTCCCCCTTTCAAAAGTTACCGCTTTTTGGTGTGCAAAATCTAATATACTTACTAGCCTTCAGATGGAGAGGCAAGAATCAGGAAATTCAGATCATTAGAGAAAACAATTATTTTTGGAGTAATTCAGTTGTCATAGTAAAAAAGTGACTACATGCAGATGTCTTAGCTGAGGTCAGTATCTTGTGCAGAAAGAGTGGCTATGAGATCTCTGGACAGCTTTGTTGTATCATGTTGGTCAATATTACTGTCTGTTACACTCTCTGCCTGTTCTTACATATCACTTTCTCACAGAACAGAACCAAAATATAAAATTCCAAGTATACACATAAGAAAAATTTGTTATCAACACAGTTAGGCATATAACAAGCACTGAAAATAATGTCTTTTTGTGTGCTCTTGCACACAAATGAATAATGTGGAGTGATAGAAAAGCAAAGGGTACCTGAAAGAAAAACAGTATACTTTCTGTGGTACGCAGATAAAAGTGTTCTGTTATTCAAGTTCTCTGGCTACACCTAGGGCCAGAACTCTGGAGTTTAAACAGATGAGGATTCACCCATGCACATCAGAAGACTAATGCTAAAAGATCAGTGTGTTGAGATGACAGCAGAGCTGCAAACAGCTATGAAGTATGGTTCCACAGTTTGCATACTCCATCAGAACATGCCAAAGGTGATGGTAATGCCCCTTGAGGTTTATCCTGGGGCAGTTTTATGCATGGATGTATGTTTGGATGCCAGAGGCCTTACTTCCTCTGTCTTCTGCTACCACAGCCATGGCAGACAGACCCTGTTGGAGCACTGTGAGAAATGCAATTTGTATCTCCAACACAGAATACTAGTAATAAGCAACAACTAATTTTTGTATCTTTCATATTCAACGAATATCTTTCATATTGGTATTACATATTAATACCAATCTTCATAGCAAAAATCCCTACCTTTAGATGGAAAAATAAAACAAGGCTCCCAGTCTCCAGACATGGAAGGCTCTGTTCACTGCATGAGGCACTTACCTGTTTTAGTACTTTACAATTCCTTCTCTTTGTTTACTCAGTCAGAAGTTCCTGTTTGTCACACCCGTCTGACCCAGTATCCACACCTTCCTGAAGAGTTACAGTGCCTCGTTTACTACTTCGCATGCATTTGCCCTTCTTTCTGCTATGAAGTCAGACTACAGCAAAATTTGGTTTTGTCCGTGGGACCGACAGGCAGTAAAACATGGAAACCAAACAGTCAAAATATCAATTATTTTCTTAAAAATTAAATAATGGGTTTTGTTTTACCTATCATTGTATTTCACCTCCTCTCCGTTCTTAGCCCAGCTGATGGTGGGCTTTGGATTTCCCACTGCTTCACAGTGAAGCAGCACGCTGAGTGTGCCACTTGCTAGAACAACCGTCTGTCCCAGGTGGGTAACAACCTCTGAAGCAGAAAGCTGTTGTGCTGCTGAAATCTTCCGGAGAATGGCAGGCTTTTGATGAGGTCTGTGCAAGCCATTAGTCAGGTCTACAGAAGTAGGAAGAAACATTTCAGCAGATGATGTCCTCAGGGAACTGGTAAATCCAGAAACTTGTCTGTGGAAAGGGTACTCCACTGAGACTGAATCAACTTTTTGCCTTGATGCTTTGAGGACAAATTCCTGGTGCTCCAAGTGGCTCTTGAAAACCTCGTGAGCCAGCTGCACAACAAGCTGCTCAGTGTACATATCTTTAAGCTCCTCTGGCTGTTGAGACAAATTCCTTATGATATCATCCAAGCGTTTCTGCTCTGTAATCATAGTAAATGGCAGGCTATGGTCCCGGCTATGGTCCTCTTCTGAGGATGCATTTCTCTCCATGGACTCCTGGGCTTCCCAGGACTCCAGATTTTCCCCTGGCCAGCCCCTGTGCTGTAGCAGCCTTGAGACAATATTGTCATACCATCCGCTGGTGTTAGCAAGGTGCCCTTGCTTTTCAGCATTGCTACTATTGAAGAAAATCCCATTGAGATATTTCTCCTCTGTTCTCAAGGCTTCATTTAAACTGGCCTTTCTCATGGCCTCTTCCTCCCTAATACCAGTTGGCTGCCCAGCAATTATCTTCTTGTTGCTTCCAATTAGTTTAATTATGAAATTCTCCCGGGCTGGCCCTGCTGTGCAGGTGTATGTCCCAGAGTCTGAAGGCTTCAAGTGACGGATTTTCATATACCCATAGGGTGCAATGGTGATGTGAGCTGAGCTGATGAGCCTCTTGTCATCCTTCTCCCAAGTGATCATTGATTTTCTGAACCTCCTTACAGGGCATCGGAGAACAACAGAAGTTTTGGGCAGCAGGTAGGCATATCCACCCACAATAAAGTGTAGTTTCTTCTGCTTCCTTGTCTGGATGTAAACTTTCTTTACAGCCATAATATGGGGGCTTTGATTATGAGCTGGCCTGTTGTGCCCTGAAATATCATTAATATTATTAGTATGTGATACCATTAAACAAAACAAGCAGTTTACATTGCTGCTGCAGCATTTGACCCATTAAACAGTAATGGGAAAAACTGGCCACCAGCTGCTGGACATTAGATTAGAACAATCAAAATAAGAGGAGTAACAAGGCACACTTCAGGAACACAAAAGTAGCCCTGCCCAGAGTATATACAGAAATCAAAGAGCCAGGGACAAAAGCTTTATGGGAGAGAGAAAACTTGAGTGGAAATGTAGTTCTTGTCATTAAAGTACTTAAATGAAGACTGTTGCTTAAAAACTGGACTGAATAGACAAGTGTTTACCATCCAAACCTTCAAAGGCAACATGATCTTACAGCTCACAATGGTAAGGAAGATTGAAAGTCTTGCTGCCTCAAGGAGTAATTGGGAACAGAACAAAACTCTCTGGACCAGGCTTAAAAATATGGTAAATGTTTTTGAAGTGCACTAGTTCAGTGTGTCCTTCCAGGTTCCAGATCTCTACATAAGAGATCTTTATTGTGAAGCACTAAATAAATCTGCATAGGTATATTTTTAGTAAATACCACACAACATTTGGTCCAAGCATTGATTCTAAATGTTTGATCTTCTTTCCTCCCTACACATGTAACATTTAGCAGTTTCAGAGTCAAGATGAAACTAAACTAACTTTCACATATCCAGACGGCTTACTGCAAACTAGGGAAGAGCATACAGGGGAACTACTGGTCTTGTGAAGGGCAACAACAAATTCACAAAATACCAACATAAAATACATCTAACTTGTGTTGCATGGTTCGTTAGAAACCCCAGGTCATAGAGGGTTCTTAGTGACATAATGAAATAATATGTTTTTAAATGATCTACAGCAAAATCCCTCACCAGTCACTTTCCTTCCAGCTGTTCTAGCAGAGTTTATTTGCACCTGCCCTCAGAATGCTGTTCTGTATCTCTGAGGCTCTACAGTCCAGCTGTGAGATTTACATCTAGATCTGGGTCAGAATTTTGAGTCAGTTCTGCCAGAAACTGGTAGTTCCTTTCCAGCACATTTACTCACATCCAGCTCTAATAGTAGAATTTGTAGCTCTCCTCCATTGGTTTGCCTTGTTCATAGACAGAAAAACCCACTCTGGAAGACTAACACTAGTGCAAAAGAAGGTTATAGAGGTAATAGCATGGATTTCTTAATGAAGGACTGACACTGCCAAGCATCTTTTCCACTTACTTGCACAGGGGCCTAGTGCACAGGGCCTGATCAAGGATGACAATGGTAAAGGCAGGCAGAGTGAGGAATTGATGATAACAAATCCCCCGGATTTCAGTGTCTTTCTGCAAATGGCATTTCGACTCTGTGTGCCTCCTCCACAGCTCACTGAACACTAGGAACAGGATGAGAAACATTAGGAAAAAGGAAAAGAGTGCTCCTTGTCACACACAGCCCCCTCATCTCCCATATCGACATTGCATACTCATACCATAGAACAGAACAGCTACAGTTTTCAAAATGCTGCAGTAGAAGAAAGCAAAGCAGCATCTGACCATGCAGCTAAAAACAGTGTAGACACAGTAGGGAGATGAAATATCAGCTATTTTCTGTCCTGTAAGGCCTTGATTCTTCACATGTTTCCTTTAGCAATTTTTTCTGTCAGATGATGTCCCTTGTTTTAATGGTACTATGCTACAGATCAAAGCTAGTCTTTGTTTCTACCTGTCTCTGTCTGCTGGCTGGAAAAACATCTTTTTGTACCAAAGTGCAGACTCACTGAGTTGCAGTTCACAATTGCATTCTCATCTGCTAAAATCTGGCCTAAGCTTAATCTTTGAGCTTTGCTGTTGCAAATCTGTTAGAAATAATAAAGAGATGAGCGTTTCAGTAACCAATTAATTATCTTGGCCCAGTAGTTACAACACATGGCTTACATAGAGAAGTATAAACCCTCTAATATCAGACCATGGTACTTGATGCACAGGTGGGCATTGTTCAATGGACTTCATCATGGCTATTATATTTCATATTTATGTATACAGCATCAAAGAAAGTGAAAATGTAGCAGTGCCTTTGCACCGAGACCCAGGCAGCAGCCCGTAAAACGGGTTGGAAAACGGGTAGACCCCTGTAATTACCATCTTCACTGTCAGAATGGCTATATGTCTCCTAGCAGAAGACTTTAGGAAAACATTCAGTAATTTGAGTAAAAGGTCAAGAGAGATCACCATAAGAAGAGAGCAGGTGGGACACCTCTATGTGTCTGGCATTTCTCTTACAGTTAGGACAATTTCCACTCTCTTCCATGAAAGAGAACTAGAAGAGTGGTGGCAGAGACTGCAAGATGTGGAATGATTTTCATGCTTGCTGGCATTATGGAGTCAAATTACATTTTTAGTTATACTGTCATAAATATAAAGGGAAATATTCTTAAACCATACAGGGCTTGAAAGGGAGCCTGGGGAAGTGCAAGAAACTTCAGCAAAGTGAGTTTGTTTTGCCATTCTTAAACTGAAGGCTTTGGGAACAAAAAGCATTTAGCCTGGGATAATAAAGATTACTCTTCACTGATGCCTTGGATGAACATAAGCATAGGCATAGACAGAGACAGGGATTTATTGTGTTGAGCATGGCTTTTTTTCACACCAGAAGGGAGGTCTTAATAGTGTGGTTGGATACTTAAAGCACATCTGTGGAGGCAATCACTACAGAGGATCATGGAGCTAGTGATTACAACCCCAACAAGGATAGATTACAGGACAAAAATGGGCATAACATGCTTTGTGCCATCTGACCTCATTTGACTCCTCTATCCCAAATTACTTAGGAACTTCATCTCCAAGAACCGTACAATACTCACGCATATGAATAGCATACCTGTGTCCAGTCAGAGAGCAGCCACTCATTGGGACAATCCTCATTTTTGCAGGCTTGTTGGGTAACTGTCCTTGGCATGGAGCAGAAGGTTTCTGGCAGCATTAATAAGCTCCCATCTGCCAGGCGCTGCTTACAAAGTGTATCTCGCTTCTGGACACCACCGCCGCATGTCTGTGAACACTGTGAGAAAAGAATGAGCCACTTTACATCACAATTGCAGCATGGCAACTTGTAGCAAATATTACTTTTGAATTTGGGTAGAAATCAACACTTGGTTTTAGCCAAATAGAAAACATAAAACAAAAATCCGAGAGACATCAAAGTAAAATGTCAAAAATATTTTTTAATATTGCTTTTAAAAATGTCAAAATATTTTGGAAAGTGGAAGCAGCTTATTTTGCTAATATTTAGAAAAATTGCTTTAGTATTTCTGAAATGTTCTGTTTTGTACAAAAGACATTCAAACAATGGGTCAGCATTGCAGTATGGAGGTGGAAAATTTGTCCTTTCCTGTAACCATCAACTGGAAAATGAGACATTTGCATGTGATGTGAGGATCTACATGCTAATATCTCCATCTGAGCCCTGACTGTAACACTAAGAGTGTCAGAGAGTGGAAAAGTCTCACCCAGAAGTAGATGAATAAGCTGGGATGATTAATAACCAGAGAATACACCTCTTCTCTCTCTTTAATGTAAATATACCTCTCTGTGTCCATTTTCTACTCAAGCAGGGCAGGAAATTTTTAATAAGTAAATTTAGTAGCTTTCCTGATTGTTTTTTGCAAAGTTTGTTGCTCAGTCCTTTTTCCTGAGGATCTCTTTCCTGGGGCTGTTAACAGGCTCCCAGTTCTGCTCAGTCCAGCCAGCTCAACTTTTTTTCTCCCTTCTCCTAGAAAAAGAAAGGGGAAGCTTGCACTACTGCACTACACTAACATGACCAGGAGTTGCTTAAAGCTTGCAACATGGCAATTATGCATGACAAGCAGACAACCATATGAAGAAGTATTAAAACTTAAACAGTTTAAAAGGAGTGTTTTAGAAAATCTTGCAGTCAGAAAGACACTTCTCTCTTATATAGAGAGCTGCATGAACTTTAGTCTAGCCTGAATACCCAGGGACAGCCAACAGAGGCAGAAAGCCTGAATCTTCCTAGTGTAAGTCTTTAAGCTTCCTCACTTACGGTGTTGACATGCCATAGAGCTCAATGCCCTGTAGCTGCAGGAGTCACTAAATCAGTTGTGTCAGAGCTCTCCTGCCAGCCAGCTCTCCTGCTGAGGTAGATGCAGCCCTCCAGGTCACAGGTGCCAGGAGTGCTTGATGCCTCTTCATGAGGCTGGGGCAGACAAACAGTTATTTTGCAGAAGGTGTGCTGTGGTTGAAGAGCTGTGTCACCAGGTGAAGGAGCTACAGGAGGAAGTGAACAGGCTTTGTAGTATTTGAGCAAATGAGCAAGAGAGAGACTGATTACATTGAGAGATGCTACAGCCTCAAGACTCTGGGGAGTCTTGAACCTCATTTGTAGTGGAGAAGCAGATGGACTTAGAACCCTACGGGGTAATTAGTCAAAGGAATGTTAGTCATGGGTCTGTTAAAGGTGAAGGCTGGAAGCTGGTCACTGCATGTATCAGGAGGAAGGTTCCTCCTCCTTCCCAAAATTTGAAAGGTAGGATGTGTGCCTTCTAGAACAGGTATGATGTTCTGGCACAAGAAGGCCAGACAGCTGATGAGGTGGGCAAAGGTCCTTCTGGGATAGAGGGTCCTCCTAAAGCAACATCACCTGCACCCCACATCATGACCTCCTCTGTTAAGAGGAAAAGAAGGGTAGTTGTAATAGCAGACTCCCTACTAATGGGAACAGAGGGCCTGATATGCAGATCAGACCCAACTCACAGGGAAGTTTGCTGTCTCCAAGAGGCTCAGGCAAGGGACATTACTGGAAAACTCTCCAGTCCAGTAAGGCCCTCTGATTACTGTCAGCTATTGGTTGTTCAAACTGGTAGTGATGAAATAACAAAGAGAAGCCTGAGTGCAGGGCCCTGGGAAAATTGGTAGAGGGATCAGAAGCATTGGCAGTGATTTCCTAGATCCTTCCAATAACAAGGAATAATACTGATAGGAATAGACAGATCTATCAACGAGTGCCTCTGAGGTTGATGAGATTCGAAAAATTTTGGATTTGTTGCCCATGGGATGATCTACTCAACACCTGGTCTACTGACACTTGACAGGATGCTCCTGTCTCAGAAAGGAAACAGAGTTCTAGCACAAGAGCCA
Organism: Corapipo altera; assembly: GCF_003945725.1. Lineage (NCBI taxonomy): Eukaryota > Metazoa > Chordata > Aves > Passeriformes > Pipridae > Corapipo > Corapipo altera. The sequence continues at coordinate 23,417,984 of NW_020884875.1, read as the reverse complement.
GTGAGGCTTCCGGACAGAGGTTTAACCTAGCTTGGAGGGGGAAGGGGACAAAACCAGGCTCACCAGAGATGAGCGATGGGATGCTGTCCCAAAACTTCAGAAAACCAGCACTTAAGAAATCCCTCAATCTGCCTCACAAGGTGTTGGCTACAATGTACCACATTTGAAATGTTTCTACACTAATACAGGCAGAAAAAGGAACAAACAAGAGGAGCTAGAAGCTTTGGCCCAGTCCCAGAGATTTGACATCATTGGCATAAGTGGAACCTGGTGGGATGAGACCTGTGACTAGAGCGCCCTTCTGGATGATTACAGATTCTTCAGGAGGGATAGGTAGGGCAGAAGAGGTGGAAGGGTGGCACTGTATGTAATAGAAGGGCTAGAATGTATGGGAGCTCACAGTTGGGAATGGCACAGTTGAGAGCCTCTGGGTAAGAATCAAGGGGTGTGGTGGGAAAAAAAAAATGGTAACCCCCGAAGGGGTGGTGTTTCTTGGTGTTGACCCAATCAGCACCCCTGCAAAATTAAAACATATCACACCAGACTGGAAAAGAAGGATAATGACGTAGTTGGAGGAGAAGTGGCCATGTTTTAGGCCACGAGGGGAGAAGAGCCAGGAGCCCCGCTGGGGGCTAGGCCCCCCAGCCCCCCAGCTGGGGGCTGCAGGAACTTGGAACAGTGTTAAACTGAGCCAAGTACTGTAGCTAAGAGCTGGGGGAAGTTTTCTGGCTGTGAATGGGCAGCCAGAGATAGTGAAAGTGGTGGTGGAGCAGCAGTGAATGGAGAACTGTGGCTGAGAGCCAAAAAGATAATAAGCAGCAAAGACGGCATGCGGCTAAGCTGAGAGACACTTAGATGTCTGATGGAGAGAGAGAGAGAGAGGACTAAGCTCAACAGAGACAGTTTTGGCAGTAAGACTGAATTAAATCTTCCCAAAACCCCTTTGAGACCCCTCCTGGGAGGAGGGGGTGGACTTCTACCTGATGAGAGTCCTAAAATGCAGCATGCAGCAGAGAGAGAGAAGAGCTGAGAGCTTGGAGATGTCCTGAGAGGTGGACCAGGACAGAATGCAGAGGAAGTGGCCTTGCCCCTCCCCTGCTGCCACACTGGCAGTTGAGACAGAGCAGAGGAGCTCTGATAGGATGCCTGGGGCAAAGACTGAACTGAAAGCTGCCCTAAATGTTCTGACTCAGGAGGAGTTTGAATCCCCTGAGGAAGGGACTTTCATGGGATGTCTTACACCGCATGACATGATTGAGTTTTGTCCCTGCTTTTGCAAGCCCACGGGAGAGAGACCTTCACTTGGATCCAAAGGGCTGAGAGGGGTGAGAGGAGACCCCTTGTATTGTAATGGAGGAAGAAATCTTCCAGCTACGACAATCCAGCTATGACTGCTGCATTGAAGAGGAGAGACACTGCTGCCCTGAAAGTGGAAAGGATCCTTCCTTCTTCCCTTCTGGACTTTTATTAGAGGGAAAAGAGATTTGATCTAATGTAAATATTGCTTTACCATAGGAGAGATAGTTAGGATTATGTATATAATATATTATAATATTTATTTGTGTAATAATTGTAATATAATTCCCTTTCCTCCATATTGAGTCTTGTGTTTTGTCTGGAAAACCCCTCTCACACTGGGGTGAGTTTTGGGAGGGGGGCTTGGACTTGGAAATTGGATTTTTGGGGGTCTCAAACCACCACAAGGGGCAAACAAATAATGTGGATATCATCATGGAAGTCTGCTGTATACCCAGCCAGGACAGCAATGCCAATGAATTATTATTTGAGAAACTAAGGGAGACTTCCAAGTCAACTGCCCTTGGCCTTATGAGGGACTTCAACTTGCCTGAAATCAACTGGGAACATCACACAGCTGGTACAAACCCGGCCAGAAGATTCCTAAAGAACCTGGATGACAACTTTATGGAACAGGTCCTAAGGGAGCCAACATGGAAAGATGCCCTCCTTGATCTGCTGCCTGTCAACAGAGTGGATCTTGTGAGCAAAGTGGAGACTGGCAGCTATCTTGGTCATAGCAACCACGAAGTGATGGAGTTTAAAATCTCCATTGCCAGGAGGAAAGGTGCCAGCAAAACCTCAGTTCTGGACATGAGGAGAACAGACTTCAGGTTGCTCAAGGAATTAGTAAGTAAGGTCCCATGGAAAAATGTTTTTGAAGGTGTTAGGGTCCATGAATGCTGGTCACTTTTCAAACTACCTCCTAAGGGCACATGGGCAGCAATTCCTAAATGTTAGAAATCAAGCAGGTGAGGCAGAAGGACAGCTTGGCTGAACAGGAATCTTCTCTTGGAGTTAAGGCAAAAAAGGAACGTGTATGCCCAGTGGAAGCAAGGTCAAGTGACATGGGAAGAATTCAGAGATGCTGCTTGTGGCCAAAGCCCAGCTGGAGTTGCAGCTGGCCAGAAATGTAGGGGACAATAAAGAGTTTTTTCAAATACATTAAATGTCAAGAGGCAGTATAGAAATATCATCCGCCCGTTACAGGATGAGGATGGTCATCTAACAAACAGGGTCAGAGACAAGGCAGAGGTGTTTAATGATTTCTTTGCCTCTGTCTTCAACATGGATGATGGACAAGGGTGTCTCAGTGCCCTGAACTGGAGGACCATGACTGTGAGAATGATCAACTCCTAGTGCACCCTGAAATTGTGCAGGATCTGCTGCTCCAGCTGGATCCCTAGAAATCTATGGGGCCTGATGGGATTCATCCCAGAACCCTCAAAGAGCTGCAGATGTGTCATAGGTTTTAAAAGAAATGTTGGAATTTTTTCCAAATATTGATTTCCCTCCCCCCTCATCTGCTTTTTTTTCGGGGGGGGGGGGGGGGGGGGGGGGGG